>NC_083223.1:67803237-68106101 GCF_032191835.1 Heteronotia binoei
CTCATCCGCATCCAGTTATTGAGTTCTGAAGTTTGCTCACTCATATAAAATAGTTATATGCCCCTCTGTCTCCTAAGCATCTCAAAGAGCAGGTTACAATAACACAAACATTACATGATAAAGCAAACATTAAAACAACTGATATAAATCAGACATAAAACATTTTTAAAAAATCATAAAACACCAGCAGGATATTCTTCCTTTCTCAGATTTAGTTTGCCCCAAGGTCTCTGGAATGCCCCTCTTTTGCAGACTCATCAGACAGGAGGGTAGAAGCTTCTTCCAGGAGGCTGTTCCAGAGGTATGGCTCACATCTGGAGCATGGCTGAGCATGTCTTGGACAAGGAAGGTACTGAGAGTAGGTCTTGCTGGGAAGAACAAAGTTGCTGCACAAGAAACATGGAGAGAGAAACCATTCTTCAAAGGTATGGACCCAAGGTCAGAAGTTCTTTAAAGGTGACTACCAACATGTCAAATTGGATTTAAAAACTAATTGGCTGCTAGTGAAGGGACCTCAGAATAGATGTGACATGGTCCCCCTGACAAGCTCCAGATAACAAGTGTGTTGCCACATTTTGCACCAAACATAGTTTCCCGTTTTGTTCAAGACAGTCCCAATTAGAATGTTTTACAGAAATCTAGCCTCTAGGTTACTGAAGTATGCAGCAGCATGGCCATAAGGCCTCTGCTCATAATAAGCCAGTTTCCTATGTGGGTGAAGCAACGTGGAGGGGCCTGGCGCTGACTGAGTTTCCATCTCTCTCTGTCACTCTCTCTTTCCAGAAAAACACTCCATCAAGAAGATGAGATTGGATTTATGCTTCACCCTGCACTCTTAGTCTTAGATCAACAGACACCCTGTGAGGTATGTGGGGCTGAGATAGCTCTTCAAGAACTGCTCTTGAGAGAACTGTGGGTGCAATCACACAGGCAGGTTGCTACAGCAGGATCTCAGCTTTTAAAAAGCCACTTGATTTTGTGCCACTTTGCATCAATCAGATGGGGGCCACTAAGCTGGCATCATAGTGCCATGGACCCATAATTGGTTGTCCACATTGCTAATGTGCCACAACCATGGACTCATGGCTGCATCAGGTGTTTTCCCCAAAAATTCCCTCTGTGCATGCGCAGAAGCAGACAAGTGCACAAGCACTCCTGGATGGTTCTATGGGGGTGCTGAAATGCACATCAGAGTGGGATGGCGGGGGGGGGGGGAGGGATGCACCAGAAACAGAGTGCAATGATCACACCACTCATGTGTTTCCATAGGATGCTGGGACAATCAGACAGCCAGAAATCCACCATGGAAGTGCTTCACCAGGGAAATCATTAGAATCTCCTGGTGGTTATTTAATCCATGCGGGAGTTGTTTTAGCATGAGGTATGGGTGAGTGGGGCATGAGAGCCAGAAGTGTTCATGTGATTGTGCTCATTTAATCCAGAGCGAAGGGGTGGCTATGGTGGGCCAAGTGCTTATCTGATCACACCCTTTGACTGACCCAAGGTCACCCAGCAGCTGAATGTGGAGGAGTGGGGAGATTTTTGTTTGATTTGGTGCATTTTGTCTGTAAATCTTAGATACCGTTTAACAGATTTGGAATCATCAACTTCCCCTTCTGACAAAATAAAATCTTGAACCCAGTTCTCCAAATCAGAGTCTGCCACTCTTAACCACTACACCAAACTGGCTCAACAGTAGGAAGATCAATCCCATTCAAAGCATCAGCCATTCCAGCCAGCATCAGCTCTGTCTTATATGGGTTTGGGTTCAGCTTGGTTAAATGAAGACAGGAGGACTGGATGAGGATCTGGCAGGTTATTCACAGTCCACCTATTATCCACAATGGCCTGCTATGCAGCTCATGTAAATATATACCCAGAGGGGGAAAATAGAGCTCTGTTCTTGACTCCTACAGACATCCCCACATTGTGTACTACACCCTCATGAAGGGTGGTATTCATTTCAGCCATTGTAAGGAGGATTGAATGGCTTGTTGATATTCTCTGATTTTTTTTAAAAAAAAGGAAAAAAAATCTGCAAAGCATTTAAAGCCTCTTTTCCAAAATATTTAAGACCAAACTGATCCCTGCTTTAACTCCATTTTATGTGAATTATAAGGTTAAGGATAAATTCAAATTAAATTTCGCCTACAATTATTTTGATCTTCAGCAGATTGAAAAGGTTAGAAAAGGGGTCCCTACTGGGAACAGGGTTCACAAATACCTGTTTATTGCTGCTCTAATGCTCTTTGTGTTTTATGCGCTGTGCTGTGAATGCCATCAGTGGGACTTGCATGGATCATACTGTGCTCTCAAAAATCCTATTAAAGTCAATGAATGAAATACTATTGAAATCAACAGCATATTACCCCCCTTGTTTTAACCAATCATTTAAATTGAAATAGCCCAGTATGAATCGCTTAGAGTTCTTTTTGAATGGCCGCAGAGTTCTATTTTGTCAGTGCCAATTGATTTTAATTCATCATGCCTACATAATTGTTTTTTTTCCAGTTCAGAAATATCAATTTCTTCTTGCTGTCTGAAAATGGCTAAAACTGGTCATTTATTAATTTTGGAGCAATTGCATAGAGAAAATTCACTTCCAAGTATCATTTTTTGCTATTGCCGTAAAAGAGTGTTTTCCTTCCTTCCATCCTTTTCTTTTTTAAAAAAAAACCCAAAGGAAATAAGCAGTGCTGTTTTGAACATAGATATTATGAGCCATTCACTCTGGAAGCAAATGAATTCTGTGTTCAGTAGCTGTAATGTTGTAACTGCACAGCTGGCAGCAAACCTGGTTGCACTGTATACTTGATCATTTTAATAAACTGCATTTCAGTATATCATCATAGCTAAGTAAAGCTCTACTAAAATCCAGGGTGCAAAATTCCCATTCATGTCAAAGAAAAGTATGCAAAATACAAAGACCCACAATCCCACAATATAGTAGGTGCATTTAAATCCATTGAGTTCAGTAGGCTTTTATGAGATAATTTGTCTCTTAGATGGTAGCTAAATATAAGTATGAACAAATGTTCCCTATTTTGTTTCTTTTTATGATTGCCTGTTATTATTGTTAATGATTGTGTTCTCAGTTTTCTGCTGTATAGATTCATTTCTTTGTGTATGCATGTTTTATGCATAACTTACATGGTACTTAGATATAAAATATATAGCATGTATATTTACTCCATAACTTCCACCTAACATGACATGTTTGGCCTGAGATTCTTTGCCATAATCTTTTACAACTGAGATTCTTTGCCATAGTCTTTTACAACCACACTGCAGTCTTTTACAACCACACTGCAGCCCACGGGGTTTTCCTTCTCTGTCAATCTTACAGAGACCTACCCACTCACCCAGCTTCTTGTTGTCATCAGTCTTTATCAGATTGATTTGGTGTTCAGCACAAAGTGCTTCAACAAGCTTGACATACATGGGCTCATCACAGTTGGATGCAAGAACACAAAGATGGGCTTGGTGTTTGTCTAAGGCTTTGGCAGCTTCACGAATTCCACGGGCTAAACTATCATGAATAAGTGCAGTCTTAAGTACTTCTTGAAGGGCAGTGTTAACAGCCATTACACCTCCAGCAGCAATGCCTTCCTCGGCCATGGTTGGTGGTAATGCTCCCACCCGGGGTTGCTAACAGCTTCCACGAGCCGACGTTGGAAAGGTATTCCACCTAAGACTTCAACTCATAGTATGCATTAGGTTCTTTTAGATTTTATCTGGCAAACAGAAACAAACACAGGGAATACTATGATTTAGATTTATAAACCTTTCATTAAGTACAACACAACTCAAATCAAAAAGATCACAAAGATGTTTACAATATGTTAAATTACTTTACTATGTGATGGAGATACCCCCAAGAGTTACTAAGTGGGCAGCCTTTTGATCCTGGTGAAGAACACAATAATGACTTCTTGAAAGGCTTCTCCATCTTAGTCTTTTTTCTTGGCTTAATGTTCTCATCTCATGGGTTCAAAGTTCAAAGATATAGGCATATCAACAAAATATGTATAATTAAAAAAGCAACAACATTCTTCAAAATCAGTGTCTCTTGTGATAACAATAACAGCTTATATTTGTTGCTTGCTAGCAGTTTCACTGAGTTTTAGAAATATTCTTTTTCTTTCCCCAAACTAGTCTTGTGAAAGAGATGGTAAGAGGGACTTGAGTATTTTGAAATGGAATTTGTATCTTTTGCCATTATGTATTTTTTGACACTTTACTCAACTCTGTTCTTACTCATACACCAACATATACCCCTTTACAGCAGGAATATTCCTATTTCTCAGCTGTAAATTCTGAGGTGTACTGCTTTAGCTAAGTTCTAGTAGGTAGGTAGTGGTTAAGAATGTAAATTGATACAAAGTTAGGATCAAATGGCAAAATAGTGTAATAAACAAATTGAAAGACCATTTGGTCTGGATAGCATTTGCATGGGAAAACAATAAAAGGTAATAAAAGTTGCCTGTTAATTGCTCTTGCTACAAGTCTGGGTAAAACAAAAGGACATTTCCTAGTGATGTTCTTGTCCACCTAATTTACCTTTTAAAAATGTAACATACACTAAAAACATCATTCTATACATTATAAACATCATCAGGCCCATAGCTATGGGGGGCCCATGGGGGACAGGCCGCTCTATGTAAACCCCCCTTCCCTCTGTAGGGTCCCTCCATTCCCAGGTTATTTCTCCCCCACACACACACACAAGAAAGTAGGTGAGTGACGGAGAGAGAGAGAGAGAACATGGGAGAGTGAGAATGAGAGGAGGCAGCCACAGCAAAAGTGACAGAGAGAGTAGGAGAGAGAGAGTGACAGAGAGAGATGGAAACTCAGTCAGCGCCAGGCCCCTCCACGTTGCTTTACCAAGCTCTCTGGTCACTAGCTGGTGAATCCTGGCTGCAGTGCCCTTGCCCCAGCAGCCTCCCCCAACTCCGCTTGCTTGCAGAGGCGCTCCATTTCCCACCTCACAGGAGACCTTTACTAAATTTGAGTGCCTGCAGAAAGGAAAGCGCAATCCCAAGACCCCTGCTCCATCCTAACAAATGCAATAAATCTCACCACCACCACCCCGTGAAGACATTACCTTCCAAGCAGGTGAAACACAGCACTTGAGGGGGGCTCACTGAGACCATTGCCACTGCCCACCACCACCCTTCTAACTTGGATGTAGCAAGCAACCCTCAGGTGCCCACCTTATCCAGGAAGTTGGCTTTCTTGGCCAATAGATGACTTTGCCACAGAGGGCACACTGAGGGTTCATGGTCAAGCTGCTGGCCAAGGACTTCAGTGATAGCAGCTGCTCCGAGCTGCTAGGGCACTTCCTGCCCACTCAGCTGAGCAAGTGAGTGCAACTTTCTCGGGGACTGCAAGCAGGAGGAAAGGTCAGAGGGGGAGAGAAATAGAGCACAAGAGAGAGAGCTGGGGCTGAAGAAGCAGCCAAGTCCCCTGCCCCCCCCCCCAAAAAAAATGTCTGGCTATGGGGCTGAACATCATTCTAGTTTGTCATTAGGAAAAAAAGAATACATTAAAATATAGTGAAAATGGGTTAAGTATATGTAATGAAATAATAGCCAGTATCCCTCATTTGCTTATATCAGTACAAAAAACATTCTGATACATTGTTCTAAAAGAGACATACATTGGAATACTATGGATATATACTGTAGCTATACTCAGCGAGAGTGCGTGTAAGTTCTGCTTACTGTACCCCATTCCCTCGTCTGAAGAAGTATGCATGCATACAAAAGCTTACATTCTGAACAAAACTTTGTTGGTCTTACAGGTGAAGCTTGACTCCTACTTTGTTCTACTGCTTCAGGGCTACCCACCTGGATCTAAGGTCTGAATGATTTCAGACCCCGAAACACTGTGGGGTTCTTGGGTTTCATTCACAGAGATAATTAAGCTGCTGTGGAGAAGACAACTTTAACTGGAAAAAAAAGTTGAAAGGGGAAAAGTTAACTACTGTCTTTCTTTCTATTGCTCCAATTGAATCTGGAGCCCTTCTCCCTTTGCAGCTGCAGCTCAGAAAAAAGAAAACCCACCAGGCAGTCTTCAGGTATCTCTGGGAATCATCTAGTTTGATCCTAACACTATCACTGAGATTTTTTTTAAAAAAAAAAACCTGTAAAAATCAAGTATCCTCTTTGCTATTCACCTAACAACTCCCCCATGTGCATAGGCAGCTGAATGTATTAGTGTCTTAGAGAAATGGAAAATATAAAGGGTGATCAAAATAATAAATTAGAGGTCATTAGGTTAATTGTTACAGTGACAGAAGGGAGCTGAAGGTTTCTGATATAATATAGCTAGAGGATTGTTAGTCACACTGGTGGAAAATTTCAATAAGTTCTCTGCTCTGAACATTTTCATAAAGGTAAGATTTAAGACACCCTGAAAATATGTTTTCCTAAACTGTTAAGCCTTTATAAATTGAATAAGCTTCCAAGAAACCTGGAAATAAATTTCCAATTCTTAACCATTTGCTGTTTTCCATTTGCACAATCAATACTTTTTTCCCCCTCTGAGAGCTAAACATCTACTATTTATAGCTTTGTTTTGGCTCTTGCATTATTTTTGCACCGGTCTTACTGATGCTGCAGCCAAAAATGATTATACAGTGCCTTAACAAAAATAAACTACCAGTTACATTTTGGATGTTTTCCAAATTTCCGGCTATAAGACAGGTGATGAAGCTGGTTCACAGAGTTCTGAATATGTCCAGAAAACATTCCTCAATGCTGATACTGAACTCCTCAAAAGCAAGGAACTTGAGCACTATTTAGTCCTTGGCTGTATGTTTGTGGCAGAGGTGAACATATCTACCAACAGCAATGATTATGTGACAAACTGTGGAGGGCAACAGACTGGTTTGGCAGCAGCTGAGCCCGCCTTTGGCGGGGGAGGGTGGGATATAAAAATAAAGTTATTATTATTATTATTATTATTATTATTATTATTATTATTATTATTATTATTATTATGAGACTTGTTGGGGATAGTTTTGATGCTATAATATGTATGAGCCCATAAGCACATGGAGCTTTCTTATATTCAGGGGTAGAATTCTAGCAGGAGCTCCTTTGCATATTAGGCCACACACCCTTGATGTAGCCAATCCTCCAAGAGCTTATGAAAAAGAGTCTTGTAAGCTCTTGGAGGATTGGAGGATGTGTATTAGGCCACATATCAGGGGTGTGTGGCCTAATATGCAAAGGAGCTCCTGCTAGAATTCCACCCCTGCTTATACTGAATCAGACCATTGGTCCAACAAGGCCAGTATTGTTTACCAGGGGTATCAAATTCATTTGTTAGGAGGGTTGGGTCTGACATAAATGGGACTTTGGGGAGCTGGGCCATGTGTGTCATAAAATGTAATGCCAGGTAATGGAGATATAAACTTTATAAAGGACACAGACAAACACAATTAAAGATTTTTTTAAAAAACTTAAAACATGCATAAAATATTAGCACTCATGCAATATTTTGTTTATTTAACAGTCTGATAACTGACAATTCTTGCTCTGAGGAGTCTTGGCCAACAGAAGGAAGAGAGGCTTGGCTGAGTAGCTCTGCTGTGTAATTGAGAGAGCCTGGCAAAGCAAGTTCTCCCTCCCCCCTTCCTCCCCAAGGGAGGAGCCTCAGCCAATGGAGAAAATAGAGGCTTTGCTCTGTAGCTCCTGTGCCATTGAGCAAGCCTGGCAAAGCAAGCTGAGACACTAAAGGAAGCAAGAGAGAAGGAAGTTGCTTCCGGGGGGGGGGGGGGGCTGATAGGCACATTCTGGGGGCCTGATTCAGCCCTCGGACTGTATGTTTGACACCCCTGTTCTATATTGATGCCACTTACAAGAAAGATAGACAAAAAGAAAGAGTGGGGGAGCTGGAAATAAAGCAAATTGTGAGAAAGAAAGAAAGAAAGAAAGAAAGAAAGAAAGAAAGAAAGAAAGAAAGAAAGAAAGAAAGAAAGAAGGAAGGAAGGAAGGAAGGAAGGAAGGAAGGAAGGAAGGAAGGAAGGAAGGAAGGAAGGAAGGAAGGAAGAAAGAAGAAAGAAAGAAAGAAAGAAAGAAAGAAAGAAAGAAAGAAAGAAAGAAAGAAAGAAAGAAAGAAAGAAAGAAAGAAAGAAAGAAAGAAAATGAACAGAAATAAATAAAGAGAGGGGGAGTGGAAAAATAGATGGAGAAAGAAAGAGAGAGAGATGGAGGGAGGAGGGAGTTGGAAATAAAGCAAGTAGACAGGGAGAGAACATAAGAACATAAGAGAAGCCAAGTTGGATCAGGACAATGGCCCATCCAGTCCAACACTCTGTATCACACAGTGGCCAAAAAAAGCAAGTGCCATCAGGAGACCCACCAGTGGGGCTAGAAGCCCTCCCACTGTGCCCCCCACCCCGCTTTGGTGGGGTAGGGCGGGATATAAATTGAACAAAATAAATAAATAAAACAAAATAAATATGCCCAGAGAACATTCGTCAATGCTGATACTGAATTCCTCAAAAGTAAGAACCTTGAGCACTATTTAGTCCTTGGCTGTATGTTTGTGGCAGAGGTGAAGTGAAGGACAGAAAAAAGAAAGAGGGGGCCCTCAAACCTCACACACATACACACCCCACACTGTCAGTCAGTCATATTTATTAGAGCATCCATGGTCATTAGACCATCCATGCAGGAGAAAACAAGCACAGAGTTTTCTGTGCCACTGACACAGGAGCTCCTGGAACTGGCTTTTTCCTGCAGCCCCTCACATGGCCCACCTCACCCCCAAAAGGCCAATGAGCCTCCCACCCCTTGGAAAAGCCAGGTTGTGTCAAGGCTTCCCCGGGCCACCCTGGGAAATTCTCTCCCCATGGATGGTTGGGGCAGGCCTCACGTGACCTGGCTGCTCTCCAGTAGGCTTCCCAACCCTCCCGCTCTGGTGGGAGTCCCCTGGGTTTGCAGCCTCATCTACCGCTCTTCAAGAAGCGGGAAGCGGGGGGGGAGGGGGGGAGAACATGCCTGTAGGCTTCATTATAGAGCTCCTGAGCCATTTGTAAAATGTATGCCCCTTTAAGGCTGGGCGGGGAGCAGGAAGGGCTTGGGAGAACAGCCCCGCCCTTTCTTTTGCTTTCGTTTTCACAGCATTAGGTCTGACCTGCTTAAAGAGCATCGGGATTGGTGGGCTCCAACGTTGGCTTCCCTTTTCTCATATATCGACGAGACAGCAAACATGCCAGCCGACTGGGGCTGGGCGATTATTGTGCCCATTTACAAAAGAGGGGGTCATGAACTCCCCTCGAACTATAGGCCAATTAGTTTGCTTAGTGCTATTAGCAAACTGTATGCCTTACATCTGAGGGACAAACTTACGGCCTGGATGGATTCACAAGGCATTATTGCCGATGTTCAGGCTGCCTTCTGCCCTGGAAGATCCCACCTTGACCAGACTTTGGTGCTGCAATTTCTGGTTGATAAATATTTGGCCACAAAGAGCTCCAGACTCTTTGCAGCCTTTGTCGACTTTAAGGCTGCCTTTGATCTGATACCCAGATCCAGGTTATGGGACAAGCTTGCAGCTTCGTCTATTGACAGACGGCTGTTGTTGCTAATGGTTAGCCTTTATAGCAACTCGGGCATCAGGATAAGATGCTCATCTCAAGGCCATCTAACCCAACCAATTTTAGTGAACAAGGGTGTCAGACAGGGTTGTGTGCTCGCCCCCTTGCTTTTCAATTTCTACATAAACTCACTTCTAACCTCCTTTAATGATTTGGCTTTACATCCTCCCAAGCTCGCCGATCAGCATATTCCAGTTTTAGCGTATGCTGACGACGTGCTTATACTATCCAGGACGCAGATTGGTATGCGAAGGGCCCTTCGCCATCTAACTCAGACCAGTCTGCAGGAAAAGTTGGAAATTAATCTAGATAAAACCAAGGTTTTAGTTTTCACCAAACGTTTCAAGGCTCATTGCTGGTTTCTAAATGGTAAACCCATTGCTGGGGGTGATTTTTCATTATCAGGGAAAGCGTTTGGCACATAAGAACTATGTTGCACAATCTGCGCAAAGAACAGCTGATGCCATCTACCGTTTTTACATCTCTAAAGGGGCCAAATTCTTGCCTGCAGCACTAAGGCTGCATACTGCAAAGACCAGGGTCCAGTTGCTCTATGGCGCTGAAATTGGCCCTTATTCAACCACCAAGCCGTTGGAGATAGTACAAACCAAACTCTTGCGCAAGCTTCTGTCTGTTCCCAGTTGTGTGCCAAACACTGCCATCAGGTTGGAATCTGGCGTCCCAAGCATCGAGACGTCTATGTGGTTAAACGCCCTTTGTTACTTTTTGAGGGTTCTCTCAAAGCCAGGTGGCCTTCCCCATCTGATTTTTTTCGACTCTTTTGTGGGAACTTGGGAGAAAAGGTGTCTAGATCATTTTAGACTCTGTGATCTCTCCCCTGAGTCCCTAGCAATGATGGAACTGAGGGATGCGAAAGAACTTTTGCACCTGAGGTTGGTTGAGCTGGAACTGAGATCTGCTAGAGCTAGTCTTTCTGCGCACATTTTCTTAGGGAAGCAAGCTGAAGTACTGTCCCCAGCCAGGTATCTTTTCAACATCACTATCCCAAAATATCGGATAGCTTTCTCAAAAGCACGACTCAACGCACTTTTCTCTTCGGTGCTTTTGGGACGTTACGCTGGGTCCCCATATCTGGAAAGATTGTGCCCCTGTAATTGCAATGAGGTCGAAACAACTCTCCACATTGTTTTGCGGTGTCCAAATTACAATGACTTGAGGGCAAGATTAATCTCTCCAATTCTCGGGTCCTTGGCGGGCAGGCCGGAGGATGAGCAGATTGCCTTCCTCCTGTCTGACACTCACTCTGATGTTTCAACTAAGATTGCCCATTTCTGTTATGTTGCTCAGTTGGAAAGGAGGGAAATTGAGAATGTAAATCTTGGCTATGAGTTTTAACAATATGTGTAATAGTTGGCGTAAGGAACTTTGTGTAAGAGGTGATGGGTTTGTTTTTATGATTTTGTTTCTGTTTGTATTAAGCTGGTCGGATGACCGTGAATAAAGTACTACTACTACGTTTTCACAGCAAGAGTTCTCCGGAAGAAGATCTGGTAAGTGTGTGTGTGTGTGAGAGGGAGGGAGCAGGGGATTCCCTGGTTTGGAGGCCCTCCCCCCCTTTAGAAAGCGTGGGGGGGAGGGAAATGTCTACTGGGCACTCTATTATTCCCTATGGAGAACGATTCCCATAGGGAATAATAGGGAATTCATCCGTTGGTATTGGGGGCTCTGGGGAGGCTATTTTTGAGGTAGAGGCACCAAATTTTTAGTATAACATCTAGTGCCTCTCCCCAAAATACCCCCCAAGTTTCAAAACGATTGGACCAGAGGGTCCAATTCTATGAGCCCCAAAAGATGGTGCCCCTATCCTTCATTATTTTCCTATGGAAGAAAGGCATTTTAAAAGGTGTGCTGTCCCTTTAAATGTGATGGCCAGAACTCCCTTGGAGTTCAATTATGCTTGTCACATCCTTGTTCTTGGCTCCACCCTCAATGTCTCCTGGCTCCACCCCCAAACTCTCCTGGCTCCACCCCCAAAGTACCCAGATTTTTCTTTAATTGGACTTGGCAACCCTACTCTCCAGCCACCCCTGCCCCTGAAGACCAACAAGCCTCCCACTGCCCCCAGAGAGGCCAGGCTGCACTGAGGCTTCCCCAGGCCACCCAGGGAAAATCTCTCTGTGAATGGCTGGGGCAGGCCTCATGAAGCCCAGGTGCTCTTTAGCTGGCCAATGAGCCTCCTGCTGCCTCAACTCACACCTCAACTCACCCTTCTGGGCTGGCTCCCCAGGGGCAGTGGAGAGAGGCTTGTAACTCCCAGCTGACATGACTGAGGGCTGCTGGGGGCAGGGCTAAGCTGCTGCTGGCTGGCTGCCCACCCTCCCTCCAGTTTTCCAAAGCAGAGTTAGGTGGGGAGGATGTAGGGGGGATGCCAGAGCTGTACTCTGGGGTGGTCCAGCCCAAACTGAGGCCTGGGTAGAGCCCTGATCCACCCTTCTCTCTTGTGCAAGAGAGCTAGATGGTAATTTCTGATAATTCCCCATTCTGGCTGCATCTCCTTCATGCCACCTTTAACAACAACTTGGCCTAGGGTTGCTGGAAAAAGGAGAAGCCGATAAGAAGTTTCTTTCACAAACTCATCCTAGTCATGAAAACATTGGATCCAATCCAATAAAATCAATAGAATGCCTGGCTAAATAAATGTCAGAGTCATATTTTGATTTTATTTGACCCCACCAAAATAAATGATTTTTGTAGGTGCCGTGTGTGTCTAGACAATCCCAAACATGGTAAACACTCACATTTGAAAAGCAAGTAATTTAGGTTTCCATACCTATTTAAATGAAGAGAGTATTTCTCCATTAATTTTTTATTTACACCTCTTAAGGCTTTTTAATTGGAAAAATCACTAGTAATAAGGAATCTATGAAATCCCTCATGTAAACTAACTTGTAGGTCATTTCAGACCCCAGATGGTATAGTATTATCACTTTAAGAGGCACATTAAATTACATTTTCAATACTAATTTAATGAACTCTGAAATTAATCTTTTTCCTTCCTTCCTTCCTTCCTTCCTTCCTTCCTTCCTTCCTTCCTTCCTTCCTTCCTTCCTTCCTTCCTTCGCAAAGATGTTTTTTCAAACATTGGAATGTTTAAAGATGGAAAAGTAAAATTCATGCTCATCTGGATAGAATTTCACCCTTTTTTCATTTCAGAATGCTTCCCATAAAACCAAAGACTACAGCAGAACCTATCTTAAGAAAGAAAACAAACTTTGTATGTAACAAAAAAAAATGTGTTAGGAAAATATTTAATGTGCTTAGAACTGTCTGAATCTACATAGAAACTGCAACAAAAAGACAAGCTGTGCCTCGAGACCAACCAGCTTTCTATTGAAAATCAAATGAGTGCTTTGTGCCTCATGGAAACTCTTCATACCAGGAGTTGCTTCAGGAATTGCATACCCAGTCTCATTGCCTAGCTGAATACCTCTGGGCTAACTAGCCACAAAGGATCCTTTTGTTCCATTATTAGCCTTCCAAGAGGAGTTTTTAATATTCAGAATGTACTGAAGAAAATGTGGTTTAGTCTTGAAAGATATTTAATTCCAAATAGGGATGAACAAATGTTCCTTGTGTTATTAGTGTATATATCCGTCTCTCGTTTCTGGTCAATAGTGTTGGTTCTGTAATTTTTACTCTCAATTTTTGTAGATTTGTTTGCATTATATGCACATGTTCTACAGTTTTGATTTGTACATGATTTAGTCATATAATTTCATTATATTAGATACATAATACAAGTGCAAGCCTGTGATACTCACAGGGGAATCCCTTCTGCTGCTGATTTTCTCTTTATGGATCAGTGGAGGGAATTGCAGGAGGGAAATCTTTACCAGCTATTGACATGCTCCACTGCTGCGGCTGGGCCTGGAGCAGCAGCCAGTGTGTTCCGCCACAGTTGGGTCCGCCACAGACCAAGGAGCCCAGTTCTTGCTGCCAGGCCTGGAGCATCAGCTAGCGTGTTCCACTGCCATGGAGGGGCCTAAAACAGCAGCTGGTGTACTCTGTCACCATGGCCAGGTCTGGAGTGGCAGCCAACATTCTCTGCCACCACAGCTGGGCCTGGAGTGGAAGCCAATGTTTTCCACTACTTTGATTGGGTTGAAGTAGCTGCATGCAGAGCTGCTGGGCTGTGCTACCACTGGGCCCAGTGAGACTTCTCTGGCTGTGCCAACCACCTGAGGTAAATCCATTTTATGTGCTGGCATTTGCAGAGAACGCTGCTTTACTTTCGGGGAGATTTAACCCCCCTGTGCCTTTTTAAAAAAAATTTCTGCAAACTTGGGAGTACCCCAAGTCCTAAGAAACATCTGATTAGCCTCCATGTGGCCCTAGTCTGTGGTTGGCTAATAGTATATATTAGGCCCATTGGACCTATGGGGGTGATCCCATATCCCCCTCCATTGCTGAGATTGTGAGGCTTCAGGTCCCACCCCACCACTGAACCCAGCAGCCAACATCCACCGCTGCTGGGCCAGCAGTGGCTGCCAGGGTCTGCTACTACTCTCCCCGGCCAGCAGCATCTGCTGCAGCAGCACTGGGATTTGGAGTGGCTACTGGCATCTGCCGCTGTGGTGCTTGAGCCTGGAGTGGCTTCCAGCATCCTTATCACCTGATTATAGGCCCGCAACAGCTGCTGATGGCTGCTGCAGTGGTGCCTGGGCCTTTAGTTCTGCTGAAGTCCTTTGCTGTAGTTGGCTCTGCAATGGCTGCAAGTATCTTCTGTTGCTGGGCCTGCAGCAGATGCCAATGTCTGCTGCCACTGGACCCAGCACCCTCCTCCACCAAGCCATCTGACTGGATCAGTTCCAGCAAGTGCATTGTCTGCAGACCACACAATTTTATTTGGAGTGTCCCAACTCAGGTGTTGTGCTGGAACTCTGCCCAAACAGCCTCAACCCTCCTCCTGGGTTTCCCCTCAACCCACAGTGCTCCTCCCATCTCCACATCCCCTAAGTCTGACTCACCCCATGAAACCACAGGGAGCTGGCCTGTCAACTCCTGGAGTGGCAAGGAGGTCAGCAGCCATGGGTCCAGCAAGCAAACTCCACCCAGCCCCGCAAACCAATGATGACACTTAGCACTGTGACAGACTGTGCCACCCACCTACTTCCCCTGCTCAGTTTCCCAGGTCTGTGCCTCCACCAGAATCACAGACCCAGGAAGTCTGAGCGGGGACAGTGTGTGTGCTTCAGAGGTGCTCTGAGACTGCCCTTCTTAGGCAGATCCAAGAAGGATGAGCAGGGGCTGCGGGTGAGGGGTTCATGTGCAGTGTGCTCTCAGAGGTGCTCAGAGACTTCCCTAAGAAGAGCAGTCTCTGAGTGCCTCTCCCGGGTCCATAACCAGAAAATTTTGGGTGGAGGGGCCTAGGAGATTAAAAATTTGGTGGTGGGGGGATGGGGGCTTGGCAGCTTCTTCCCGGTTCTGCTTTCAGTCTCTGCCCACCCCCATAGGATAGGATAAGGCAGTGACCAATGGAGGGGCCCTACAGAGGGAAGGGAGGTTTAATCAGAGTGGCCTTTCCCCCCAGACCCCCCGTAGCTATGGGCCTGGCCTCTCTGAGAGCACACATGCCACTCGCTTGCAGCCTCCCCCCTCAGCCAGACACTAAATGCCTCCCTGAGACCAGTAGTCACTCCACCTTCAAGCAGCAGTGGTGCATCTCATTCCTCAAAAAATCCTACTCTGAACTCAGGGGAGTTGTATAACTCAAATATACCATTCTTGAGCAAAATGATTAAACAAGTGGTAGCAGGTCAACTTCAGAATGTAGTGGATTGTTTGGATCCATTCCAATCAGATTTCAGGACTGATTATGGGACTGAAACCCTTAATTGCCTAGTGGATGACATGTGCTGGGAAATGTATAGTAGGAGAACAACACTGTTCATTCTATTGGCCCACTCGGTATCATTCTGGAACTTTTTTTTTTTTTGCACCTGGAGGCACTGTTCTAAAGTGTTTCTGGAGCTATCTTGGGTGACTGTTACTCTGCCTCTTGGTCTCTGACCTATGAGGTTTCCCAAGGTTCCATTTTGTCCTCATGTTTTTCAATATCTCTCTAAAGCCCTTGAGAGAATTCAGCTGGCGATCTGAGCTGATGACACTCAGTTCTCCCAGGAGATCCCAGGAAGGCTATGAAAACTGAACAGGTGCCTTGAGGCAGTTTTGAAAATGAGATTAGATTACAGCAATACACTGCATGTGGGGATACCCTTGAAGACTATCCAGAAGCTGCAGTTGATACAGAATGCTGCAGCCAGAGTACTGACTAGAGTGGGTCATAGGAACCATATCATTCCAATTATATTCAACCTATGTTGGCTTCCAATTTGCATCTTGGCTCAATTCAAGGTGCTTGTATTGACCTTTAAAGCACCATACAGCCTGCAACTAACATACCTTAAGAACTGCTTTCTCCCTATGCATCTATCCACTCACTCCAGACATTGTAGGTCAGAAAGCCCTGCCTTTGGTAGTGTAATGTACTGAGTGACGACATGGGTTGAAGGCAACATGCTTTATTCAGTGGTACATTACAAGAGAGGGAACATGCGGGCTGGGTCCCGCTTATATACATTTCCCGGAACTGCCCCCCAGTCTGACCAGTCCAATCCTGGCCAGTCAAACTTCCCGCCACAGATCTTGATGGGCGGGGCATCTGGCGAGCTACATCTGGGGACCCGTGGGTTTCCCTGGGTCGCCTCTGTAGCGATCGCCATGCGGTACATTAGCTTATGTTTCAAGACATAACAGGTAGCACTGTCATCTAAGACTAGATGGGCAGAAACCCAAGAAAAGACTTCCTTGGCCTTCATGCCAAAACTTTGGAACTTCCTCTTCAGGGAAATTTGTCTATCTCCCTCTACTGGTGTCTTTCATCAGCAGTTGAAGACTTCTTTGTTTCATTTGGCATGTCCCCAATAATGGTTAGTGACACTTCTCCTGGTTCACGTTTTGTTTTGTTTTTAATGCAGATGTATTGAATTATTCTATATTTTTAATGTTGTTTTTAATTGTTCTCATATTTTATGTGCACTGCCTTGTGGACCCTGATTATAAGTGGAAAGTATAAAGGCAACATGTTAATTTACTCATGATGGTTATATATGCCTAATTATTGGTCTTTTACATACGTCAGTTCTGGTAATTATTGTTCAAATATTTAGTTATTTGGGGATTGGATTTTTTGATTGTTATCTTCTCTGCTTTTTATTTATGTTTACAAAAACAAAAAAATTAAATTAAAAAAGAAAGTACAGAAAGACTTTAAATAAAAAACACATAATGTTGGTTTATTGACCTGAAGGTAACATTGACAAAAATACATACATTTAACGAGTAAAACTTTGGTGTGAGGAAAGGGGGAGGGGGAATGTGCATTAAAAAAAAATCACAGATGTGTTTCACACAAGGGAAGCAAAATCACAATGTGGATTTTGAGATTGAAACAGCAGGGCTGAGAAATTTGAAAATCATCTGTCAGTGTCTTGATGCTATAGCTGAGATAAGCAAAAACATTCAAACCATTCTTGTTGGTAAAAGTGAGACAAGCCTATTTCCCAGATGTCCTCTTCCCCCAGCGTTTGAACTGCTTCTGCTATGGAATAAAGTCATTGAAAGTGAGTATGCACAACATTCTTGGAAAAGAAGTTTGCTTCCGTGATATGCATTAGTAAAGAATACAAGAGAAGAAACTTTTCAAATAGAATGACAAATTGTTTGGTATTTTGTAATTGTGGTGTTTGTTGTAAAAGATGCTTATGAACCAAATACATTTAAGTAAATGGCTGTTATAGCTGATGGAGAGAAATACTGCTTTTTAAAGCATTTCTATAGAACTTAATAAATAAAATGTCTATTTTCACACAGTAATTTCAGCTGTTTACAGTTTCCTGTCATAAGAAAGAGACTGAGAAGTTGGAGAGCTTAAGGGAGTTTCAGTACAGATCCTTTTGAAAAACAAATCTTTTGCTCTTTGTGTATGAAAAACATGAGAGCAAATTCTGCCAAGCAATGGAGGCAGTATTTTTTCTCCCTTAAACTTTTATGTGAATTTCACTCTGTGCATAGGGTACAATTAACAGACTTGTGTATATATAGTTTACGTTTGACTTGATTCCCTCCCACATTTTTTATTTCACCCTTCTTCTAAGCATTTCATCGTCACAAAAACAGTGGGGAAGGCCAGGTTATGATATAATTTCTGGCCCAGCTGAGTTATGTCACTATGTAAGAATTTAAATTCTGCATGCTCTCTGCTCGCTTTGGGCCTTCCATCTAAAGGTAAGCTCCCTTCTTATTTAGAAGTCTTGCTTAGCCCAAAGTTATGTAGGGCCTGTATGCATTCCTGATTCAGCTGCCCCTTTCCCATGGTATTGCTGGGTCATCTACTAAGGATCCCTTTTTCAGATTGGTTATGTCCTTGCCCCTTCCAAGTCAGTGGACTCTCCTATACATATGCTCCTGCAATGCCCTGTTTAGGCTAAAATGAATTATGTCATGCCTTGATAAATGGACTATGCTTCCTCTAGCGACATTAGAGCAAAAGGTTCAATTCCTCTTAGAAGATTCTGATTCCAAATGTATTTATTTTGTTGCTCAATTTCTAGAGGCTGAAAAGAAGTGTCAAAGGGAGGTGTGTTTAGATATGTTTTTTTTTAAGTTTTTCAGTGTTATTGTTCAGAACCTTGGTCTAAGAACAGGGGATGAATATAAGTAAAGTAAGAATTCAACCCCTCTTGGCATTAATTTTACTTTATAGCCACTACCAAGAAATAATAATAATAATAATAATAATAATAATAATAATAATAATAATAATAATAATAATAATAATAATAATAATAATAATAATAATAATAACTTTTATTTATATCCCGCCCTCCCCGCACAAGCAGGCTCAGGGCGGCTCACAACATGTAAGTGCAATACAATAAAATCATACATAGCAATAAAATCATCATAAATCAATTTACAAGTTACATTAAAATTAACATTAAGGTGCTAAAATAGATCTTTCATAAGTTAGTAAGGTGCTAAAATAGATGTTTCATTAACTGTGGGCACAGTTTTATGGAATCTGAGAATATAGGAAACATGGTCAGAGTTGTAATTTCTATAATGGCTCCTGCAATTACATGCGTAGGATAGGATCATGGCAGTGGTAGTGATCATGGTGGTAAGATGAAGCTACACTCTTACCCAGAAATTGATGGAACTGATGTACAGGCCTGGGACATGATCAAGTCAGACTCTGGCAAGGTTGACTGCTTTAGTAGAAGAATCTTAGTGTTGTAGACTCCAATGTTTTTTTAAAAAAAGGTTAAAGTAGTCCCCTGTGCAAGCACCAGTTGTTTCCGACCCTGGGGTGACATTGCTTTCACAACGTTTTCATAGCAGACTTTTTACGGGGTAGTTTGCCATTGCCTTCCCCAGTTATCTATACTTTCCCCCAAGCAAGCTGGGTACTCATTTTACCAACCTTGGAAGGATGGAAGGCTGAGTCAACCTCAAGCTGGCTACCTGAAACCCAGCTTCTGCCAGGATCGAACTCAGGTCATGAGCAGAGCTTAGGACTGCAGTACTGCAGCATTACCACTCTGCGCCATGGGGCTCTACTGTTAAGTAAAATAACCTCTTTGGCTTCTCCTATTTGTAGGAGAGAGAGGGGGACACAGTGATAGAACGAAAGGTTAATCTATGGTTACCATTTCTGTCTCATCAAATACTGGGAGACTAGTGCCTGTGAGGGTAAATTCTGGAAACAATGTGATATCACTGCCTGGTGACACTCTAGGAATTTTCCCTAAGCTTGATGGTAAATACCACATTGCAGTGTCAGTGTGGAGGCCCTTTTCCTCATGAATTGTTGATGGCAGGAATTAGAGCCAATGGCAGGGGTTTACTTATCATGGTCAGGAAAATGGCAACCCTAGTTCACGCTGAAGAGATTTCAACCCAGGTATGATTATTGCACCCCCAGTTGGAATAAAGAGGCTGACACATAATTATTGGGAAACGGGCCACTTTATTAACGACACAATTTTAACACGACAAGGTAAAACAGCTATTGGACAAGCCCTGGGGTCTTCCACTGACCCCGCCTAGTCCAACAAAGGGCGAGCCACCCTGCCCGCAGCACGCGCCATACAAATGTGGCTAGTGCCGGGCCAGCCAGGCCAACAAATGCCCTCCCCTTCCACATCAGTCCCGATCACCAGAAGGAGGCAAATAAGGGGAGGCATGAATACGATCCGCATTCTACAACATTGAGCCGTAAAGCCCATCTGCCGTTCCTGTGGATCGACTGCACTAAACAGGTGCAGGGGCCTGGGTGCTCACCAGCAAGGTATAAACCCCTTGTTCCTTCTGCCAAGTGACCAAGTTAAACCTACCTCCCTAACTGCCACACCACTGCTCGCAGTACAAGGTAGGCGAAAAACACCTCACTACCAGCCAATCAGGTGAGAGTGAAAAAATTCCTACCTGGCCCCCAATAAGACGACAGGTCGAAACCTGTACTACTGCAGGGTGGGTGGGTGGGCTGAGAGCCTTCATATAACTGCGTAGGACGGGCGTGGTAGAGGCTATATATAGCCCCTACGCCCTGCCCTTCTGAAGCACCCGGATGCCCGGGGAAGCTCCACGCAGCCTCACATCCTTCCAAGGATGCAAAAGCCAGCCCCGCGGCGCGTAGCCGCTTTTGTGGCACGGCTGGGGCGGGGCCAAATTCTTCAAGTAGCTATATGATTTAACATTGGTTTCTGATCAACATAGTAGACAGTTGAACAGCTGTTTCTTATCCTCAGGAAACTCTGGAAAGCAGGTTGTAGAAAAATAGGTGGTGGAGCTCATCCAGGGATTGTTATACAACTGCAGCTACTATTCAATGGACAAGGTAAGTAGGTGAGGAGGAGGGGAACTTTCAGAAAGGTTCAGGAGCTGTGCTGCTGTGAGCTCCTGCAGAATTCAAGGCCTGGTGGAAAGTATAGTTTGAATGGGGGGAGGAAACATAATTTTTAACAGAATTCACAGCATCCTAACTGAACTACCATTCCCAGGATTCTTTGGGAAGGGCATGCCAGTCAAATTTTTATAACATTGATCAGTGTTCATATTGTGTGTGTATGTATGACAGACAGACAGACAGACAGACAGACAGACAGACAGACAGACAGACAGACAGACAGACAGACAGACAGACAGATAGATAGATAGATAGATAGATAGATAGATAGATAGATAGATAGATAGATAGATAGATAGATAGATAGATAGATAGATAGATAGATAGATAGATAGATAAGAGAGAGAGGCTGAACAGTTACTGTTGTAACTTATAAACAAATGAAATAGATATGGCAAAAGAATGGAGTTGGGACAGGAGGTGAATTTGGAGGTCTAGGAAAATCTATTGCTTCCATTTTTGCTGCTAGGCATGTGGAAGCAAGCCACATCTTTGTGGCTGCCATATCACTGCCAAATTCATTCTGTGGATGGATTCTACTCATCATGTTGGTCTCTAAGGTGCCACAAGACTTAAATGTAATTGTTCTACTGCAGGACCAACGAAGCTATCCTCTGAAACTTTACTCATATCCAATGTCTGATTACTAGACAGAGGATTATGAAGGAATATTTTACTTGGTAAAATTGATTAGTGTATTCAAGGTGTTTTCACCTTGCTCCATAAAGTATCTTGTATGTTTATTAAAGCCAAGTGGACAAGATTAGAAAAATCAAAGTCATTCATCTGTGCTGGGTTCAACTATTTAATCCAGGCAAGAGCTTTTCTGAGCTTGAGTTTCATTCCAAACCTCAATCAATAATGTGTTTTTGGTACTTAAAGAGGAGAATGCAATAAGTCTCAAAAAACAAACCCAAACCCTGCTCTGTTCTGTACATTTGTCATTTCCAATACACAATTGAGGAAACACTGTGAAAAATAATATTTCTCAGTATGGTATGATTGCTATTTTTTTTTTGTACTCAGAATAAAAGCAAGGTAAAAGTTCCATGTAATGAGAACAGTTTGACTCAGATTGCAAAGGTACCTTCAGGAAACTGATTTCTGAGTGTGTGTTGTTTTTACAAGAAGTTAGGTTTTAATTTTGCTTACATCTTGAAAACTTTGTGCAAACCGCTTTTTTTTTTTAGCTGTAATTTATAATGATGTCTTCGAAGTTTGATTTTGCCAACTTTGGAATACAGATTTATTGAACTCGTAGTGCCTGGTAGCATTCCAAGGAGGCATAATATCCTCTTCTTGTCCCCTTATGTCTTTGGTTTGGATTGCTGGCACCTAGAATGCTTTAGTGGCAGTGCTTGATACATCAGGCATCCTGGGAAATGTAGCTTTCCCAGAGAATTTGTTGATCTAAAAGCCAAAGCAGAGGTGACATAGGAAGACATAGGAAGAGCTCCCATGCATTAAAAAAAAAAAACTAGCAAGGCACACAAATTCCTGATTTAGATCGGAACAGTAGAAAGAAGGGGGAGGAGGAAGCTTTTCCTGAACAGAAAAGGCCTTTAAGGGCTGCTGTTTACCTCACCATGATAAATGATTCCTCAAGGTAAATTCAGGTTGGAGACATGGTGCAGAGACAGAGATGGCCAACTTACCTCCTTGGTAAGGGAAACTACATTTATTGCTAACTGGAAACCCCTTACAGACTTTTTGCATGAAACGTGGAGGGGAATGAACTGATGATATACAGTTTGGAAGATTAAGAGGCTGAAAATAGATTATAGACAAAAGAGAGATCTTATATGTTTATTAATTTATTAAATTTATATCCTAGCCTCCCTGCCGAAGCAGGCTCAAGGTGGCTTCTTCTATGTAGTTATAGAGAGGGTGAATAGAGAAAATAATTTGTATTGGATGTAGTTGAAAAATCAAAATATACTCCCTCTTTTTCTTTATCTTGTTATGGTTTTTTCTAAATTCCATTCTCTTTTTTTCTTTTTTTTTCTTTTTATGAATCTTGTTTAAAATTTTAATAAAGTTTATATTTAAAAAAAGAGGGAGTGTCAGGGGTTTTTTTGTAACAGGAACTCCTTTGCATATTAGGTCACACACCCCTGATGTAGCCAATCCTCCAAGAGTTTACAGGGCTTTTTGTACAGGACCTACTGTAAGCACCAGGAGGACTGGCTACATCAGGGGTGTGTGGCCTAATAAGCAAAGGAGTTTCTGCTACAAAAAAAGCCCTGGAGAGGTTGCAGAAAAAGGCTCCCTTGTCCTTCTCCTATACCCAAACTGGAACCTTACATGCCAGCTATTAAAACAAACATAATTTGGAACTCCTAGCATTATTTGTTCTGCCCCTAATATGAATGTTAGGAACCCTGAAAATTACAAGCATGTGGGCCTCTTTCTCCTACACTGCTGTCTCAGGGAGACTGCTAGGATACTGCCACTTGATAAGTGAGAGAATAGAAGAGAGAGGGTTCAGAGACTCAGGGAGATAGGTGAAGGCCTTACAATAATAGGCATGATGGGGACACCAACATTTTTAGAGGGGGGTTTTCTGCATGGTTATGAGGGAAGAAGGAAAATTTGATTTAGGGAGCCCACATCTAATTAAGTCATGAATGAAGGACCGCCCACTGCAGATAACTTAGTTTTTCTATGCAATCTTGCTATGCTATTCCTGCAAATCAATCTCAAGATTTCTTGCACTGGAAAGTTCAAGTTCATGATTTTCTGACTATTCCAGCAAGTGTTTTCCCAGGCACCTCAAAATAAGGATACAAGACAATAGCGTGGGTTAAATTAATTTATTCAAGTAACTGATCTACATCATCACTATTAAATATGCTAGCATTTTATGGGGCGGGCTGCCTAGATTGTATAACCACAACTGCTTTTTCTTTGGCAAATCCATCCTGGCTCCAAACTTGACCAGCAGCTTCCCTGGCTTTATTTTCCTCATATGCACATAATGTGCTGAGAGGTGCCATGCCAAATCCCCTTCTGATGCACCATAAGGTTACTACCATGTTTCGAAAGATTTTGTCCCAACCGGCCTGCAGCTACACTGTAAGGTCAGAGGGATATGTTTGCCACCCTTTCATTGGAGAAGGGGAACATTGACAGCCCGCTGGGCTCAGGCTTGGGGGCGAAGCTGGCTGCAATAGCAGCATGCTCTCCCCGCCTGTCCCAGTTGCTGTCGCCATCACACGATCGGGCTGGGCAGGAGCACTTTCTGTTCACTCCTGCTTCAATCGTGTCAGTTACATTTAAAAGGAATGTCTTTTTTACTGCTGCGGCTCTGGCCGTGTCAGTTTCCCTGCGTTCCTTCTCTCCACATCTGGGCGATAGCTGGGGTGATTGGGCAGCTGATAAGGCTCTGTTTGAGTGTTGGACTTGCTCCTTCCTCCTGTCAGTTTCTGTCTCTTGGCCTTCCAACGGTGCAGTTCAGATCGGGTTGCTGATAAGGCCAAAGATCGGGAGGCTGATAGGGCAGTGTGTTCCTAGGTGATCGGGGCTGTGTTTGGGCACTGGCTGTTGGGAAGGAGCAGAGCATCTGCTATGTTAGCTTGCTGTGTCTGAAATATTTGGCTGGTTTACACTCCCCTCCGTTTTCTAGGGTTGCCAAGTCCAATTAAAGAAAAATCTGGGGACTTTGGGGGTGGAGCCAGGAGACATTGGGGGTGGAGCCAAGAACAAGGATGGCCCCTATGTGGTGGAACCAGCTACCGGAAGAGGTGAGGGCCCTGCAGGATCTTACTCAGTTCCGCAGGGCCTGTAAGACGACCCTCTTCCGGTTAGCCTACGTCTGACTGGACAAATGTAGCTTTCTAGATTTTTGTGATTATACTGTATAGCTTCAATGTAAAAATTTTAAGGTTTTTAGGTTTTTAAATGCTTGATTTTAAATGAAATAACTTTGTTACGATTTTATTGTTTGTTGTAAGCCGCCCTGAGCCACTTGTGGGAAGGGCGGGATATAAGTTACGGAATAAATAAATAAATAAATAAATAAATAAATCAGCTGGCCCCAGTTGCCAATCGCGAGCTGGCGCCAATGCCCCAGGAGCTATGGCTGATTGGAGAGCCAAGGCTTGCAGAGCGATAGGCCTAGCCATTGCACCCAGCACCAGGAAGTCTTACGAATGTGCTGTGCAGCAGTTTGAGGACTTTAGGTCAGAGGTAGCATATCACATTGTTTGGCCCCTCCCAGTGGAGCAGTTGCTCCACTACTGTGTTTCGTTAAAAGGTAAGGGATTGGCCGTGCGATCCATTAGGGGATGCCTTTCTGCTCTGGTTTTTGCTAGTAAGGCATTGGGGTATAAGGAGGAAACCACAGACTTTCATTTGCATAAAATGCTGGAGAGCTAGGCTAGAGAGGCCAGGTCTAATCCTGACACTAGGAAGCCTGTTTCCCCTTTGATCCTTTGGGGTTTGAGGGGGGTTTGGGGCACAGTGTGTGCATCCTATTTTGAAGCCACACTGTTTCATGTCGCTTCCTTGGTTGCCTTTTTGGGGGCCCTTAGAGTCAGTGAGCTAGTGGCAGGCTCCAGAAATGATGTTTCTGGTAATGCTTTGTTGCTACAGGACCTGAGGTTAGTGGAGAGTAAGGCAGTCATCACCATTCGCCACTCTAAGACTAACCAGTGCTGCAAGGGGACCGTTTTGGAGCTGGGCACATGCTCTGAGTGGGAGTTGTGTCCTGTTTCCGCTTTGGCTGCTTATTTAGCAGTACGGGGTCTAACAGATGGGTTTTTGTTTTGTCACCTTAATGGCAGCCCACTGACAAAGCATCAATTTTGGGCTGTGACTTCCCAGGCTTTAGCTAAGCTTGGGTTGTCTGTGGCGTGGTTTGGTACCCACTGCTTTAGAATTGGAGTGGCCTCTACAGCTGCCGCCTTGGGGTATCCTGCACCTACTATTCAGCGGCTGGGCCGATGGCGCTCAGCGACCTATAAATCATATGTTCACCCTTGCTCTATCCCTAACTTTATGCGTTTTAACATGGAGCTTTGTGTTTATAGTTGATTGTTCTTTCTTGTAGGTGCTGTTGTTTCTGGTCAGAGGAGCCGAGTTCTCATCTGTGGACACAGTTATGTGTTTTGGGCTGCACATGAGGCTTGGAGAACTTCAGTCGGCTCTCAGCTGGGGCTCAGCCAGTGGGTTACAATAGAGTGGCGTGGACGCCGGGGTCTTCATTGGCCTGGCCTGATGCCACTGTTGTTCCAGGGGAATGCGGGTCCTCCACCCCAGGTCTTAGTTATACATCTGAGAGGGAATGATCTGAGGCTGATGAAGGGCACAGCTTTGGCCCTGCAGGCAGAGGAGAACCTTAACGGCTGTCTCCGCTTCTGCCTCCCAGTCTTCGCAATGCAATTCAGAGTAGAGTTCCCAGTCTTCGCAATGAAATTCAGAGTAGCGGTAGCTGATAAGAATGCTCGGCTTTTCCCAGATTCATCCTGACAGAGACCCAAGCTCTATTTATAGTCAATCCAAAGATCTTTTAAATCAGATTAAGAGAACTCAAGAACACAGATAAAATACACCTCAACAATTCCCCTTCTGTGTCCATGGGCATTGGGAATTTTTTTAAGTGTCAGGAGCACACACTTCTGTGATCCTGTGATTTAGAAACTATGGGAAATGGGTGAAGTTGCAATACGTTTGCAAAGAACTAAAAAGTCCCAGATTAATTGAGGAATATCTCCCACCCCCCAGGTGATGCACTGTCATGAACACCATCAAAGGAAAGGAAGATGATTGTAACCCCCTCTGAGACTCCTTCAGTTAGTGAAGGGTGGGGTATAACACCAGCTCTTCTTCTCCAAAGTGTGATGCTGCTGTGCAGACTAATCTGCAAATGCAAGTATCTCATTAAGGCCCCTTGTTTGCAACAGATAAGTTTCTATAAAGTTTTGTATGGCTTTTATAACATTTATATTAGTTCTAGCCACAGTATTGCCTGTGATCTTGTAGGTGCATTTGGGAGCCTTGGAAAAATCACAGGTGTTGTGGCTGATATCCATGAGTTCTGTTAACATACTGCAGAGGTTATGGAAGTAATTTTCCCATGAGTGAAAAAGGAACCTGAAAACATTACCTGATGAGGTTCTAGCTGGTGTCACAGTATCTTGATGGCAATCACCAGGGCTTGATGTCAGTCACCAGGACTTGAGAGCTTTAAACTATAATTATAAGCAAAATGCTTCATATTTCATTTAAATTATTTTGTTTTGATTCACTGTGCTAAATTCAACTAATTCATCCAGCTTTCCTCACTTGAGACCTATAGATAACTTTCTTAATTTACAGCCTTCATTAATATGTAACCTAAATTTGATGTTCTAAAAATGAAATTCAGGGCTATGTGCTAACAGGAATATCAAATTTCTTAAATCTTGAATGCAGCACCTCAGTAACAGAAATATTATGTGCATGAGAAACCATGTGTTGCAATCACTAAAACTATTTCCAGGTTAATTAAGACATATTATTGTTCATCATGGGTCAGATCCCAAGGGGGGTGCTTTTAGATACACAATGCAAGAAAAGACGCTGTGGAAATACTATTAATAGAAGAGAAAGAGGGATATGCAATAGAATTAAAAAATGTCAAAAATGTTTGTAGTTCAAATTATCCAGATGATTGTAATTGTCATGATGACAAAGTTGGTAACAGAAATGACAGTTATGCATATGCTGCACTACCTAACCCTGGAGATTCATTCAAACATTGGGGTACATGTTAATCATGAACAGTACATGTCTATGTACTGCTGGTTTAAATGATAAGTAACTATTCTGGGAGCATATACGCTCCATGCTCAGAAAATTTCAAGGATTCATTATAAACTCTTCCCCAAACAGAGTAAGATGAAGTACTAATTTGACCATCCTGAAATTGGCAGCAAGTAATATGCTACTGCTAAACTGTTAATGTGCAGTCCTAACAGAATGACATGGTCTAATTTTAGACGGAAGCTTTTCATATAAATCACTGTCAAGTAGATAATATCAAAACTGAAGAACCACCACCTTCTCCTTGACCTTAAACTACAGATCATGCAGGGAAACTAGGACAGAGACTGCAAAATTACTGAGAGACTGAGTGTGTGATGGACAATCTGGGTGAAAGCTTTAATGAATCAGCAACAATGTTGAATAAAATGGGACTTAATTAGCAGGCAGTTTAAAAAAGCAGTGCAGTTCCAAGCACAAGGTAATAGAACAAAGCATATACACTGTCTGTACAAGTTAAATGAGAGAAGCCTTCCAATATCAAGTTTAGAACACAGGAATAGGTACTGTACACACAAAATTCCTTGAGGCTGAGAGGTCCTTTGGCAAGTGAAGTGCTTGTCACCTGGAAACAGAAGAAAAGATATCAAACTTCCCAAATCCTTTTTTAAAAATCCAACAAGAAGAGCAGCAAATAATTTTAAATCAAAATAAATTGGATCTCAGAACATAATACCTGCTGCAGAAAGGATTTCTCCACTCCAAAGATGTTCAGCTAGTGACCTCTTCATTTACTTTTAGATGACAGGTAAAAGTTGAGTGGTATGTTTACTCAGGGTTTTGGTGGTATTTTACATCATGAATAAGACTATTTTGGGAATTTTCTGGTGGAAAAGGCAGCATATAAATCTTAATACTAACTGAAATGAAATGTTATAACAAAATGTCATTCTAAGATTGCTTTATTTATTTTTTTTAAAAAAAGGTTTCCAATAAATAACATTAATGTCAGTCAATCTGTTTTGGAACAATTCATCTGTGTTGTCAAACATGCCTTTTCAAGGTGATAAGCCCTGGTATTACTGCTCACAAAATATTTGTTTACAGCTAACATGGTTTTATTAGCCAGACAGATAATAAAGCAACACTTCATCAAATCTAGAGCTCATGTGTGTGGTGGGTCAGGTTGGGCGACTACTGACAAATAAAAATAAAAATTGCCCTATTTTGACCAAACAATAATAAACTGCTATGAGAATAACTGTTATTCTGAGAACTATTCTAGAATGGCTTCTTTTACTGACAAAGGAGACTAGACTGGGCCAGCCATATGTCATTCTAAGCCTTCAAATTCCCTATTATTTCTTTATATCCCATCAATATTCCTAGATATCCAGTCACATTCTGGAGATACATGATGTAGGTCTACATATGCACCTCTTTAATTGGTACATTATTTCACATTCCTGTACTATTCAGGGCTAGTTTTTCTTCATTGGCTGTAGGCTGTCAGTAAATCTGTTTGAATCACTGTCTATGTTACTGTGATTATTTTCAGTATAGATAGATATATACTGGGTTCTTTTGTGTTACGCATCATCGACAACTTACAACCAGCGACAGCTCTCTTTCGCAAGCACTGGGGTGGGGGGGGACTTTTCTTGCACACAGACAACCCCCCAATCTCAAACAACTCACCCACAATAATGCAACATCTCATTTGAATATAGACACTGGTACCAGAGCTTGCAGTAAACACAAATGCCAACTTTGCTGCCACATACACCCCGACAACACAATCACTGGACCTAACTGCAATAACTATACCATCTCAAGCTCATTCACTTAATCTTCTAACATTGTATATGCCATAAAATGCCACCAATGCCCTTCAGTTCTCTACATAGAACAGAAAGGACAAATTCTATGCCAAAGGATAAATGGACACTAATCTGACATCAGGAATTACAAAACTTAGAACTGGTAGGAGAACACTTCAGCCTTACAGGACATTCAACAGGTGACCTCAAAGTAGCTATGTTATTGCAAAGTAACTTCAAGAACAGAATGGAAAAGGAAACTGCTGACTTACAAGTTATTACAAAACTTGGAACAAATACTTCCCTGGGATTCAATAGGGATATTTGTTTCTTATCTTATTACATATGTTAAACCCATTCTCACCAAGTAGAGATATACATCCACTGTATTTCTTTTTTTTAAAAAAAATAGTGTATCAGAATAACGTCTGTGATACTTTGCAATATATCAGAATAGCGATCTCTCTGACAGCACCCTCTTTGGGTACCCCTAGAATTGGACCGCCTGGTCCAATCTTTTTTAAACTTGGGGGGTTCTTTGTGGGAGAGGCTCCTGTAGTTACGCTGCAAATTTGGTGTCTCTCCCTCAAACCCCTTCCCCCCAGCAATCATTCATTTTACCCTATTTTGTCATTGACTTCAATGGATCATAGGGTATAATGGAGCTCAATAGCTGCCAAATAGATTTAGCAGTATTTGGGACTGTATGTGGCAGCTGAATTAGATCAGAGAATCTGACTGTATATGGAGCCGAATACAATCGAATCAGCTGTTATTCATTTGAACATAAGAGAAGCCATGTTGGATCCGGCCAATGGCACATCCAGTCCAACACTCTGTGTCACACAGTGGCAAAAAAAAGGAGGTTCACAAGTGGGGCTAGAAGCTCTTCCACTTTGCCCCCCCCCCAGCACCAAGAATACAGAGCATCACTGCCCCAGACAGTTCTAATAATATGCTGTGGCTAATAGCCACTAATGGACCTCTGCTCCATATTTTTATCCAATCCCCTCTTGAAGCTGGCTATGCTTGTAGCTGCCACCACATCCCGTGACAGTGAATTCCATGTTAATCACCCTTTGGGTGAAGAAGTACTTCCTTTTATCTGTTCTAACCCGACGCTCAGCAATTTCATTGAATGTCCACGAGTTCTTGTATTGTGAGAAAGGGAGAAAAGGACTTCTTTCTCTACTGTCTCCATCTGATGCATAATCTTGTAAACCTCTATCATGTCACCCCACAGTCGACGTTTCTCCAAGCTAAAGAGTCCCAAGCGTTTTAATCTTTCTTCATAGGGAAAGTATTCCAAACCTTTAATCATTCTAGTTGCCCTTTTCTGCACTTTTTTCCAATGCTGTAATATCCTTTTTGAAGTGCGGTGACCAGAATTGTACACAGTATTCCAAATGAGACCACACCATCGATTTATACAGGGGCATTATGATACTGGCTGATTTGTTTTCAATTCCCTTCCTAATCTTTCCCAGCATGGCGTTGGCCTTTTTTATTGCAATTGCACACTGTCTTGACATTTTCAGTGAGTTATCTACCATGACCTCAAGATCTCTCTCTTGGTCAGTCTCTGCCAGTTCACATCCCATCAAATTGAATTTGTAGCTGGGATTTTTGGCCCCAAAGTGCATTACTTTGCACATGGCCACATTGAACCTCATCTGCCACATTGACGCCCACTCACCCAGCCTCAACAGATCCCTTTGGGAGTGCCTCACAAATCTCTCTGGTTCTTACCATCCTAAACAATTTAGTGTCATCTGCAAACTTAGCCACTTCACTGCTTACTCCCAACTCCAAATCATTAATGAACAAGTTAAAGAGCATGGGACCCAGTACTGAACCCTGCGGCACCCCACTGCTTACCGTCTTCTGCTGTGAAGATTGCCCATTTATACTCACTCTCTGTTTCCTATTAGTTAGCCAGTTTTTGATCCACAAGAGGACTTGTCCTTTTACTCCATGGTTCTCGAGCTCCATGTGGAACTTTATCAAAAGCTTTCTGGAAGTCGTTAAACATTCAAATTTGAAATTCAATTTGGTTCAGCCAAACTGAATGCACACTCCTAGTGGACACAGATGAACAGATGAGGTGATGTCAAATAAGACCTATAGATCAGGAGTGCCTCATCCCCTCTCTCTAGGGACTGCAGTTTATTCACAGATAGTTAGTGGCATCTTTGAATGATCATTCCTTCCCCCCCCCCTTCAAAAATGGAGCACAAATTGATCCATTTTCCAATTCCTGTACTTCACAATTATATCTAATTCTGGGCATGACCTGAGATGTAGATTACCCACAAATTAGGGCCATGTACAGGGAAGGGAGATCTTTCAACAGAATAGGGAGAATTCACAAGTTTTCAGATAAAATGCAAAACAATAAGGAGGATTTAAAAAAAAAAAAAAAAAAAGAGTTAAATCCCAAGACCTCACAGAATTTCTTCACAAAATATTGGTATTTTTTTGGATTTTCAAGGAAAGTGTGGTAATTCAAAATGGCTACTGGAGTTTCACCCCAACCTTGTGCTGTGGGCTACCCAGGATCTGTGGAGCTAAGGAATGCAAAAGCCTACTATCTTGAGAAGGAGGCAAATAAGACTGCCCCAAGTTTTCAACCAACAATGGGCCTCTCACCAGTGGGCTTCTTTGGTATTAGAAGGAGATCTCCATCCCAAGGCCAAACCCCAGGTTTAGGACCTGTGTAACAGAATGCTCAAGGCACTTAGCATCACCCTCATTGTCACTTGAGCAGTTAGAATGCTAGAAGAAATGTGCAGGCCAGGTACCATAGTGATTAGCTGGCAGCTCACAGTGTTCCACTCCAACTGAGGATAAGTCCTGACAAGAACAGGGCTATGGAAATTGCTGTTGGTTATGTACTCTGCTTTACTGTAATTGTCTGCACTTGCTTGAGAATGACTCAGTGTAGGCTGAGGGTTCTCTCTCTCGGCTTGGCTTTGCGAACGAAGATTTAAGAAGGGTGCAATAGCCCACGTTTGCTGCAGGCTCGCTGGTGGCTGACAAGACCAATGTGGGACAGGCAGGTCCGGCCACAGCGGCTGCAGGGAAAAGTCTGATTTAGGGTTGGTCCTGTAGCAGTGCGATTCTTCCTCAATCTCCTTTTGTCCTCAAGACCAGCTATGCGTGCGTTCTCAAAGGAAGAGACAGCCTGGTGGATGGTGTGCCTCCATGCTTTGCGATCTGAGGCTAGGTCAGACCACTGGTGATGGTTGATGTGACAGGTGCTAAGGGATTTCTTCAAGGAGTCCTTGTACCTCTTCTTTGGTGCCCCTCTATTTCGATGGCCGGTGGAGAGTTCGCCATACAGGGCAATCTTGGGAAGGCGGTGGTTTTCCATCCTAGAAATATGCCCTGCCCAGCGCAGCTGCGTCTTCAACAGCAGTGCTTCGATGCTGGTAACCTCCGCCCTCTTGAGGACTTCAGTGTTGGTCACAAAGTCACTCCAGTGGATATTGAGGATGGTGCGAAGGCAGCGTTGATGAAAGCGCTCAAGGAGTCGCAGGTGATGACGGTATAAAACCCACGATTCGGAGCCATAGATGAGGGTTGTCATCACAACCACTTTGTAAACATTGATCTTTGTGCCTTTTTTCAGATGCTTGTTGCTCCACACTCTTTTGTGCAGTCGGCCAAAGGCACGGTTTTCCTTTGCCAGCCTGTTGTCAATCTCCTTGTCAATCTTGGCATCTGAGGAGATGATGCACCCCAGGTAGCTGAACTGTTGGACTGTCTTCAGAACTGATTCACCCACAGTGATGCAGGGAGGGTGATAATCTTCCTGGGGTGCAGGCTGGTGGAGAACTTCTGTCTTCTTCAGACTAACTTCTAGGCCGAATAGCTTGGCAGCCTCTGCAAAGCAGGACGTCATATGCTGCAGAGCTGATGCCGAGTGGGAGACGAGTGCAGCATCATCAGCAAACAGTAGCTCTCGGATGAGTTTTTCCATTGTCTTGGAGTGTGCCTTTAGTCGCCTCAGGTTGAACAGGCTGCCATCGGTGCGATAGCGGATGTATACACCATCGTCATCATCTAGATCTACTGCGGCTCTTTGAAGCATCATGCTAAAGAAGATCGTAAAGAGAGTTGGCGCGAGAACGCAGCCTTGCTTTACACCTGTGCCTATTGGGAAGGGCTCCGAGAGGTCGTTGCAGTGTCTGACTTGGCCTCGCTGGTCTTCGTGTAGCTGGATGATCATGCTGAGGAACCTTGGGGGACATCCTAAACGTTCCAAGATTTGCCACAGGCCTTTCCTGCTAACGGTATCGAAAGCTTTGGTAAGGTCGACAAAAGTCACATACAGAGCCTTGTTCTGTTCCCTGCATTTCTCTTGAAGCTGCCTGAGAACAAATACCATGTCAGTGGTGCTCCTGTTAGCTCTGAAGCCGCACTGGCTCTCTGGGAGGAGTTCTTCTGCAATGGTGGGCACCAGTCTGTTCAGGAGTATTCTGGCAAGGATTTTGCCTGCGATGGAGAGCAGGGTTATCCCCCGGTAGTTGGAGCAGTCTGACTTTTCCCCTTTGTATAGGGTGATGATGATTGCATCGCGAAAGTCCTGTGGTAATTTGCCTTGTTCCCAGCAGGTGACAAGTACTTTGTGAAGTGAGCTATGTAGTACTGTGCCCCCATGCTTCCAGATCTCTGGTGGAATTCCATCAACTCCCGCTGCCTTGCCACTTTTCAGTTGCTTGATGGCTTTAACAGTCTCTTCTAGTGTGGGGATCTCATCCAACTCTGTTTTCACCGGTTGAAGTGGGGTGAGGTGGATTGCTGAATCTTGAACTACGCGGTTGGCACTGAAGAGAACCTGAAAATACTCCGACCACCGGTTCAGTATGGATGCCTTGTCTGTGAGGAGCACTTGCCCGTCTGCACTATGCAAGGGACTCTGAGCCTGATGTGATGGACCATATACTGCCTTCAGGGCTTCGTAGAACCCTCTTAAATCACCAGTGTCTGCACACAGCTGGGTTCTCTCTGCAAGCTTGGTCCACCACTCGTTCTGAATGTCTCGAAGCTTGCGCTGGAGGTTGCTACATGCAGCGCGAAAGGTTGCTTTTTTCCCAGGACAGGAGGGCTGAGCAAGATGTGCTTGGTAGGCAGATCTCTTTTTTGCCAGTAATTCTTGGATCTCTTGATTGTTCTCATCAAACCACTCCTTGTTCTTCCTTGTGGAGAACCCGAGGACTTCTTCAGAGATCTGCAGGACGGTAGTTTTTAGGTGTTCCCAGAGTGCTTCTGGAGAAGGGTCTGTGGGGCAACTGGGGTCCTCAATTCTTGACTGGAGTTTTGCCTGGAAGGCAGCTTTAACTTCGGCTGACTGGAGGCTGCCAACCTGAAACTTCCTCCGAGGGATACCTCCTCTCCTGGGTGTGGGTTTAAAGTGAAGACGGAGATTGCAGCGTACAAGACGATGATCCGTATGACATTCTGCGCTGGGCATTACTCGGGTGTGTAAGACATCTCGAAGGTCTCTCTGGCGCACCAGAATGTAGTCGATAAGGTGCCAATGCTTGGACCGTGGGTGCATCCAGGTTGTCTTCAGACTGTTCTTCTGCTGGAAGATAGTGTTGGTGATGGTGAGCTGGTGCTCCATGCAGAATTCTAGCAGGAGGCGCCCGTTGTCATTGCAGTTGCCAATGCCGTGTTTGCCAAGTACTCCTTTCCAGGCTTCCGAGTCTTTACCTACTCTGGCATTGAAGTCGCCAAGGATGATCACCTTGTCCTCTGTAGGGGTTTTCCATACGAGGTTGCGTAGATCAGCATAGAACTTGTTCTTTTCTGCAGGATCTGCTTGAAGGGTTGGGCCATACACACTGAAGAGTGTTGCATGCTGCTTGTTTTGAAGTGGGAGGCGCATGGACATGATGCGATCTGAGTGACCTGTTGGCAGGTTTTCGAGTTTGGAGGCAATGGAGTTCCTGACCATTAAGCCAACGCCAGAAAGGTGGCTCTCAGCCTTTGACTTACCCGACCAGTAGAGGGTATAGCCAGCACCGTGTTCTTGAAGACTACCTTCCTCAGGGAAACGGACCTCACTGAGAGCTGCTATGTCGATATTCAACCTGAGTAGTTCGTGGGCAACTAGAGCAGAGCGTCGTTCAGGGCGACCACTGCCTACTGTGTCAAGCATGGTTCTGATGTTCCAACACGCAAGCTTTAGTCTTTGCACACTTTGTGAGGCAGGTGCATGCCTTTTCTTTGTTGTTATTTTTTGACCGCAAGTAAGGATGCCCGTTGACCGCGGCTAGCCAACTGGGGTGGGGGAGACGAGCTTTGTTTAGGCCACCTTTTTTAGGCCCCTCTCCGTGTGGAGCAAGCAGTGCTGTCCCTAGATAAGGCTGCTTGGTCGTTCAGGGTGCTGCCGAAAAATGCTTTCGTCTCCGGGTTAGCATCAGGCGACCAATACCCTGAACCGCCTACATGCAGGATCGGGACTGCGGCTTCCAGTGGCACCTTCCACCTGCCGTTTCGCCCCTTGCCCATCGCTGCAGGACTTGATGCACTGTGGGTTGTGTGTGTGGATATGCCCTTCAGGCCTGCGCAGAGGAATTTTTTAGGTGAAGCGCAGTGTGCGCGGTACTGGCTCCACCCTTTCACCTGGGGGTCATCTGCCATGGCCCAGTAAGCCGGGACGCCGGCAGCGAGTCCTCCAGGTGGTAGGTGTTACATTAACGAGTTCTATCTGCCCGGGTTTGATGTTAGAGTTTTCCTTCTCTTAGGCTGGCGAGGTTGGTGGGCCCAGTCTGCCCATCCGGTTATACCGCCGGACATTCGGTCGCACCATGACGTAGCAAACTCTGTGAAAACGGGGGGGACCAGCGAGAAGGTGTTGCTACGGATGCAGTAATGCAGGAGAGGCCATTGCAGTGACCATCTGCCAGGCATAGCCAGACAGTGACCACGCGGCGTTCACTACACCGGGAGAGGAGAGGCTATGTATTGCGCATGCACTTTCCCTGGGGGGGTAGGATTCCCAGAGGGAGCCCACCCCCCACCCCACCCCTAGGCTGAGGGTTAATGGTCAGATATAAGCAACAGGTGAGAGGCAGACTGGCATGGAAGCAATGTGTTTGTTACTTGCTGATCAAGCCACTACTGCTACCCATCATGTTTTCTACCTACTGACTGCATTGGTGTCGTGGCTCATTGTGTCTGCCTTTTTCCCATTAACTTTGGACTATGCCTCAGCTCTGGATTTCATGCTTGCTCCTTTGGACTTCTCACCTTGGTATATTGAAGGTCTCTGTGTTGGACTAGTAGTTTTCTTCTATTTTCCATCTGATGAAGCTTTTTAAATTCTAGCCTTGCACACTCAGCCTAAGGGACTCAGGGCCAAAACAGAGGATACTCTCCCCAATTCCATCATAGAGACAGCGCCATTTTAGAGCTTTTTTAAAAAAACTTCTAGTAATGTTGTATGTGTCCGATTCTACTGGGACCATGACAAAGAGGTATGAGAGAAGCTTTATGACTTATCTGTTCAGTGATCCAGATTTCCCCATCTTGCTTTCCTACCTGACTCCCAAAGATCAGGACAGTCATTTATATTCACTGAATCACATTTATGTGACCTTCCACACCACTTGGGGACTGTAGTTTGATCCAGCAAGTTTTGAGCATGCAGCAACATAACACTTCAACTGCATGAATGAAAAAGTAACACATACATTCTCACCTGGTTGGTTTTAAATAATGCATGATCTACTCAATGATGACCTTGGAAGCCAGTACATTGTGAGCCTGTATTAATGACAGATGTTTGGCCAGCCACTATACTACTAGTTCATTGATACAAAATACTTAAAATGCTGCTCATTTGAAGTGCAAGCAAAGCATCAAAGTGATCCTATGAGGTGCTTAACAGCAGGCATTGTGAACAAGACAAATTTGATTTTTGAGCACTTGTTTTATGAATATTCTGCCTTCTACTACATATTGAACAGCAAGTGTCTTGAGAAGCAGAACTGGACAATGAGGGAGCACTGAAGACACAATGTAAACTGGTATTAGGCATACCAGCCAAGGTCAGAATCATATGCTTAAGTACCCTTAATATGAAAATAGCTTAGAATGAGAGGAAGAAATTGATGGATTGATGTAAACATGAAGTCATTCTTTTCACATGTGAATTAAAACACACAAGCATACAAGGGAGCTGTTGTTTGAGGTGGATTGAAAGATGTCCTAACATTAATAGTCATGGAGCACACTTCTGTCCACTTCTACTAACAAGTCCCACTTTGTTCACTCAGCGTTGCTTCCAAGGAAGTATGCACAGACTTATAGCCTCAATGTATAACAATCAATATCAATGGTAATGCCCCCCAAAGTAAAAGAAGAAGAAGACATTCCTGCCCTAAAAATGAGGCGAGAGATACAGATTCTACAGAACTAAAGGCTTACAATCCCCATCCTTATGTAATGGCAGTCTAACATGCAGGAGTGCTATATCCAGGGCCGAGACAGAGGGCAATGCCCATAAAATATGTACCACATCAAAAGCTTAACAACAAATTGGATACAGCAAACAGCTAAGCAGGCTGACATTTGCTACTGCTGTGGTAGAGGGTCAGGCATCTATTCCAATATTGAAGAAACAGTAATAAAAAAGGACAATTCTGAAGTGTGTGCTTACCCAGAGAGAGAGGCAGAAAATAAAAAATGTTCTTGCTATTAATATAGGCTAGCCAGGAGGGAGACAGGGCAGACATATGTTGTGAAAATAAAGATATAAAGAAACCTATGTCATTTCAAATACACCACAGGCTAAGGGATGGGTTTCATTCTGTACTTCTTCAAAAAAAGTGAAATTCTACTCAAGAATATAAATTATATACACCCATAAACTGAATATATTTCAAGATAGCATCATTCATAATAGAGGGAGGAATATATAAACTTGGGCTAGTTCTATATCTGGGAGCTAATGTGGTGCAGTGGTTAAAGTGTTGGACTTGGATCTGGGAGACTCCAAGTTTGAATCCTCACTTTGCCCTGGAAATTTGCTGGGTGATCTTGGGCCAGTCATACATTCTCAGCCCAACCTCACAGGGAATTTGGAGGATAAAATGGAGGAGAGGATATGGTGTAAACTACTTTGGGTTCACATTGGGGAGAAAGGCAAGGTATAAATGATGCAAATAAATAAATTTTGGGGACAATTAATGTTTTGCAGGAAAAAAAAAACCCCACTCAAGATCCTAGTTATACGGGAGAGGGGAACATACTTGCACTTACCTGTAACTGATGTTTGTTGAGTGGTCTTTTATGAAGGCACCTATGGGACTGTGTATGCATAAGCCAACTGCAGAGAGGAATTACTAAGATTTCTAGAGTTTTCTAAATCTACACAGAATGCTCTCTCCTCCTATCTGAAGCTGACATTTCTCACCCACACCATCATGTGACTAGAAGAGAACAGGCTTTCCTCAGCCTTCCTTTTGCCATCATAAGAGTACGGCCCTGAATGCAGAGGATTCAGCTTTTCCACAGCATGGAAAGGCAGAAGGGATGTGTACCTTCACAGAAGATCACTTGACAAACATCAATTACAGATAAGTGCAAGTATGTTTTCATCTTCATGGCTTCTGTGCAATCCCACATGGGAAGATTGCAAACTTACTTACTGAGGGGGAGGGTGTGTGCTGATCAGTGAAAGACTGGTTGAAGAACTGCTTTCCCCAACTAACTCCTTCTTGGAGTCCACATCTATTGCATAGTGCTTCACGAACATGGATGAATTCTTGCAGATGTCCACCATGAGACCCTGCTCTTAAACACTGCTGAGGATACTTGTGCCTTGGTCAAGTGAGACTTGATAGAATGGACACTGCACCTCTGCTGAGCTATAAGAAGAGGATAAGGAGGTTGAAAATTTTGAAATAGAGGCTGGTCAAGACAGACTTCATTCCCTTCCTACTCCTTGGCTTGTGCACTTCCACAGAGTATGTTAAGCTTTTTAACTTTTACCCTCCCTGTCCCAGCTAGGAGGTGTTCTCCCTGACCTATCCTGGAATTGGGTTTGAATTTACAATTGTGCTGCCTTGCCCAAAGCACACTGCTCAGCTTTTGTTATCCTAAATTCAAAACAATAGTCTATTTTTCTTCTTCCTGGCAGGTGGGCAAATAGATCCATTGACCTGTCAATTTGTTACTGTAAACAGGAAACTAGTCTGCTCCCTGCCTGAAACCCAAGGTCTTTATGATTTTGAAAAGCCCTCAGTTGTTGATCATAGCATCCTGCATTCCTCTTCACAGGGCTTTTTTTGTAGCAGAAACTCCTTTACATATTAGGCCACACACCCCTGATGTAGCCAATCCTCCAAGAGCTGTGTGTATATATAATTTTTTTTGCCACTGTGTGACACAGAGTGTTGGACTGGATGGGCCATTGGCCTGATCCAACATGGCTTCTCTTATGTTCTTATGTTCTTACAGGGCTCTTAGTACAGGGCCTGCTGTAAGCTCCAGGAGGACTGATTATATCAGGGGTGTGTGGCCTAATGTGCAAAGGAATTCCTGCTACAAAAAAAAGCCCTGCCTCTTCATAACAGTAAAAAGATATGAAGTTTTTAAAAAAATAACAGGAACAATAATGATAATAATAAATATTAATTGACTAGTTCTTCAAGATGAAAAAAGGAAAGAAAAAAACCCCATGTGGTCTCCATATTGGAATATGATGACCACCACAGTAGAGATGAAAGATCTATTAGTATTAACTTGCTGAATGATTGATTAAGGTTGCATATTATAAAGCGCTCTGGTTTCAAGTGTGATTGGATAGTGGAACAAATTACCACAGGGACCCCCAACTCTGGAAATATTTAAAAAATAGATCAGATAAACATCTGCCAAGGATAGTTTTGTTAGAATTAGTCCTGCCTCAGTGTGGGATTTGGGGGCTTGGGCAAGATGACCTCTTGAGATCCCTTTCAGCTCTGATTGTATTAAATGAAGTTATTTGAGCATGAACAAGTTAATGAGTAAAACTGCTCATTCACAACCAGACATCTGCATAATGGATCAGTTCCTACATTTCCATCCAATTCAGTTTATACTAGTTATCTTCTGGGAGAATGCAGATTTTAAAAATCTGTACAAATATGTTCACAAGAATGAGAGAAAGCATTTTTGTGACCAAGACAAATATCCAGAGAGATTGAACATATGAACATATGAAGCTGCCTTATACTGAATCAGACCTTGGTCCATCAAAGTCAGTATTATCTACTCAGACTGGCAGCGGCTCTCCAGGGTCTCAAGCGAAGGTTTTTCACACCTCTTTGCCTGGACCCTTTTTTGGAGATGCTGGGGATTGAACCTGGGACCTTCTGCTTACCAAGCAGATGCTCTACCGCTGAGCCACCGTCCCTCTAAATCTAAATCTAAATTCAAACCTTTAGGAAATGTCAACCCACCCGTCTCTTCTTTCTTAAATAAATATTTTTCAAAAAATTTACAGCACAATCCAGAGGGGGGGGGGGGCGGAAAGTCTTTTGAGAGCAGATGAGCCTCTACGTGGGCACAGGAAGGATTTGCGTCGACGTACGACTGGTGCCGGGGGGGGAGTAATGTGGGCAGGGGGTCACCTGGGCACCACTCCACCTGAGAGCAGCAGCGCCTGAGGGCTGCGCCTGAGTGTGGGTGGAAGTTAGGCAGAGCAAGGTGTTCAGGCGGAGGAGGGGGTGGAGTTGGGAGAGCAGCCAGGCTTAGGTGGTGTCCTGAGCAGTTTGGGCCATGACATGCCCCCCCTCTGAGAGGCACAATGTTGCGCTTGCAAAAACAGCAGCGTGCCCCATTGGCACTCGTTGAAACAAAAAACAGGTGCACAAGCGTCCCTGGCACGTGAACCAGGCATTTGCTGAGCCTGATCCCCTGTGCTGCTGCCTGCCCCCTTCCCTTGGTCCACCCTCTGCCACATTCTCAACCCCTGGAAGGGCACGGGGAGGTGGCAGCTGCCCCGATGCGGGGAGGTGGGTCAGAGACTGTCCCTTTAAGAGACCGCCTGGCTGAAATGCAGCCTGCTCTTCCAGCTGTCGCCCCTGCAGGTGCTCTTGATCTCTGTCTCTGTTTTGTAGGTGGGACTCCAACACAGAGGCTCCCATGTGTGTTGCTGCGCCCCCACTCCCTCAGCTGCTTCTGCCTGCCGCTCAGAATGGAACCCTGCCCACAGCGAGACTGCCCAGCGCGCACCAGGGAAACAGTTGCACTCTGTTCTGAAAAAATAAAGTCTGAGCTGTGCCCTCTGTTGTCTCTCCTGCTTGGCATCTGCTGCACATTCCCAGGGCAACCCCCCCCCCACTCTGTCAGTGGCCTCTCTGAGGGAATGCCTGGGAGGGTGGGCAGACTTGGTTCTTGGGGGGGAATGGGCTATGAGCTGCCACACTGCCCCCCCTCCACATGGCTGGACAGAGGAGGGGGGTGCCGCCCTTCAGCCTGCCCGGGCTGACAGCCTACCCGACCACACAGGGCTCTTGTGCGCTGGGCACTTGTTGGGGGGGAGGGGTTTGCTGAAGTGGATGCATGCCCAGCAGCTCGCATTCTGAGTTCTACGGTCCCCAGGAGAGGTGTTCCTTGCACATAGTGGGGGGCGGCAGCAGGGCAACACCATGGGGGGGGCTCCGGGTGGTGGTGTCTTTTAGAATTGATCTGGCTGCTCCCAGACACACATTCCAGCTGCTGTCTAGAAAAGGGAACTCCTGCACTTGGCACTTCCTGCTTTTTTGCATATGCCCCTGCCCGCCAGCCTGCCATTGGCAGAGTCTCTGACAGCAGGAGGGAGTGGGGGACTGATGGCCTCTCAGGCATGGGCTTTCTGTCCCCTCACCCGGTCACATGTAACGGGCTGGCCAATCCCATGGTCTCGTGCGAGCCTGAGCCTCCCCCACCCCCACCTCGGCAGCGGCCCAACAGCGTGCAGCTGGGTGGAATCACCATGGTGACAGGTTCTCTCTCCCTCGTTGGGCCCCTCTTCCCTTTCCCAGCGTGGCGTGATGTCTCTCCTTTGGAAGCCAACGAGCGGCGCCGTAGATCCGTCCATGCCTGAGCGGCCGGCTGCCACATATGTCTGGTTCGGGCTGTTAGTGACATAATTGCCAAGAATAAAAATCATGTCATTAAAAAAGTAATTCAGCTTTTTCAATGTTTACCTCAGAGTTGCAGTCTATATATATTACATAAGCTGAACACTGATTCATGAAAACTTAGCATTTTCATAAATGGGGTTTTTCTACTGTCTAAAATATATTTGTATTAGAACTGCATATTGCACAAACACATGTATTATACTAATAATTTTTCAAAATTATCATTGAATGAATTTCAGTAAAAATCTTAATGGGCATTATCTATATCCATAAGAACATAAGAAGGGTGACACTGGATCAACCCATATGGACCAATATTCTGTTCACACAGTGAACCTTTAGGAAGCCCACAATCAGGAAGACTGCAACAGTGTCATAAGAACATAAGAGAAGCCATGTTGGATCAGGCCAACGGCCCATCAAGTCCAACACTCTGTGTCACACAGTGGCAAAAAAAATTATATACACACATACACTGTGGCTAATAGCCACTGATGGACCTGTGCTCCATATATTTATCTAAACCCTTCTTGAAGGTGGCTATACTTGTGGCCGCCACCACCTCCTGTGGCAGTGAATTCCACATGTTAATTACCCTTTGGGTGAAGAAGTACTTCCTTTTATCCGTTTTAACCTGTCTGCTCAGCAATTTCATCGAATGCCCACAAGTTCTTGTATTGTGAGAAAGGGAGAAAAGTACTTCTTTCTCTACTTTCTCCATCCCATGCATTATCTTGTAAACCTCTATCATGTCACCCCGCAGTCGACGTTTCTCCAAGCTAAAGAGTCCCAAGCGTTTCAACCTTTCTTCATAGGGAAAGTGCTCCAGCCCTTTAATCATTCTAGTTGCCCTTTTCTGGACTTTCTCCAATGCTATAATATCCTTTTTGAGGTGCGGCGACCAGAACTGCACACAGTACTCCAAATGAGACCGCACCATCGATTTATACAGGGGCATTATGATACTGGCTGATTTGTTTTCAATTCCCTTCCTAATAATTCCCAGCATGGCGTTGGCCCTTTTTATTGCAAACGCACACTGTCTTGACATTTTCAGTGAGTTATCTACCATGACCCCAAGATCTCTCTCTTGGTCAGTCTCTGCCAGTTCACACCCCATCAACTTGTATTTGTAGCCGGGATTCTTGGCCCCAATGTGCATTACTTTGCACTTGGCCACATTGAACCGCATCTGCCACGTTGACGCCCACTCACCCAGCCTCAACAGATCCCTTTGGAGTTCCTCACAATCCTTTCTGGTTCTCACCACCCTGAACAATTTAGTGTCATCCGCAAACTTGGCCACTTCACTGCTCACTCCCAACTCTAAGTCATTTATGAACAAGTTAAAGAGCATGGGACCCAGTACCGAGCCCTGCGGCACCCCACTGCTTACCGTCCTCCACTGCGAAGACTGCCCATTTATACTCACTCATCCTGCCTGTGTTCCCCAAAGGCATACTGCTTATGATACTGGAAAAAGTAGATATCCATCATGATTAATAGCCATTGATAGCCCAGTCCTCCATGGATTGACCAACTCTTTTAAAGTTCTTCAAGTTGACAGCCATGATCATATCCTGCTGCAGCAGGTTCCATGAGTTAGGACAGCTGCTGCATTTTGGATGCTCTTTTCTACCCCTTTTCAAGCACTACAATATCCTTTTTTTAGGTGTAATGACCAGAACTTTACACAAAATTCCAGTGTGTTCTCAGCATAGATTTGTATAAAGGCAGCATAATAGCGGCAGTTTTATTTTCTATTCCTGTTCTAATTATGGTCAGCATGGAATTAGCCTTTTTTTGGCAGCAGCTGTACACTGGCTCAAGCTATGTACCACCAACCCATGTTCCTTTCTTTGTCTGTTGCTGCCAGCTCAGATCTCCTCAGTGTATATGTGAAGCTGGGATTATTTGCCCTAATATGCATCACTTTACAATTGCTCACATTGAACCCCATCTGCCATTTTAATGTCCATTCCCCCAGTTTTAAGAAATTCTTTTGAAGTTCTTTCCAATCCATTTTTGTCTTAACCACCCTAAATAATCTGCAGTCTTAGGCATCTCATTAGTAACCCCTAAATCCAGGTCATTTATGAGCAAGTTGAAAAGCATAAGTCCAAATACAGATCCCTGAGGGACCCTGCTGGTTACATCCCTCCAGCGCACAAACTGACCATCTATTTGCACTCCCTGCTCCCTGTTTTTTTAGTCTATTTCCAATTCATAAGAGAACTTGTCCCCTTGTCCCATAACTCTGAAGTCCTTTGGTAAAGAACTTCATCAAATGCTTTCTGGAAATCCAAATAAACAATGTTCACCAGCTCAGTCCTGTCCACATATTTTCAAAGAACTCTAAAAGTTTAGTGAAACAGACTTTGCCCCCCAAGGACGAAATAACAAGACAGACACCAAGTATTGGAATAAAATTGGGCCACTTTATTAATTAACTTCATAAACAGCAAGGGTACCCCACCAGAGGCGGCCTGGCCAGGGCTAGGGGTCACCGCGACCGCTCCCCTGCCATATCGGGCGAGAGATCCAGCCCCCCCGGCCAGAGCTGAGGGCCTCAGCTCCCTCCGGGCAGGCCCAGCAGGGAGGCCCGCACCAGAGGGCCCAAACCCAGACGCACGTCTCGCCAGAAAGCACCCTCTAGCTGAGTCTCCCGGCAATCTGCATTCTCCACCCGGGTCTTCAAACCCCAGGGTTGATCATGCCAGACCCCAAAGTCCCCAAAAGGGGGATGCTTCACAGTCCTCCCCGGGCCGCATAGTGCCCTAAACCCCAATAACCTGCCACTACTAAGGCCAAGTCTCTACTTAGGGCTTAGCACCTACTGGGAGGCCCAAAGCCACCCTCAACCCTTGCTGCAAATCTCTCAGGAAAAGTATATTACCCTTTTCCGAGAGATGGACCCCATCCCCTCTGTAGAGGTCAAGACATCTCACCATAATGTCCGGATGGGGCAAATAGTGGCCCAACCCCTTCTCGAGCAACTTTTTTTTTGTAAAGCTCCTTATTAGCCTTGTACCTGGCCCTCTCTATGGCTGTGGGGTCCAAAGCACAGCCATGCTGCCAGGGGGGGCAGCATGGCTGACCACACTATGATGGTCCCCGGCCATCGCTCCCGAATGTGCAAAAAGGCAGCAGGCCCGCCCATTGAAGGCCACGGCGCCCCTGTCACTCAAAAACAGTGTGCTGGCTGAATCCCAGCTGAGAGCCCACCGCAGTTCTCTGTGCTTGCAGAGCGGCCCAAAACACGTGGCTATGGCCGCAGATGAGAACTCGGCTCCAGCTCTTCTGGCCAGGAACAGCAGCATCTAAAAAGAAAAAACAATTAAACACCAGCCGAACAAACATTCCCAAAACCCAACTCATACACGGCCTAAGCAAGGCCGCACATAAGCCTTATGCCAATGAATGCCCTATAACCTAGCGCCTTGCTGGACTTTTACCCGAAAGTCCTCAAACTGCCGCACAGCCCGTTCATAAGACTTCCAAGTACTAGGCGCAATGGCTAGACCTATCGCTCTGCACGCCTCGGCTCTCCAATCAGCCATAGCTCCTGGGGCATTGCAACTGGCCCTCTGCTGGCCTCCGGAGCCAAACCTCTCCATCTGCTTACGAGATAGAGCATCAGCCACCCCGTTACTCACACCCGGAACATGCTTGGCTAAAAACAAAATGTTAAGCCATAAACAGCGCAGAGTGAAGGCCCTCACCAACCTCATAACCTGCTGGGATTTGGATGAAAGGGAATTAATGACATGGACTACCGCCATATTATCACACCAAAAATGCACTGTGTGATTGGCCATATCCTTCCCCCACAGCCAAACCGCGACTAAAATGGGAAAGAACTCAAGAAACGTAAGATCTCGGTTCACACCTATCAGCGCCCAGGAGTCAGGCCAACTATCCGCGCACAATGTCCACGAAAGTAGACCCCAAAACCTAATGATCCCGCAGCATCAGACATGACCTGGAGCTCAGCTTCCAGCCTCAAATCGTCCCTCCAAAGAGACTCCATTAAAGGACTCCAAAAATTCCTGCCAAACCTCCAGATCATCCCTCATGCTGCGTGTGACCCTAGTTCTATGCTGAGGCAACCGTAATTCTGCCATAGCATCACACAGAACCCCCAGCTCCTCAGCCAACTCACCAGGTGTCTTCTTGGGTACCACCCCCAGAGGAAAGACTCTAAGAGTACTCACTGGAGGACATGAAAAGGGGGCCCAACACCCTACCTTCACCTAGCTCCTTAGCAATTTTATCTCTAACCACGTGCTCTAGACCCAGCACAGACTTAAGGTAACCTAAAAGAAACGGAACTCTAGGCCCATGAAACGGGATCCTAACACCAAACCTAAAACCATCCAACAAATACAAACTATCGGCCCTTCTGGGATATTCTGCCAGCCACCGTTCAAGAGGCCCCACCCTTATCGGGCTGGGGCCCTTTTTTAGCTGGAAAGGCTCCTCCACCTCCCCCAGGCTTTTTCAGGTTCTTATGTCCTCTGGCTCTGGGGCAGCTGTCAAAGGAATGTGAGCCCCCACACAAGGGGCATTCATGCCTAAACTGGCATGCTTTCCTGTTGCAAACCCCGAGGGAACCGAACTCCCAGCAGAGCAAGCGGGGATGAACTGCCTGCCCCGCAGCATCGCGGGGAGATCCTGATGAAGCCGACCCAGCGAAGGAGGACCTATTTACCAAATGGCCGCTGTCGGAGCGGTCACCCAGATTAGGCCTGGCGGGGGACATAACCTGCAGCCAAAGCTGCTGGTGGATCCTGTCCCATGGAAGAGACGAATAAAGGGCAGCCCTCATCCGAAACTCTTCGTCATACTGCAGCCACGCCGGGCCACTAAAGGCCATATAGCCCTTATATATAATATCTAAGTACTGAAAAAGGGCTGCAGCCCTCCAAGGCTGGGCCCGGGCGATCACCCCTGCATATATACAGAACCCTGGAAGCCAATTGGCCCAGGTTCTGTCCACCTTACGCTTCTTCAATTTTTCCTTCTCTTTCTCGTCTAAATCCTCCTTATTTTTTTTTCTCTAATTCCCTAAAGAGCAAGGAAAATATATCTACATACTCCCCTTTCAATATTTTCTCACGTGTTGCGGGGAGCAGGTGGTCACCCAATGGTAGAGCAACATCCCCAAAGGGCAAAGAAGCAAAAGGCACCATCCCATAAAGGGAAGGTGCCCCGAGAAAGGGGCTAGCCATACCCAAACTACCAACACCCGAACAAGCCCCGCAAGGCCCCCCTTGCCCGCTAAACCCAGGCCAAGTAAAAGGGGACCCAAACCCAGAGGCAGAAGGCATGGCTGAACTAGAAGAGGGGCAACCTTGCCCAGCCAATAAGGTAGGTCCACAAGGACCCCATGGCCAAGCCAAACCACTATGCTCCTGCAAATTACCTGCCGACTTACCAGACCATCCAGAAGGAGCAACTGCCAACCCCAGACCAAATGCTCCAGCAGCCGCTGCCACATCTGCCCCAGTGGACCCAGAATCCTTATCCATAGATGCACCAGCAGACCTGCCCTCAAGGAGAGAAAGCCTAGTTAAAATGTTGGCTTGGCGACCCCTCATGGACATCCCAGCACCGTCCAACCCACCAGGACAAGGCAGACCAGACGCTTGTTCAAGCGCCCTCAGTCTGCTCATAATATTAGCCTCCACCACCCCGTCACCCTCCTCATCAGACAAGGATGCAGAAGGTGTAGGTCTTTTAGGCGGCGCCCTAGGTGTCTTGGGTGCCGGCTTCTTGCCCTTAGACTTCCCAGACCCCTTGCCACCAGCCATAATGGCAATACCACACTCTGATGGATGAGCCCTAAAATGGCCGACAGCCTTGTTACTGGGCAAAATTGACACCTAAAATGTCCGCCGCTGCCCCCACTGCTGATCAACCTCAAAATGGCCGACCGCCCTGTTACCGGGCAAAAATTGTAGCCTAAAATGGCTGACCGCCCTGTTGCCGGGCAAAAATGTAGCCTAAAATGGCCACCGCCCCCCCTCTGTCAATAAACTCCAAATGGCCAGAAGCCTTGTTACCAGGGCAGAAAATGAAGCCTCCAATGGCTGCCTGCCAGGCCCCAGCAGCACCACCAGCCGCACTACGAAGGGGCTGCCCCAAAGGCAACAATCCAGCCCCCCTAACCCCCCTTTGCTAATTAGGGAGCCCAGGAACACACACAAAACCAAACAGCTGGCTCTAAACGAAGAGAACCTGGGACCTTCTGCTCCCCAAGCAGATGCTCTACCACTGAACCACTGTCCCTCCCTAAAGTCAGTTTTGTCTACTCAGACTGGCAGCGGCTCTCCAGGGTCTCAAGCTGAGGTTTTTCACACCTCTTTGCCTGGACCCCTTTTTTGGAACTGCCGGGGATTGAACCTGGGACCCTTTGCTTCCCAAGCAGATGCTCTACCACTGAGCCACCATCCCTCTCGAAAAACCACCAAAAGAGCCTCCAGTATAACAAACAGAGAGGACTGACTGAGCCCTTATGGAAGATCCTCCAATGGAGATTCTGGGGATTGAACCAGGGACCCTCTGTGTGCTGAGCAGAAGCTGCTCCACTGAGCCCCACTGCCTCCCGGATCAAGAAAACTCAGGCCAGTTCTCCCTCCTGGGATGCCACAGGGACCCCAGCCAGATCCCACACCTCAAAGGAGCCGTTTCAAAGGCCCTAATCCAGCCCCCTTCACACCCCAAAGCTCAGCTGCTGGGATATAAGGACGTGAGCAGAGCTTATGACTGCAGTAACGCAGCTTAACACTCTGCCCACAGGTTGCCCAAGGGGCTCGCGCCTGCCTCCAACAAAGCCCACACGATCCTCCCCTTTGAAGTAAAAAACCACCCTCAGCACTCCCGAGCCCCGCGCCTGACCATCCCCCTTCCAAGAAGGAAGAACTCAGCCAGGAGGCCAGCAGTCATGATGACGAAAAACGCTCCCAACGCAGGAGACAGCCAGTGGCACCCGGAGCTCTTCAAAGATGGCCAGACTGAAGACGCGCCCGACGCAGACTGAGAGGAGCGCAGGTCTAGCTGTCAATCAGCCAGACCTCGCTTCCCAGCCTGCGCGCCAGAACGGGCGCCCTCTGTCTCTCCCCGTCCAGGGAGGCAAACTCGTGCCTTTGCAGCCCAGCCGCTGCGCGGTGGGCTGCAGGCACCCGATTCCTTTGTAGAAACCTTTAGTTAGTTTGTCTGTTTACCAATGCTTAGTCTTCTATGTTTGACAATTATATGTTTAATAATATTTTCCATAAATTTACCTGGAACAGATGTTATGTTGACTGGCCTGTAATTTCCCAGATCCCCTACCCATCCTTTTTTTAAAAAACGGAACTTACATTGGCCACTATCCAGTCATCCAGTACAGAGGTTAATCTTAGGGACATGTTGCATATCCTAGTTAGAAGATCAGCAATTTCTTTAAGAACTCTAGGATGGATACCATCTGGTCCTGGTGATTTATCAGTTTGCTATAAATTCTATAACTTCCTCTCTTGTCACTGCTAACCTCCACATCCTCCCATCCAAAAAAACATCCATTCTGGAACAGGCATTTGCCTTACATCTTCAGTAGTTAGGACAGATGAGATTAATTCATTTAGCTTCTAAAGAATCCTTTGATTCCACTGTCATCCAATGGTCCAACTGCTTCTCTAGCCAGTTTCCTGCTCCTAATGTATCAAAAGAATTATTTATTGTTGGTCTTAATGCTTTCTTGCATCCCTAACGGTCTCCTTGCATTTTCTTTGTGCAAGTTTTTGTTGTGTTTATTTGTCTCATTGGGGTAAGCCCTTTTCATGCTAATAGCTACCCTTATATAACCTGTTAGCCATGCTGGTGACCTCTTAGACTTTGTACTACTTTTTCTGACCTGCGATATACATTCTGAGATCTAGGATTGAGGTACTGAGTAGCCCCAAATCTTTTCAAGGGATTTGACTCTCTTGACTACTCTTTTCAAGTTCTTTGTTACCAGATCTTTCATTTTAGAGAAATTTCCTCTTTTGATGTCAACTTATTAATTTATTTACTGATTAGATTTGTGAATTGCCCATCTCTGCTATAGCAGGGCTCTGGGTGATGTACAACAAAAAAGAAAAGATTGAGCATAGATAAACAGCACCTTCCTTGTGCAATCTAACTGGATCTTTTGGTGGTGACTTCCTGATGCGATTCATTGAGCCTGGATAGCAGTGCCACTCTCCTCACCCATCTGGGTGGTAGCTAAGTCTCAGCTGGCCACTCTCCTCACCTTCCAGAGCTGTCTTATCTTGGGTGGGGGGCTCAGGTGGGCACCTGGAAAATCATATAACCAAAGACTATTAACTGATGGGCATGCTCATAAAAGAGCAAGCAGCCCTTCAGATACCTTAGTTCCAAGCATATACAATGAAAACATTTAATAAGCTAGTACTTTAAATTTTTGTTGGAAACAAGACAGTAAAGTTCTCTTAACACTTGCAAGATTTTTTCCAATTAGAAAGTCAGAGTCAATAGTCCAGTTGGCAGCTGAAACTTTTGAGCAGCTATCAAAGTATAACGCAGAAGGCTGAGCTAACCTGGTCAGGGAAATTGACATTTATATTTCCACATGTACATTTATTTTCCCCAACCTTTTTGGTTACCTTGCAAAATTTCCTGTCTGTCTGATCAGGGAGATCATTGAAAATGTAAGATTGATTTTGAATAGAAATAAAAATTATGCAGCAGCTCCACTTCTGGGATGGGGAATATTTGTTCTGCAGATCTTTGATTGTTGGTGCTTTGGAATGAACACCGCCTGTACTTTGTTTCTTGCATATGTCTCATAATGTGACAAACAGCAGACCTGGACAGCTTGTGACCCAACAGGCTGAATGTAGACCTCCAGTATTGTAATGATCTGCCAGATCTATTGCTGATCTATTGCTGAAATCCCAGGAATATGATAAAGTATTATTGAAAAAATGCTGCATATGGCTTGTGGACTGCATTCAGGTTGGTAGCAACCAGTTGTAACTACATGGTGAAGAAAAAAACTAAAAACATTGTGCAAGCTGCAACATACGCAAAAACAATGTTTATTATTCTCAAGCTACCTCTTGGAGAATAAAGGGGCAGAGTGATTAATCATTGTTCATTTGCTCTTGTTAATTTAGTTCAATTATGTATGGCTTGATTAGTATTTGATTAGTATGCATTGATTAATACAGGGCCTGAGCAAAACAAAACCCATTGGTCAGAGAATGAAATCCATTCCAACTCCTACATATATGGGAGTAAATCCTTCTAAAATCAATGGGACTTAGAAATAATACAGTCTGATTTTACTGTGAGGTGTGCACAACTAAATGGCCGTGGTAATTTAATCTCATGGAAATACAGATTGCACAAGGCACTTTCAAACCCAGATGGAAAATAGACTGGTTTAGCCTGCTTAAATTTGTACTTTCATCAAAAGATTCCTGCAGTTCTGAAGTTCCAAGTCACTTTGTATCACAGTTATCACGGGAGCCAGATCGACATAGGACATTAACATCCACCTTGAGCTAAGTAAAGGACAACTGATTTATGCTTCTTGACTCATCATCACTGGAGTATACATACAGGTTCTTCATGGCTTCTTTCATTATTTCATTATTTAGGCTGGGGGCTGGGTTTGCCCTTCCGGAAGGAGGGAAGGCTGGCGTTGGCTCCCTGACATATGGGAAGCTGAGGGGCGTGGTGTTGGGGCTATAAAGCCCCGGCCCCACCCCGAACAACGCAGTTCTTTTGGCTCTCGGCCCACCCGCCCACCCTATGCAGTACAGGTTTTACCGGTCGTCTTATTAGGGGCCAGGTAGGATTTTTTTTCATTTTCACTGGATTGGCATAAGTGAACTTGTTTTTTGCCTACCTTGTACTGCTGGCTAGTGTAGAATTTTAGGGGAGGAGTTGTTAGTTTGGTTGCTTGGCAGGATGAGGTATTGGCTACAGTATTTTAGGGGAGCACCTATGGCTCTGCACCAGTTGGTGTTGGTGGTCTGTACGAGCTGCAGATGGGCTTTACGGCTCAATGTGGGGAGTGCAGATCACGACAAAGCCTCACTGGGGCGGATCCTTCCAGTGGGTTGGATGCCGGCCTAAGTGGAGGTGGAGTTTGGGCCTGGCTGCTCAGCACCAGCCAGATGATATTGGGCTTGTGCTGGGGGCAGGGTGGCTTGCCCTCCCAGGACAAGGCGGGGTCCTGGGCTTGACCCCAGGGCTTGTCCTGTTAGGCCTAGACCTCTTGCCATTCCAGCTCTTTCAAGTTATGTTTAATAAAGCGGCCCAATTTTCATCCAACACTGTGTCAGCCTCTTCATTCCGACTGGGGGGCAAACCATCTTTGAATATCCCTTGCCTTAAAACCCTATGGTGTTTTTGTAAATCAGCTGCAACTTAACAGTATTTTCAGTCACTACTGTACAATTGAGCATGTGTTGAAATATGAAAGGGAAGTGTCAGTCCTGAGAGTTCCTTAATGCCTCTTCTACTGACTCTAGTAGTGCCTGTATTCTTGGGGTTCTCCTGATCTTTTTGTTGCCATCATGAAATTTTTGCAATGTTTTTAACTAGACTTTATTTATGGTGTGATGGAACTGATTATTGTAATATATATATAATATCTTTATGGATGTTATTTATGTGATTAATGGTTAACTTCTGGAATCAATTGATTAGTTCCCCAATTTTATGCTTTCCATTCATTTAGATGTCATAGAATCTCTGATTCCCTTTGAAATGAATTCAGTTATAAAGTACTTTTTAAATTACAACATTGTGCCTTGATTTTCTCCTCAACTTATTTGGATTGTTTCTGAAGATCATATGCTTGCTTTATAAGAGAATGTACATCCATTCTCCAGTGGCCCAATGGACATCCAGGATAATAACAAAGTACTTATATTTGTGAGACTTTTTGGAATATCTTGTGGGCCCAGTGGCATAGAGGGAAGTGCAGCCAAGGAAAAATACAAGACCACAGGTGATCTGGCAAAATTAAACATCACAGTTTTTTTTATCGAATACACCACATTAGCCTCATAGGGATGGATCCTAAATCAGGCAACTGGCCTGCCACCCAATGAACCCCACACCCCCAACCATTTGCTGAGGAGTGGCAAATCTCTGAGAGCCACATGGGCTCCAATGGCTGCATGGTTCACTTACCCTCTAGTGGTAAGAGCCCTGCCAACAACCCCCAAGCTTCTGTCACATTTATCTCACTTAATACAATTGCCAGTATATCCTTAAACCATAAAATATTGGCTTTGAAGAGTTCTTGGGGAATTAAATCTGTAGTGGACCTTCCAATTCTTCATTTGAGAAATTAGAAAAAAACTAATTTCAGCTGGGTGAACTGAGGGCCACTCCAGTAATTCAGCTTGGTTCCAATTACTCTGATAACCATAGTTACTAGAAGAACTAACAAAGTGTTCCTCCAAGGTATTTGAGGAGATGTGAGATGGAAGTGGGCTCCTGGACTGTAAAACAGAGCTAACTGGCATCCAGGTAAACTCCCTGTGGTTGTCCTGACCTGGATAGCCCATCCTAGCCTGATCTCATCAGATCTCAAAAGCTAAGTAGGATCAGCCTTGGCTAGTATTTGGAATGGTAACCTCCAAGGAATATCAGGGTCATGATGTGGGGGCAGGCAATGGCAAACCACCTCTGAAACATCTCTTGCCTTTAAAAAGTCTAGCTTGCCATCTAATGGCAGATAACACTAAAATGCGAGAACTGACTGCCAGACAATCTTAGGATCTCTTGGCTACACTATGCACAAGGCCATATGATAATTACTATTATTCCCCATGGTCTACTCTCTCCTTAAGACCATTTAAAATCAATTTTCTATTATTATAAATAAAGTTTATCTGATAAATGTCACGGCTGGGGCCGGGTCAGGCAAAGTCCAGAGGCAGTCCGAGGTCTGTAGCCAGCAAGCAGGAGTGTCCGAGGTGCCAAATCCAAATCGCTGTGCAAGTATCGCAGGTCCGAGGTCCAGAAGCCGAGGTCAGGGAGTCCAGAAGTCAAAAGCCAAAGTCAGGGATTCAGGAACCAAAGTCAAGCCGGAGTGGATGCTAGAACGTCAGGGAGATGACTAGTTGCTTCCACAAAGCCTCCTCCCAAAGCCCACAGCTATATAGCCCTCTGCTGGCTGTTGCCCATTTGGGCTAATTGCTGGCTCTGGGAGGCAGCCAGGATCCTGTTACAACTCAAGCATCCTTGCTCTTAGGAGGGCCAGAATCCTCTCAAAACTCAGGACTCAGGGAGCGTCTTGCTTGTGAGCGCGCCGCCCTCCTCCGATCCCTGAGGTCCTGACGGAGGCGTTCACGCACACGAGCCACCCGAGAGGGCGAGGCAGGGGGGCTGGGATCTTCTTCAGCAGGAGGCAGGGGTACTGGTGCAGGTGGCAGGGGTACAGTTTCCTTGGCAGACTCGTCTTCCTCTGCAGGGTCCCCAGCACCCATGACACTATCCCCCCCCCAGGGCCCCCCTCCGTCGAGGGACCTGGGAGGTCGGGGTGGTCGTTGTGGAACTGTTGCACCAAGTCCGGGGCATGAAGATTGTCCACGGGCTCCCAAGACCGGTCTTCTGGGCCGTATCCCTCCCAGTCCACAAGGTACTGGAGGCCTCCGCGATGGTACCGGGAGTCCAGGATCTGGCGCACCTCATATTCTTCCTCGTCATCCACCAACACCGGTGGTGGCGGCGGTGGGCAAGGAGGCCGAGCTGGGTCAGGGGGTGCAGCTGGAACAAGGAGGGAGCGATGGAACACAGGGTGAATGCGAAGGTGAGGTGGCAACTGGAGCCTGAAAGCGACGGGGTTTATTTGGTCCATGACGGGGTAGGGTCCGATGAACCGCGCATCCAGCTTGTGAGACCGACCAGGCCGGCGCAGGTAGCGAGTCGAGAGCCACACCTGATCCCCCAGCTGGACTGGGGGGCCTTCCTGCCTCTTCCGGTCCACAGCCAGTTTATAGGCTTCCTTGGCCCGCTGTAGCTGCTCTCGGAGCAAGTCTTGGCTGGCGCGGAGTTCTTGCAGGTAGGCCTCGACGGCGGGGACATTCGTGGGTGGCAGGATCGCCGGGAAGAACCGAGGGTGGTAGCCGTAGGTTGCAGCAAACGGGGTCATTTGGGTAGACGAGTGGACCGCGTTGTTGTATGCAAACTCCGCTAGAGGCAACAGAGTGGTCCAGTCGTCCTGCTGGTAGCAGGTGTAGCAGCGGAGATATTGCTCTAGCGTGGCATTGGTGCGCTCTGTCTGACCATCTGTCTGCGGGTGGTAGGCTGAGGACAGGTGCACTCGAGTACCCAGGCTGGAATGGAGGGCTTGCCAGAACCGAGAGGAGAACTGGGGCCCCCGGTCTGAGATCAGGTGGGCTGGGAGTCCGTGCAGACGAAAGATGTGTTGCAGGTAGAGCTGAGCTGTCTCCTGAGCTGTGGGAAGTTTCGGGCACGGAATGAAGTGGGCCATCTTGGTAAATAGGTCGACGACCACCAAGATGCAAGTCTGACCTTTGGATCGTGCGAGTTCCGTGATGAAGTCCATCGAGATGGTATCCCAGGGTCCTGAGGGTGCGGGCAAGGGCTGTAACAACCCCGAGGGTTTGGCCGGGACGTCTTTGGCCCGCCGACAGACGTCACAGGAGCTGACATAACGGGCAACATCGGAGCGAACTCGTGGCCACCAGAATTCTCGCGTCAGCAAGTGGGTGGTCTTATGCTGTCCGAAGTGCCCGGCGGGCAACGAGTCGTGGGTCAGGCGTAGCACTTCTGCCCGTAAGGGCCCGGGAGGCACATAGAGGCGTTCGCGGTGTAGCAAGAAACTGCCTCGAGTCGTGAACTCGCCTGCCGAGTCATCTTGGAGGGCCTGGAGGTGTTGCTGGACCCAGGGATCGTTGGCCTGGCTAGCACGAATGTCCTCCACGAGTGTGGGTGTAGTGGAGGTGGCTGCAAACACTGAGGGCGGCAGGATGGGAGCAGCGGGCGCGGCCTCAGTTGAAGCAGGGGCGTATTCCGGTTTCCGGGAGAGTGCATCTGCTTTCCGGTTCTGGGTATGGGGGATGTAGGAGATCTGGAAGTCAAAGCTAGAGAAGAATAGGGACCACCGGATCTGGCGCTGGTTGAGACGGCGGGTGGTCTGGAGGTGCTCTAAGTTCCGGTCGTCGGTGAGCACTTGAACAGGGTGGCGAGCCCCTTCGAGGTAATGCCTCCAAACCTCAAAAGCCACCTTGATTGCGAGCAGCTCTCTCTCCCAGATGGTGTAGTTCTTCTCCGCAGCGGTGAGCTGGCGCGAGTAATAGGCGCAGGGCTGGAGTGGCTGAGACGGCTTCTCGCGCTGGGACAGCACTGCTCCCAGGGCCACGTTGGAGGCATCGGCTTCCACCGTAAAGGGAAGCTGGGGGTCAGGGTATCTCAGGAGTGGCCCGGTGGCAAAACGGGTCTTCAGAGTGGAGAAGGCGTTATCGGGCTCTGGGGACCAGTGGAAAGGTTCTTTGGGGCGGAGTAGTTGAGTCAGGGGCGTGGTCAGAGATGCATAGGCCGGGATGAATTGCCGATAATAGTTGGCGAAACCAAGGAACCGCTGCAGGTCTTTGCGATTCTGAGGGGCCTGCCAGGTCAGGACCGCTTCCACTTTTTTCAGGTCCATGAGGATCCCCTGTGGTGACACAATGTGACCAAGGAACTCGATGGAGCGCAGGTCAAAGTCGCACTTCTCCAGCTTGGCGTAGAGGCCATGGGCTCGTAGGCGCTGCAGGACCTGGCGGACGTGCTCGGCGTGCTGGGCAGGATTGCGGGAGTAGATTAGGATGTCATCCAGGTATATGATCGCGAAGCGGTCGAGCAGGTCCCGGAATACATCATTCATGAACCTCTGGAAGACAGCGGGGGCGTTGGTCAATCCGAAGGGCATCACCAGGTGCTCGTACTGCCCGTATCGGGTCCCAAACGCGGTCTTCCATTCGTCTCCGGGCCGTATGCGCACCAAATTGTACGCTCCGCGGAGGTCCAGCTTGGTGTAGATTTGGGCCCCCTTTAAACGATCCAAGAGTTCAGGGATCAGTGGTAGAGGGTACCGGTCGCGGATGGTGATCTTGTTCAGGGCCCGGTAGTCATTGCACAGCCGGAGCTCCCCACTTTTCTTCTTCACGAAGAGGACTGGAGCAGACAGGGGAGAAGTTGAGGGTCGGATGAATCCGCGTTTCAGGTTCTTGTCCAGGTAGTCTCGCAAAGCTGCCAGCTCAGGCTCCGACATTGGGTACAGACGCCCCACCGGGAGTGGTGCCCCAGGTACCAAATCAATGGCACAGTCATAGGGTCGGTGAGGGGGAAGCTGATCTGCTCCTGTCTCCTCAAAGACATCGGCGAAATCCGCATACTTCTGAGGGAGCTGAGGACCACCACTCGGGATGCCGGCGGCTAGAGTGGTGGGAGGAGTCAGATGGGGGCATGGGTCTCGGAAGCGTAGTTCCTGCTGGGCCCAGTCCACGATGGGGTTGTGCAGCTTCAGCCAGGAAAGGCCTAGAATCAGCGGGAAGCGAGGCATGCGGGCGACATCAAACTGTAGCTGTTCTTGGTGCTGCTGGACGTGGAAGGTGATGGGACAGGTCTCCTGGGTGACGGGGCCAGAACGGAGGAGGCGCCCGTCAATAGCCTCCACCAGCGTTGGAGTCTCTTTTGGCTGCACTGGAATCTGGTGCTGCTTTACAAAGGCGGCATCTACGAAACAGTGGGCTGCTCCCGAGTCCAGCATGGCATACACGAACAGCCAGCGTCCATCGGGCAGACGGAGTTTGACTGGTAGCAGGAACGGGCCCGGGGTATCAGCCTGTTGTTCGGAGGACCCAGCTAGTCGCCCTAGGCTGGAGGGTCCACTTACGCCTGGGGCTGGCCTTTTGGCGGCGGTGGCAATGTAGGTCCGGGTATCCGATGTTTAGCAGGGCAGCCAGAGGCATAGTGGCCTGCCATGCCGCAGTAGAGGCACAGGTTCTGCGTGCGGCGTCTGGCCTTTTCTTCTGGAGTCAGGCGGGGTCGAGCAGCTCCAAGCTGCATAGGCTCACCCTCGTCTCTGGTACTAGCTGGGGATGGGAGAGGAGCCAAGTGGCATGGCGCAGGGAGCTGGCGCCCTCGGGTCTTGGCTTGGCGGCGACTTTCCAGGCGGCCATCGATGCGGAGGCAGAAGGTGATAAGTTCCTGGAGCGTGGGGGGCCGCTCCACCCTGGCCAGTTCGTCCAGGACTTCCTCTGCCAACCCCTCGGTAAACTGGTCCATCTGAGCAGCCTCATTCCACGCCAAGTCTTGGGCCAGGAGCTTGAATTCGGTGGCATACTGAGCCACCGAGGACTGGCCTTGTTTCAGGGCCCTGATTTTCCGGTTGGCTGTGGCTGCTTGGACTGGGTTGGAGAAGGCAGCAGACAGGTGGGCCTCAAACCCCTGGTAATCAGTCAGTAGGGGAGAGGACCCAACCAGTAGGGGTGTGGCCCACTTGGCCGCCTGCCCCTTTAACAGACTAATGATAAAACACACCTTCGTCTTGTCATTGGGGAAGTCCCGTGCTCTTAGTTCAAAGTACAGCTGACACTGTGCCAGGAAAGCAGGAAATTCTTCCACGGCACCCCCAAATCTGTCAGGTGGGGGAACTGGGCACTTGGCTGGAGCACTGGCCACAGGTTGTTGCTGCAAGTGCACTACTGCCTGTGTTAGCTGCTGTACCTGGGCTTGGAGCGCAGCCAGTAGTTCGGTGGTTTCACTTGCTTCAGCCTCCATCCTGTGGAGTGGGTGTTTGTCGGGTGGAAGCAATCTGTCACGGCTGGGGCCGGGTCAGGCAAAGTCCAGAGGCAGTCCGAGGTCTGTAGCCAGCAAGCAGGAGTGTCCGAGGTGCCAAATCCAAATCGCTGTGCAAGTATCGCAGGTCCGAGGTCCAGAAGCCGAGGTCAGGGAGTCCAGAAGTCAAAAGCCAAAGTCAGGGATTCAGGAACCAAAGTCAAGCCGGAGTGGATGCTAGAACGTCAGGGAGATGACTAGTTGCTTCCACAAAGCCTCCTCCCAAAGCCCACAGCTATATAGCCCTCTGCTGGCTGTTGCCCATTTGGGCTAATTGCTGGCTCTGGGAGGCAGCCAGGATCCTGTTACAACTCAAGCATCCTTGTTCTTAGGAGGGCCAGAATCCTCTCAAAACTCAGGACTCAGGGAGCGTCTTGCTTGTGAGCGCGCTGCCCTCCTCCGATCCCTGAGGTCCTGACGGAGGTGGTCACGCACACGAGCCACCCGAGAGGGCGAGGCAGGGGGGCTGGGATCTTCTTCAGCAGGAGGCAGGGGTACTGGTGCAGGTGGCAGGGGTACAGTTTCCTTGGCAGACTCGTCTTCCTCTGCAGGGTCCCCAGCACCCATGACAATAAACTCCTCTTGTTATCATTAAATTATCTATAAAAGTGAATATATCTATTTGTTACAGAGAAGAAGCTACAACACAAAATAATAATCTATTTTACTTTGGAAAGGGATAGTGTTAAGTCATTAAAAGGTAATGCCCTCTTAGTCCCCACAGTCCCACTTTCAAATACTTAACTATGAAGTGCATTTCCAAAATTATGCCATTGATAATAATGACAACAAAAATATAGAACCCCCTCCTGAAAACCCAAATTATTATTGTTATTGTTGTTGTTAACTTGGAGATGGAAAAAACTGACATTGAGAAAGCTATATCTATAGAAGTTCTATCTCTGTCTGTATGCCAGTTGCTCGCCCCCCCCCCCTTGCTCCCAAAGTTATTTAGGATACACTCAGAATGAATCCAGAGAAAACATCTCCAAAAGAAAAGAAAATTAACTTAAGCCTGTCAAAACAGCTACCTTGAAACAAAATCAAAGCAAAATCCAAATCAACAAAGCAACCCCCCCCCCCCAAAAAAAAACAACCCACAGGTCTGCAAACAGTATAACAGAGCATCATCAAGCATAGTATAATAATTAGCTTAACTTAATTTAATTAGTTGAACTTAGACTATTGAGATTAGCGTTTGAATTAGTACTCAGACATGAAACCATTGGATGATTTTTGACTAGTCATTATCTTGCATTGTTTCAGACACTGATATAACTATTTTTAAACTGATTTCCTTTTTATTTAACCTAACTTCTTTTCCTCTGGAGGCTGAAAACAGCTTTACATGGTTAAGACAGGCTAGTGGGACTATCATTACTGTGTATATATCTGATCTTAAAATACTAAAACTCCTTCTGAAATTAATAAAATCATTCATTTCAATGGCAGCTGCACAGACAGCAAGAGAATGAAGGAAAAATCTGTAGTCAGCATATTACTGGAGATTACGGACTTTAAAAATCCTGATCCTCCATCACCCATTTCAATATTAAACCCATGGCAAAGTATCCCAAAACCTGGCATTCAAATCTCTCATTACAAAGTCATTTATAAATGAGCTTTTCAGCCAACCTCAAACTGAAGGTAGTTAAACAGGTTCAGAGATAGCAATTTGCATGTATGTGTGTCTTTCCCCTTTTAATAGGAGAGTTATTCAATATGAACATATGCAATAATTTTGGGGAGGAAAGGTATGTGATAAATTAATTAGGTTTCCATTTCACAAGTTGAAAGTGTTACTAAACAATTGCTGTAAACAAAGGGGGTTTGCCTTGTCTTGTTTTCCCATTTCTTGTTTAATGAGAAGAAAAGAGTGCACTCTACACTGTATAATTTGCTCTTTTTTTCAGTAGCAGCAGAAGCCAGGCTAAGCTCTTGGCTCAATTAGAAGCCAGTTGTTACTGCAGTAGGAAAAGGGTCACGGCTGTTTTCATAACCCTTTCGTGATAGTGTGGCTAGATCTCTATCTTCCAAGAAGTGAAACATATCTCTTTGTCACATATTGAAGCATTTGGATAATCTTATCTCAAATGTGACATCCTTTTAGTTCCTGACATAGGGTTTTTTCCCCCTTTAAAAACTCATTCTTGCCTACTATAGAATTCTAAACCAGCTTATTTTTTCAGTCTGATGTTTGAAATGAGTAGAGTGTCCATGTGGTAACTGGGATCACACCTGCTGGTCCTGCGGCCCATCTGCACAGAGGCATATACACATATGAACACTGGTGTGCGTGAAGTACTTTCAAGTCACAACTGACTTATGGCAAACATAGAATTTCAAGGCAAGAGACAAAAAAGTGTTTTGCCATTGCCTGCCTCTGCAGTGTGACCCTGGATTTCTTTGGTGGTACTAGACAGGGTTGACTTGGCTTAGCTTCTGAAATACGAGATCAGACTAGCCTGGGCCATTCAAGGTAGTGTGAAAGATACGAGCAGAGGTAGTTTATCATTGCCTTCCTCTGCCTAGCAACCCTGGTCTTCCTTGGTAGCCTCCCATCCAAGTACTGACCATGGCCAACTGCTCTAGCTTTCAAGTTCTAGTGATCTTGGGCTAATCTGAGCTATTCAGTCTTCCTAAAACTTAGCTTATAACGAAAGTGTGTGTTCATGAAACTCTTAAATAAGGCAGAGAGAGGAGGAAGAGTTTCCCCTCTCCATCTACTCTCTCTATGAATTTATTACCTAAAAAGGGGCAAATGACCATAGGGAGACTTAATCTGCATCATGAGATCTTTTAGAGAACAGTAAAATACTGCTCATTTAGTGGTCCATGCAAGGAAACCTTGCCGAGCATTGCATGCCAAGAGTTACAGGAACATGGCTCTAGGACCCCTCAGAGAGTTTTCGTACAATTGGGTGAGCTTGCTCTGACTCAACTTTAGTTCCAAAGCTTTCCCCAGAATGTTTCATGAATAGGCAATTAATACAGCAAGTAAGGAGAACAGCACCTCCTTTGAACCTCCAGAACTTTGATCCAAAATGATTGGCCTGAATGCCATCTTTGCAAGAGAGCAGGATACATATACAATTCTAAATCTCACAGTTGTTTTAGTTTTGTATGGCAGCAGTTGTTGTTCCACTGCCCTGCTATTTGGTGACAATGGACCTGAATGCCTACCATTGTAGAAATACGGTCGCAGAGTCCTGCATTTGCCCCCCCAAGGCGGAATAAAGAGACGGACACAAATGATTTGGTGAAACTATGGGCCACTTTTATTAAAATTAACCAAGAACGGCAAGGGCAACCGAGCTGCGGCCAAGTCAGGGCCAGGGGTCTCCTCAGACCGCTCCCCTGCCTTTTTCAGCGGGCGAGAGACCCGGCCCCCTGGCCGGAGCTGTGAGCCACAGCTCCCGTCAGGCAGGCCCAGCAGGGAGGCTCAAACCGGAGGGCCCCAACACCAGACGCGAGTCTCAGCGAAAGGCACCCATCCAATCGAGTCTCCAGGACAGTCTGCATTCACATACCTCGGGCCACACCAAAGGTAGATCCTGACAGACCCCTAACTCCCCAAAAGGGGGAGGCTATCCGGTCCTCCCCAGGCCGCCTGGTGCCATAAACCCCGTAGAACCTGCCTTAAAAAGTGACCGACACTACCAAGGCACCAACCCAGAGCCAATTCCACAATCCACTGAAGTGCTATGCAGGGTAGGCAAAAAACACCCCCAGACCAAAGCCAAATAGCCGGGGAGTGAAAAAATTCCTACCCGGCCCTTCCAAACTGAAGCGACCAGCAAATTGCCTGCATAACCAACAGGGCGGGCGGGTGGGCCAAAAACGCCGGGAAGACTGCCACGGCGTCGGACGGGGCTTCAGAAACAACGCTGAAGCCCCGCCCACTCCCCAACGCGCTCAGAAGCGCGCCGAAAGGTCCGCTCTCCCTCCAGGGGGGGGCAAAAATTACGTCCTCAGCCACGCTGCTTGCAGCGGGCTTCTGGAGGCTTCGTTGCCCCCCCAAGGCGGAATAAAGAGACGGACACAAATGATTTGGTGAAACTATGGGCCACTTTTATTAAAATTAACCAAGAACGGCAAGGGCAACCGAGCTGCGGCCAAGTCAGGGCCAGGGGTCTCCTCAGACCGCTCCCCTGCCTTTTTCAGCGGGCGAGAGACCCGGCCCCCTGGCCGGAGCTGTGAGCCACAGCTCCCGTCAGGCAGGCCCAGCAGGGAGGCTCAAACCGGAGGGCCCCAACACCAGACGCGAGTCTCAGCGAAAGGCACCCATCCAATCGAGTCTCCAGGACAGTCTGCATTCACATACCTCGGGCCACACCAAAGGTAGATCCTGACAGACCCCTAACTCCCCAAAAGGGGGAGGCTATCCGGTCCTCCCCAGGCCGCCTGGTGCCATAAACCCCGTAGAACCTGCCACAACTAAGGCCAAGTCTCTACTTAGGGCTTAGCACCCACAGAAAGACCCAAAACTGACAAAAGCCCTTGCCGCAAATCTCTCAGGAAAAGCAAATTACCCTTTTCCGAGAGATGCACTCCATCCCCTCTGTAGAGGTCGGGACAATCCTTAGAAATGTCCGGATGGGGCAGATAGTGACCCAAGCCACCCTCCAAAACCTTGCGAATTTCCTTATTCGCTCGGTAACGAGCCCTTTCCAACCCAGCTGGATTCCAGGCACAACGCCACTCCAAGCGTGGAATCATGGCCGACCAAACTATAACGGTACCAGGCCATCTGTTCCTTATGTACCTGAAATCATCCCGGGCCTGCAAGATCAACGCCTTGCCTTTAATTAGCCCGAGATCATTCCCTCCCAGGTGAATGATTAATACCTGCGGAGGAGGGGCCCCCGCCCCGTGAAACAAAAGGGGGAGCAAGCCAGGCCACTGAAGACCACGGCGCCCCCTCCACTCGACAGTGACATGTTTGCTGAGCCCCAGCTGAGAGCCAACAGCAGTTCTCCGAGCTTGATGTGCTGCCCAAAACACATAACTGTGCCCGCAGATGAGAACTCTGCTCCTCCGGCCAGGAACCACAGCATCTAAAAAGAAGAAACACACGAGTTATACCACCAGAACATCAAGGTACCCCCAGCTCCTATTAGCGGAGCAAAGGGCGAATATAGCTTTTGTAAGCCTGAGAGCGCCAACGGCCAAGGCGTCGTATGGCCGTAGCTGAATAACCCAAGGCAGCAGCAGTAGAAGCTGCCCCAATTCGAAAGGAATGGGTACCAAACCTCATTCCAGTCAAACCCAGCATGGCTAAAGCCTTTGATGTCACAGCCCAAAATTGATGCTTTGTCAGGGGACTGCCCCCTGCATGACAAAACAGCAATCCATCGCAGCCTCCCCGCACAGCCAAATAAGCGGCCAATGCGGCAACTGGGCAAAGCTCCCCATCTGAACACGGACCCAACTCCAGCACCATCCCCGCGCCTTCTTGGTCAGTTTTGGACCGCCGGACAGTGAGGACCGCCTTACCTCCCAGCAATATAACGTCCCTCAACAACAATGCCCTACCTGACACATCACTCTTGGAGCTTGCCACCAGTTCACTAATTCTCAGAGCACCAAAAAAGGCCACCAAGGAGGCTGCGTGAAACAACACTACTTCAAATTGAGACGCACACACTGCGCTCCACACCCCTTTGAGACCCTTAAGGATCTCAGGAGACAAAGGGGCCCTAGTATCAGGCCTGGGCCCAGCCTCCCTGGACCACCCCTCCAGCATCTTCCGAAGACGAAAATCTGCTGTCTCCTCCTTGAACCCCAAAGCCTTACTAGCGAAGGCCAAAGCCGACATGCGCCCCCGAATTGAACGCACGGCCAAACCCTTACCTCTCAAAGCAACACAGTAATGGAGCAACTGCTCCACTGGGATGGGCCAAACAATCCGATACCCTACCTCAGCCCTAAAGTCCTCAAACTGCCGCACGGCGCGCTCATAGGACCTCCTGGTGCTGGGTGCAATGGCTAAGCCTATCGCTCTGCAGGCCTCGGCTCTCCAATCAGCCATAGCTCCCGGGGCATTGGCACCGCATCCATATCGGCGTCTGGAGCCAGCTGACGAAACCTCTCCATCTGTTTACGAGAGAGAGCGTCAGCCACTCCGTTATTCACCCCAGGGACATGCTTGGCCAAAAACAAAATGTTGAGCCGCAGGCAGCGCAGAGTGAAGGCCCTAACCAACCTCATAACCCGCTGCGATTTGGATGTAAGGGAATTAATAACATGGACCACCGCCATGTTATCACACCAGAAATGAACGGTGGAATTGGCCATATCCTTCCCCCACAGCCAAACCGCAACCAAAATCGGAAAAAACTCCAAAAAGGTAAGATCCCTGATCAAACCGGCCTGCACCCATGACTCAGGCCACTCTTCCATGCACCAATGTCCACGGAAGTAGACACCGAACCCTAGTGACCCAGCAGCATCTGACATAACCTGAAGCTCAGCTTCAAGCCTCATGTCCTCCCTCCAAAAAGAAATCCCATTAAAGGATTCCAAAAATTCCTGCCACATCCGCAGGTCCTCCCTCATGCTGCTAGTAGCCCTAGTCCTGTGCTGTGGCAGGCGAAGGCCCGCCATAGCATCACAAAACCTACGCAGGAAAGGCCTACCTGGGGCGACCACTTTGCAAGCAAAGTTAAGGTGCCCCACCAGCTGCTGCAGCTCCAGCAACGTAACCTTCCTCCTACCCAGAAAGGAATGAATCCTTCCCTTCAAATCCAACAGCTTCTGCTCGGGAATCCTAGATGACTGAGCCAAGGTATCTAGCTCAATCCCTAGAAAAACAAGGCGTTGGGCCGGGCCTTCAGTTTTCTCCTCGGCCAATGGCACGCCCAACTCAGCAGCCAACTCAACGAAGCCGGCTAACAACTGAGCGCAACGACCCGAGCCGGCAGGGCCCACAAACAGGTAGTCGTCCAGGTAATGAACAACCTCCTGCAAACCAACTTTTTCGCGCACAGCCCATTCCAGAAAGGTGCTGAAGCACTCAAAAGCAGAACATGAAACAGAGCAGCCCATAGGCAACGCCCTGTCCATGTAAAATTGCCCTGCAAACGAAAAGCCCAACAACTCAAAATCATCGGGATGGACAGGGAGAAGGCGAAATGCCGACTTGATATCGCATTTTGCCATCTCAGCCCCCTGCCCACAGCGTCGCACGACGCCCACAGCCTGATCGAATGAGGTATACCGAACGGAGCAAAGCTCCTCCGGTATGCCATCATTAACGGATGAACCCCTAGGATAAGAAAGGTGGTGAATCAAACGAAATTCACCAGGTGCTTTCTTTGGCACAACCCCTAACGGGGAAACCCTAAAATTAACAACAGGAGGGCTAGCAAATGGGCCCAAAATCCTGCCAGCAGCCAACTCCTTAGCAATTTTTTCCTCAACTATATGTTCCAAACCCACAACTGAACTAAGGTTCCTGGACCGAGTTGGTACCCGAGGACCTTGAAAAGGAATCCTAAAACCTAACGTGAAACCATTCAAAAGATAACAACTTTCCTCCCTATGAGGGTATCTACTAAGCCAATCACTGAGAGGCCCCACCCTTATCGGGCTGGGACCCTTTTCCAGGCAAAGAACCCCCCCCTGATTTTCTCTGACCCTTGCGAGATCGGACTTTGGGGCAGGTGTTGAAGGAGTGAGGGCCAGCGCACAAGGGGCATTCATGTTTAAAGTGGCAGTCTTTACGACTGCAAGCCCCCTGGGACCCAAACTCCCAACAGAGCAGGCGGGGTTGAACCGCCTGCCCCGCAACACTGCGGGGGGAAGAGGACGCACCTGAAAGAGAAGCGGAGCCCTTGGAAACAAGGTGACCGCTGTCGGATCGATCCCCCAAATTGGGCCGCGCCGGTGACATCACCTGCAGCCACAACTGCTGGTGGATCCGATCCCATGGGAGTGAAGGGTACAATGCGGCCCTCATTCTGAACTCCTGGTCGTACTGGCTCCAGGCAGGGCCACTGAACATCATATACCCTTTGTAAATGATGTCCAAATATTGTATAAGAGCGGCCGCCCGCCAGGGCTGAGCCCGCACAATAACTCCCACGTAGATCAGAAACCCAGGAAGCCAATTGGCCCAGGTCCGGTCGACCTTCCTTTTCCTAAGCTTCTCCTTATCTTTGTCGTCAAGCTCCTCTTTGTCCTTTTTTTCCAGCTCTCTATACAAAAGGGAGAATACATCCACATATTCTCCCTTTAAGATTTTTTCTTTCGTGGCAGGCAGCAAGTGATCGCCTAAGGGTAAGGCGACCTCACCAGAAGGCATGGCATTGAATGGCACCGCCCCATAAGGCGAAGGAAAACCCCAAGCACCAGGCAAGGCACCACCTATCCCCTGCTGCCCGGCCCCGGGCCATTGACCCAACATGCCCCACTGACTCTGAGGCCCCATCCAACCAACAGGCTGCTCTAAGCCCCCAGCAGAAGCAGCCCCTAACGAGGAGCAAACACCACTATTGCCAGCATACCCCCAGGCACCCCACGGCCATGCATGCCCCATGTGTGGTAGGGAGCCATTCCCAGTCTTACCTGAAGGCACAGCAGGCACCAACGCAGACCCAGCACCAGACGAAGGGCCAGCACCGACATCAGGGCCTCCAAGCCCCACAGCACCACCCGCCACCGCTGTTGATCTACCCTCAAGGAGAGACAAGCGTGTCAGAATATCAGCCTGAAACATCCTTTTGGAAACCTGTCCCTTATTGGGCACTTGAGAAGGAGGAAGACCCGAAGCCCGCTCCAAAGCCTGCAGTCGCTGAAAAATGACTGCATTAACATCGTCATCGCCTTCCTCATCCGAAGATGAGGGAGGCGCAGGACGCTTTGGCGGCGGCTTGGGGGCCCTAGGGGCAGGCTGCTTCCCCTTAGGCTTACCAGAACCCTTACGGCCCGACATGCTGTGCTAAAGTGTGCAGAGCAATTAAAGCGCAAGAAAGAAATGCGCACCTCAAGGCAGCGGCCTGAATAAAAAATTGAGCGGGGGGGAGGGGGGACGTGAAGGGCGAACAGGCCAAAACCTGCACCTAAAATGGCCACCGCTCCACACACCCTAAAATGGCCGCCGCTCCACAACACCAAGGAAAGGATCAAAAATGGCCGCCCTGCACCAGCAAGAAGGACAAACAACAACCTCCCACTAGTGAGGAAATGGCTCCCAACCAAAATGGCCGACCAGCCCAGCTAACCACCAGCCCTGGATCTGCAGCCTTTAAGAGCACCCAGCCTACAAAAGAAGCACCCCAGAATGGCAGACCAGCGCAGCTAACCACCCAGCCCTGGACCTGCAGCCCTCAATGCCTCCCAGCCTTCAAAAGAAGAACCCCCAAATGTCTCACTGTAGGAGAGTGGGGGGGGAGGGGGGGGTAGGAAAAACCCCAAAGGCCAGGTGCCCAAAATGCAGGGGCCACCAACCACCCAGAAGGCACCCCAAACCCAAATGCTGTCAAAGAAGCTAATTAAAGATCAGGAACTGCAAGCAAACGAGTAAGCAAAACACAAGATCAAACTGTCAAGTCTAAAACGTCCCACGACGATCAGACGACGACCCAGCCTCAAGACTAAAACGTCCCACGACGATCAGACAACGATCCAGCCTCCCGGTTCCAAACGCAGCCGCCAGGCATACAGAGCGTGCAAGCACGCTCCGCTCAAGCCAAAAACGCCGGGAAGACTGCCACGGCGTCGGACGGGGCTTCAGAAACAACGCTGAAGCCCCGCCCACTCCCCAACGCGCTCAGAAGCGTGCCGAAAGGTCCGCTCTCCCTCCAGGGGGGGGCAAAAATTACCTCCTCAGCCACGCTGCTTGCAGCGGGCTTCTGGAGGCTTCGTTCTTCTTCATTTTTGAGAAAGATAGGTTTTGAACATTTGAGGAAGATACGTTTTGAACAGAGAAATAAGATTCCCCTTATTGTCTTGAAGCTACTAATAAGCACATTATAAAAGATTTGATTTTGCCTTCTTGGATAGCTGAGTTCTCCATATTAAGAAAGTTGCATTTTTCATCCTATAAGTGACATGCTAAATTTTTGACAAAGAAAAAAAACCCCAAAATGCTGTCTCTTTAAATAAAAACCTTTTGTAAGCATTTCTCCAAAGTAAATCATAAACTGTTGAGCACAGCAAACTTGCCTTTTGTCTCCAGAACAAATGTTTATTCTACTCTGCTTTTGTTGGTACCTAGGAGTATGTCATACCTAGTCTGAGTGAACTGATTTCTCTTTGGATTGGATTTTGTTTCATCCTCTAGGACGGGATCTTGACCCAGCCTCTTTTTGCTTCCTTCCTGCTTGAAATGTAACTAAGCCTTATGAATGTATTCTTCTATGTATCTTAATCAAGCTCTGACTGATGAAAACTCACACTGAAATGTACTTGGTTAGTCTTTGCTTCAACACACTAAAATGACTACCCATCTGGAATGACTGAAAACACAACGGCTGCTAACAAAATAGGAACAAGTCATTTTTTAATTAATCATGAGTGCCTATAAGGTATATTTTGCCAATTGCATAAGTGTAGTAGAAGAATAAGGATTGGTTTTAAACCCCTCTTCTCATTACCTGAAGAGTCACCAGCAAGGTACACAGGCAGCTTTGTGTGCATCAGAGGAGATCCAAACTGTGCTGCCCCAAATTGGCTATCTGAATTCAGCCACAGAGTGGCTTACAATTGCCTTCCCTTCATCGGTCCACAGCTAACATCCTGTGTGGTAGGTGGGGCAGAAAGAGCTCTCAGAGAATTGTGACTGACCTAAGGTCACCCAGCTGGCTTCATGTGGAGAAGTGGGGAATTAAACCTGGTTGTCCAGATTATGGTCTGCTGCTCTTAACCATTATATCACACTGGCTCCCAGTATAGAACTAGGAAAAAAACCCGCACTAACTGAAGAATCACTGGAGAGTGTATTGTTTTGGATAGGTCTGCTTTCAGTGGTATTTGTTACTGATTTTGATATTAATATTCTACAGCACAAGATGCAGTGCCATTTCTAAAGATAATAAAAATGTTTTATATCATGCCATGTCTTTTCCTGTGATCAGGAGCTCACTCTCTGTCTCTTTGCTCCCTTTTTCCTTCATTATTCTTTGTTAGAAAAAAATCTAGGGAAGAAGTCTTCCTTATCTGTTTTCTATTTCACCAAATTTCTCTTGTTTGAAAATAAAACTCATCTTTAAAAAAGACACATGCCTGTTTCTGATATGCACCTTTGGAGGCAAGTTGGATTCAAATTATTGCTTTTTTTTTTTTTTTGCTAGTACCATCTGTTCATTGTATGTTTTCTTCTTTAATTTCTGAGAAAATTGTGGCACTTTATATGAAAAACCATAGAGCTTCAGTGCCAAGTTTGTGTGTTGAAGATTTAAGGCGACTATCCATGTGAGCTCCAATGAGTGTCCGGAGAGTAGTGCATAACCAATGGCACTGGGCATGGAACTGTAATTCCATGATTCCTTTCTTTCATTCTTTGCAAAATTAAAATGTATGTTAAAAAAAATCACAATCCATCTTCTTCATCCACAGAATTGTAGAGTTAGTGGAAGTGAGTGGAAGAGATTACTCCTGTCTTGCTTCTGGCATGGACCTATGTTCCCCTAATGCGGCTCCTGGGCCAGGTGTGGTATTGTTATGGGGAGGGGAATTACTTTTTCTGAAATTTACTTTTTGGATATAGCTGTTGATTCCTAGTATTCACTTTCCCCCTCTTTTAAAAAAAGGTTTTTCTTTTATATAAACCAGTGCACATTTTTGTGATGTTAGCCCTGGTATTTGTTTTATGTTATACATGACAGGGCGGTGCTGTAGAAGAGGACAGGAAGGTTTTGGAAGACATTGCCTCCCCTGAGTATCAATAGAGTGAAATTCTGAAATTTTGCAGAACATCATTCCTACCTCTCCTCTGTTTGATCAAAACAGGATTAGAAACCAAATCCAATTTCCTAAAAGAAAGGGGGGGGGACTGGAGTTCAGGGACAAATTGGGAAGATAATAATTAATTTCTTTTAACAGTGCTTCCAGTGGCAGTGTAAGGTGTGGTCTGGAAATCTGCAAAAACTACCTCAAACATTTTTTATGAGCAAAAGAGAATCCATTATCTATTGGGATTTAAGAAGTAATTCAAAGGATATATTTTCAGTTCTCACAAGTGTCATTAATAGGAAAATTAGAACATTTTAATGAGATACTAACTTATCCCAGAAATGCCTTCTGTTGGAAGCAGATTCCTCTTTTACTTGAAGGGAGTCATGGGATTCTATCTATAATGCATGGTAACTCTTTAATTATTATTTAATGAAAAAAACCACACTTTAAAAAAAAAATCCTGGAATGCAATGAAATGTGCTCAGAAGCCAAGCCTTGAATCCCAATGGGCAAGTGAAGATATGAGTCTGACTTGTTTTTCTCTCCTCACTGAAACAGAATATTTGATGAAATTATGGGATTTTCCTCTTATCTAATTGGAAAACTTGCCTGTGCCTGCAGCTTGGATTTTTTTAAAACAAGGTTTCTCTTCATAACACTGGAGTTATCTGTTGCATTCCTAGTATTTGTAGGCTTGGAAGCAACTGAACTCACAGTAGGGGGCTGAGATTTCTGAAGGTAAGGGAATCTATTCTGTCACATGAGTTTTGTGGAAGGCATAACAGCTTGTAAGAGCTCACAACACTGAATGAATAAAACATAAAGCCCATTCCAGAAGTCTCATTTCTTTCAGACAAGGGGCTTCCAAAATGCTGTTAATAAGCTGTAGTTGTCATTTTATTGCTTTTTGTGTGGGAAAGGTGGCTCATATTGCCTTCCCACAATTCCCTTTTGTTTAATCATTAGAGAGTTTTTATCATCTCCCAATGATTTATTCAATAAACTACTTTGCAGTTCTTTATGCAATGGATCAAGATCAATTGAAGATGAATAATTTCAGGAGCTTCATAATATAATAATAAATTGCTTATTTGATTTAAAGAGAAATATTCAGGGTTCCCCCTCCCTCTCATATTGTCTGTGCTTTAAAATCCATATTGGTTCCTGCAGAATGTTTTACATATTATGTTGGGCTGCTTTATGGAAACAGTATCTCCTGAACTTCAAACACAACAAGTTGCGATATTGCGAAGAGCTGTTTTTTCAGAACATTGAAGAATACATAAAATTTCTGTAGTTTTATGTAAGCTTCATACATCCAGTGTACTCTGTCCATAGTATCCACACAATGCGACTCTTTGATATAATTATGTGGGAAAAAAACTTGTCATTACTACATAGAGATAAGTGCAACTGACTCCAGAAAGGGACATCTCCCTGCTGCTTTTGGTAGAAAGCAGAGGTCAAATGACTCAGTGCCATTGAACCCTCTGCTTTTTAAGCCAAAACTGCAATGAGCCATTTAACCCACTGCTTCCTGCTCCCCACTGCTTTTTGCCATTTAAACCAAACAGCTTTTTTTTTTTGTAAAGAGTAAAATACAGGTTTAAATGGCTCTGGGCCATTTATACCCTTGCTTTTCACAAATCACCATGAACTGCCTCAAAATTTGTGGAAGTTTGTTGCAGTTCTTCAGTCATGAACAATGCTTTATGAACCATGAACCAGTCAAAATTACTTCAATTGGACTTAACCCAATAGATGACAAATGGACCACTTTGGGGCATTCTCCTTTTTTAAAAAAAATACATGGGACTAAGCAAGCTTATTAAGTGATCAATGGTTATGCAGTGTATATTGATTTTCAAGAAACATTGACTAAAGCCCACAGTGTGATGGCAGGAATAAATGTGTGAACATTCATTCTGTGAAAAGTTTTACTGATATATTCATGCACTTGGGTTCATGGGTAAAACACATAAAATAATCTTGATAGAACTATATGCAAAATAGTACCAAGACTGTTTTTTATGGTATCTTAAATAGCCTTGACTAGCCCAGTCTGATCAGAACTTGTAAACTTAAGCAGGGTTATTAAGGAAGACCACCAAGGAAGATGAGGGTTGCTATGCAGAAGGCAATATCAACCACTGGCACTCTTGCTTGGAACCCCCCCCCCCCACAGTCTTGGGGTCACTGTGAGTTAATTGCAACTTGATAGCATACTATTATTGTTGTACCATGCACATACATGAAATGTTAATTTAGCAGAGCTAATATGATACAAATTAAATAAATGAACCTAAATCTGTGGCTAAATACTCATGCAGAATAGAGTGTACAAATCTAGAAATTAAAAAAAAATCAAAATATATTGACTCTATTTTGGAAAGAAGACAAGACACTCTGGAATTCCAAAATCTATTAATGATCTATTTTGTCATGTAGACAAAAGCTTGTTGTTACTGCCTGGACTTAAATATTAAAGACATTTAGAAAACATATTTTTCATATCATTAGAATAGACTGTCATTCAGGATGGCGATTAAACTGCCAAAATGAGATAAGGATCCTATGCTTAATGTGTGTTCTTGCACAAAATCTCACAGGGCTCATCAATTCTGACAGTTTTACTGAGCTCTATTAACCATTAGTTAAATTAGCCATAACTTTTTAACATTATTGGCTAATTGCTTTGTGATTTTGAGGCAACACCAGAGTATACTAAAGTTCCAGATCAATACAGTAAGCATTTTATTTCACAGTATGATATCAGAATACTTAAGCTTTGATAGATGCTCTTCAAAAATCTGAAAAGATTTTAATGCATTCATACATAGAACAAGCTGATTGTTAGGACTTTATCAACACATTTAGACATAGTTTTTTCCACTTTGTGATTTTTTTGTGTGATAGCAACCAGCTAAGTTAAAACAGAAACAGCTACTTTAAAAAATGTTCAGCTCAGGAGTCTCTTCATTCCTGAAGGAGGATGATTTTCCCCTTCCCATACAAGTCAAGTTTATAGGCATTCAGAAAGTGAGTTTTTCCTGTACCCTAATATTCTGTTGCACCATGAGCTAACTGACAGCTTTATAAGAAAGCTATTTAGTACTTCCTAAAGGTTATGGACTAACTCAAATACAAGCTCTGGGATCAATGGAAGAATTACTTGCTAAAATATATATTAGATGCATGATAAAATTGGTTAGAAGATCCCTCTGTTTTGTTTTTCATGGTTGCATTGAAGAAAATACTTGTCTGGTTGTTTAGTTATTTAGTCATTCATCCGTCTGTCTGTCTGTCTATCTATCTCATCATCATCTCTATGTGTTAGAATTTGATTCCCACTTTTCTCCAAATATGATTGATCAAACATTAGCTCCAAAAATCCAAATAGAGAATAGGATCACAATTTAAAAAGTCTTTAACCTTAGAGCACCATACAATTAACAGGTTAGACAAACAATGGAAGTTTTAGCTGGGTAATGTAGTAATAAGAACTTTCTTTAATAAGTTTCCTTTAAAAATGTGGCGTATTCTGAAGGTCTAGCCACATAGTATGACTTGCTATTTAAATAAAGAACAGCATGAGGTTCAGCTTTATGTTTACTCTGTTAGCCACAGTGCTGTGCCAGGGCCACAATCCAGCAAGGCCAATTTAAATCAGTGGGCTTAAGCACATTAAACTGTATGCTAGTATGAGGCAGAGCTATAAAATGATACTATAAGATTCAGATACAGGGTAACATAATGTAATCCTAGCATTTGGCGGTGCTTCTTAGTTTCAGTCAGGCCAAATATAACCTTACCAAAGTGATTTTATCTGCATGCAACAAGCAAATGTACCTTTTGTTTAAGGCATCAGTAGCAGGAAATGCTCCAAAGTAGGCCTGCAATTTTGATGAATATTTCAGTTGGATAATCAGAGATTATCAAACTTTAAAAAAAAAAAAAACCTGGGGCAGGTCTATTAACCTGGTTGCTCAGAATCGAAAGCCTGTGCTTAAATCCCCTAATCTTCTTAGTTTCACAAATTATGGAAACCCATTATCTTGTATCAGAAGCCAAAACTGAAGTCCAACTGGTAGACTACCATATGAATAAAATGAAATGGCTTTAAAACATATGTTGATTGGTAAAATGCTTTCGGAGGCAATAAATAAATTCTGTGACGTTTTTAAAAGAGCATAGCAGCTAAGTACTTTGCACCAAGCATTCTTGGCCCTCCTAACTATTGGTTTGTTTGTTTTGTTCCTGTAGCACAGAATCATTAACAATTTTTCCATCAAAAAGGTCTGGCTGCAGTTTAGTCCATCATTTGAGATGTGTTGTATCAAAAGCCCAAATAGTATCCTAGAAGCATTCTGACAGCCTGCTTTTTCTTTTTCTCTTAGTCACCTTCCAACCCCTGAGTTGTTCTGGGAATGGGTGTGGATACGTATGAAATCTGGATCTCCTTGCAAGAATTATGGGAATCTGTGCTAGAAAGATTCTTTAGCAGGTCAGATTTATCCCTGGGGATTCCAGTTACTAATCTCTGCTCTAAATAGTTGCTGTGAATTTCCTGAGGTTGTATTTCTCCTTATAGCTTAACTCATGAAGGCACATTATAATTGTAATTAAGTGAAATAAGAACTTCATGCCAGATATGTTTGCCAGGGAAACATACCTTGTCTGAACTCCTTGTTTACACATAAAGCAGGTTCCTAACTGGATCTTCTCAGAGTTCCCTGGCAGAGTTCATCTCCAGCAGAGCACTGTGCCAAGCAGATTTGTGCCTGCACAGCTTCATCTTGCTGCTGTTCTTGCCCATTCCTAGAATGAAACATTATTAAAATATATACCCAGCCCTTCCCTTGTGTCTCAAGGAAACTTACAATTCTAAATGAAAACCATCCATATGAGATAAAACTCAATTAACCCTCCATCCAAGGAAATGCTGCAGCTCAAGCCCCATTATTCAGTCCCTTCTGGCTGAACCGCAGCTATAGGCTGGGGGCCGCCTTTTCCCAGCCCGGAAGGATCAGATGGCTGAGGCAGCTTCCTGGGCATCTGGGAGACTGCGCGTGGGCGGAGTGTCGGGGCTATATTAGCCCCGGCCCCACCCAAGCATATGCAGTTTCTTTGGGCTCTCGACCTACCCACCCACCCTGTGGCAGTATAGGTTTTGACCGGTTGCCTTATTAGGGGCCAGGTAGGAATTTTTTCATTCTCACAAGATTGGCCTGAGTGGGTGTGTTTTTCACTTACCTTGTACTGCTTGATAGGTAGATGGGAGTATATGGAGGATAGTTTAATGAACCTGTTGGTCGCTTGGCAGAAAGAGGAATGAGTTACAGCATTCATCAGGTGAGCACCTAAGGCTTGGCACCGCTTGAGTGCATGTGGTCTGCACAAACGGCAGATGGGCTTCACGGCTCAGTGCAGTGAATGCAGATCACAATGTATCTTTCTTGCCAGATTGATGCCACCCATGGGAAGGAGCAGTTTGGCCTGGCCGGCCCAGCACTAGCCATAACGTTTGGCTTGTGCCGGGGGGCAGGGTGGCTCGCCCATTGTAGGACAAGGCCGGGTTGCGCTTTGGACCCCAGGGCTTGTCCTGTGCTGTTTGCAGCCCTTGCCATCCTAGTTATATTCTGTTATATTTAATAAAGCGGCCCTGTTTTACCCAACATGCTGAGTCAGCCTCTTTATTCCGACTGGGTGGTTAAAAAGACTTAGCAAATATAACACCAATGTAGTGCCTCCTAAAATGTCTGAAGATGGCACTCTCCACACTTCCTCAAGAAGCTCATTCCACAGGGTAGGAAACATTATTGAATGGAGGCTGGTAAATGCCAGGGTTGGACCTTTATGTTGGGGGACAGCCAGATTCTGGCAGCTAGAGAGTCATAATTGCCACACAGAGACTGTGCTTCAGATTCTAGGGTCCTCTTAGGCCATGAAGGGCTTTATAATTAGCACCTTGAAATGAAGTCAGAAACAAATTAGGTTTAGAACAATCTCTACAAGTAGAGTGAGGCTGAGTCCTTCATCTAAGTAGCCCTGGGATTGGAAGGCTCAAACACTCCTGGAAAGATCTCATCTATTTCTCAGCCTCAAGCCCATCTTCTTTGGTGGGAAGAAGGGGACAGGATAATAGCCCTCCAACTGTTAGGCAACACCACCCAGTTAACATTTGCTGTCATTTTTGTAATTTTTCTTTTCTTCATATAATACTAATAGACATACTAATATTAATCAGTATTGCTAATAAAAGCTGCACATTGCAAAATTGTGCATTATTACTGGAAAACAATTCTCAACAGAAAAACACATGGGAATGAGTCTAATATGGTCTGTTCAAGTAGAATGAGGATGCAGTCCTCCTTCCGTGGTGTAAGCGCATTAACTAAAAGGGGACATATATCTGAGTAGATCAGTTTAGGAAGTGGTCAGGGTAGCCAAACCAGCCATGGAAAAGCACTCATTCCGATCCCTGGGGCTAATATTCCAATCTGGAGGCAATCATTCCAGACACTGAGGACTGAGAGTGCCATGGTAAATTGGTTTATTCAGAAATAAATTCCATTTTATTCAATTAAGTTTATATCTAGGAAAGGAGATTGCAGCTCATCCCATTTTCAGAAAATGGGTGTGATCAGATGAGCACGTTGCAGTGGCAGCGTCTTGTGTCCAGTGCAGTGTGGGGTGCATGTGGAGTGCTCCTTGGAGTGGGGTTGGAGAAAGAAAAGGATGCACTAGAAATGGAGTGGAGCAATCCAACTGCTTTGCATTTCCATCTTGTGCTGGAGTGATCAGATGCCCAGAAACCTACCATGGACGCACTTTTCCAGGAAGCCATCAGGAATTTCCTGGTGGCTGTTTAATCCATCTGGGAGTTGTAGCATGAGATAAGGACAAGTGGGGAATGGGGGCCAGACGTGCTTGTGTGATTGCACCCATTTAATCCAGGGGAGGGGTGGTTATGGCAGACTAAATTGCTTGTGTGATTGTACCCACTGTGTTTGACCCATTTCCTTGGTTTTTGTGACGTTCCTTGTTTTATTTGCAAAGTTGGGAACAGGTCAATTGTCTTCATCTGAAAGTGCTGCTAACTAGACACAAGGTTACAAGGATATTGGGCATTTTGTTGCACTAATAAACTAATCACAAGATCAGTTTATTAGGTTTGCTATATTGGATAATGGTAAATTCACCCAAAAACTCAATTGGGTGAAAGTTCCCTATATCTCTAACCAGAACTGTACAAAGTATTCCCAGTGAAGTTGCACCACAGATATGTAAAGGACAATACAATACTGGGAGGTGAGGGTATTCTGTCAACAAAACCTGTCACCCCAAGGTTGATCTGGCTGACCAGGCTGGCTAAGTGGGTGCCCCCTTCCTCCTTTACCCATCCATGTGTGTCTCTCCTGAAGCCGCATACTCATTCAAAGGAGATGACCATCCCAGATAGAAGGAGTGTATATATATCTTAAGTGCCATCAAGTTACTTATGATTTATGGCAGCCCTATGAATTAGTGACCTCCAAAATATCCTATTGTTAGCAGCTTTCCTTAGGTTTTGCAAAATGAGACCCATAACTTCCTTGACTGAGTCGATCTATCTAATGTTGGGTCTTCCTTTTTTCTTGCTGCTTTCAAGTTTTTCTAGCATTATTGTCTTTTCCACTGACTCTTTCCATAATATTATCAAAGTACAATAGCCATAGTTTAGTCGTTTTAGCTTTTAGGGACAGTTCAGGCTTGATTTGATCTAGAACCTACTTATTTGTCTTTTTGGAGGTCAACGGTATCCTTAAAACTCTTATCCAACACCACATTTCAAAGGAATCTACTTTCTTCCTGTCAGCTTTCTTCATTGTCCAACTTTCACATCAATATATGGTAACAGGGAATGCTATGGCATGTATTAACTTGATCTTCATAGTCAGTGACATAATCTTAAACTGAAGAATCTGTTCTAGCTCCTTCATGGCTGCCCTTCCCAATTTCAATCTTCTTATTTCTTGGTTGCAGTCTCCCTTTTGGTTGATGATGCAGCCAAGGAATAGAAAATCTTGAACAATTTCAGTTTTTTCACTGTCAACCTTACAGTTGTATAGTTTCCTTGTAGCTGTTATGTTTGTCTTCTTGATGTTCATCTGTAATCCTTCCCCCACATTTTAATGACAGAACCAAGCTTGCTTGTAGGGTTGCCAGGTCCAACTCAAGAAATACCTAGGGACTTTGGGGTGGAGCTGGGAGACTTTGGGGGTGGAGCCAGGAGACTTTCCCATTCCTCCCAAAAACATAAATAAAAATACAGCAGTACAATTCCCCTGAATACAGTCTTCATTTCCCTGTACCCCAGAAGATGGCTGCACTTCCACTAAATGAAACTGAACATGCACACACACAGAGAGAGCAGCCAAATTAAACACAGTTAGCACATACAAACTTTTGTGATCTCAGTGGGGCAACTGACTCACTGGAGCTGCTAAATGTAACCATCTACTGTATTTTAACTAACTTCTTCAGACTAACAGGAAAACAAAAGCAGAGCAGCCTAAGGGGTGGAGTTTTTCTCCAAACAAAACAGAGGGACTCTGCTTTTACACACTCACCAGGAAGACCCAGGTGGCTCTTACTCACTCCACCCATTCAACTTTCCTCTTGGTCTTCCATCCAAGCTGGCTGCACTTCCACTACATAAAACTCAACATGCACACAAATACACACTCACAAGGCAGCCAAATAAACACAGTTAGCACACACACACTTTTGAGATCTCATTGGGGCAGTTGGCTCACTGCTAAATGAACCATCTGCTGTATTTTAACCAACCTTTTCAGACTAACAGGAAAACAAAACCAAAGAAGCCTAAGGCGTGGAGTTTTCCTTCAAACAAACAGAAAGACTCTGATGCTTCACTTCCTTTTACACACTCACCAGGAACACCTAGGATCCTTCAGCCATTTGAGAGAGGGCTTTCTGCAGCAGTTTCCCTCCTCCTCTCTGCCAATCAAGGGAAGATTTTCTTTCTCTCCCTACCTATGGCTTCATTCTTGGGTGCATATGTTAACTGTGGGGCTTATGGCATTCCCTGATGGAAAGGCCCAACCACTCATTCAGCCACTCACTCAGTCCCAGCTGAAACCCAGCCAGCACCACAACACCAGTGTCTGTTCTCACCATTCCATGGTCCTGTTCCCACCATTCCATAATCCTGCTGGAAATACTCAACTAGGCAGACCCCTTTGCTCCAGAGTCACACTTCCAGTAGTCCCCACATTCTGGTTCCTCACAGCTGCAACTGCATCAATTCTCTTGTCAGCATTCATCACTGACTGGGTATCTACTACAGCACCCCATAGCAAGCTTGCCGCAAGTGCTGCTATCCTCTCTGCAAAAGAAGAAGATTGCTTACTAGAATGCCTTGCTACCTTGATTTGCACAGCTCCTAATGCCTTGCCCACGGATACTCTGGGCTGGAGCACTGCACACTCTGGAACGCAAGGCATGTCTTCTTCCTCAACAAAAGAAACTGGCACCTGCCTCTGGGTGGGGAGGATTCTTTGCCAAACCCCGCTTCTTCTGTTGAACCTTTTTGGGAGCCATCTCGAACCAAGACTTGGAGGAAATAGCAAGAAGATCTATATCAATAAGAAGAAGGTCTTTGCTTATAACCTCATTTTTGTTGTTGTTCAGTCGCACAGTCGATTCTAACTCTTTGCAACCCCATGAACCAAGTCACCCCAGTCCCTCCTGTCTTCCACCATACTCCTAAGTCTGCTGAAATCAGTAATGCTGTCCAGCCATCTCATCTTTTTCTGTCCCCTTCTTCTTTTGCCTTCTGTCTTTCCCAGCATCAGGGTCTTCTCCAGTGGGTGCTCCCTTTTCATTTGGTGGCCAAAGTATCTGAGCTTCAATTTCAGCATCTGACCTTCCAGAGAACAGTCAGGGTTCATTTCCCTTAGGACTGGCTGATTTGATCTTCTTGTAGTCCAAGGGACTCTCAAGATTCTTTTCCAGCGCCACAATTCAAAACCATCTATTCTTCTGTGCTTGGCCTTCCTTATGATCCAACTCCCACAGCCATACATTACTACTGGGGATACTATCACTTTGACTATACAGACTTTTGTTGGCAGGGTGATGTCTCTACTTTTTATTATGTTGCCTAGTTTCATCATAGCTGTTCTCCCAAGGAGCAAACATCTTTTAATTTCATGGCTACAGTCACCATCTGCAGTGATCTTTGATCCCAGGAATGTGAAGTCTGTCACTACTTCCATTGCTTCCTCTTCTATTTGCCAAGGAGTGATGGGGCCGGATGCCATTATCTTAGTTTTTTTGATGTTGAGTTTCAAGTCTATGTTTGTGATCTCCTCTTTCACCCTCAACAAGAGGTTAAGAACATAAGAACATAAGAGAAGCCATGTTGGATCAGGCCAACAGCCCATCCAGTCCAACACTCTGTGTCACACAGTGGCAAAAAAAAAATGTATATATACAAACACACTGTGGCTAATAGCCACTGATGGACCTGTGCTCCATATTTTTATCTAAACCCCTCTTGAAGGTGGCTATACTTGTGGCCGCCACCACCTCCTGTGGCAGTGAATTCCACATGTTAATCACCCTTTGGGTGAAGAAGTACTTCCTTTTATCCGTTTTAACCTGTCTGCTCAGCAATTTCATCGAATGCCCACGAGTTCTTGTATTGTGAGAAAGGGAGAAAAGTACTTCTTTCTCTACTTTCTCCATTCCATGCATTATCTTGTAAACCTCTATCATGGACTTGCCATGATAGGACTTGCCACAGTTTGCTGTGATCCACACAATCAAAAGCTTTAGCACAGTCAATGAAGCAGGAATAGATGTTTTTCTGGTACTCCCATGCTTTCTCTGTAATCCAGTGAATGTTGGAAATTTGATCTCTAGTTCCTCTACCTCTCCGAAACTCTGCTTAAGCTTCTGGTAATTCCCGATCTACATACCTCATATATACAGTATGTCACAGAAGTGAGTACACCCCCTCACATTTTGTAAATATTTAAGTATATCTTTTCATTTGACAACACTGAAGAAATGACACTTGACTACAATGTAATTAAGTTTTTAAAAGAATTATATCGATTAAGGAAAAGGAGGGGCAGATACTATGGAACAAATAATGTGCTCCCAAATTAAATCTAGGATGAAACGGGGGAGGGGGGACAGTGAAAAAAAAAATACAGAATGCAGCATTGAGATAATGGTTGATGGTAACAGGGAGGGTTTGGAGAAAGTGAGAGGTTAACAAGCAACAATGGAGAAGGGGGGGGCAGTTAATAAGCACCCTTATTGCCTAATAGTCAATCTAACCCACACAACACACACTATTAAAGCACACTTAATCCATTCCAATAAACCACTGTTACCAGACTTGCTCAGGTCGCCTCTTTTTACGGGGAAATTAGCAGAGGCAGATCGTAGGTAGAGCTTATTTGGTTCTCACCAAATATATACCAAAGTCCAGTTTCAGAAAGAAGCCTCCAGATTAAAAATAGTTTAAATGTTTTACTTAGAAAAATATGTAGGAAATACAATCACACTTAATCAAATACATACATGATAGCCACAACAATGTTGGCTGTTTCCAGCATTGAGTTTGCCTCAGTGCTGGAAACTGAGTAAAGATATTCATCAAGCTATGTATAGTCTGTTGGCTTCTTTCTAAGCTTCTTCTTCTAAGCTTCTTCTTCTCCTTATCATCCTTCCCCTCATCCTTTGTTTCTGATTCCTCTAATATCAAGGAGAACATATCCACATATTCTCCTGGCTGAACACTGAGTAAACATATTCATCAAACTATCTGCTGCAACCCAAAGATTGTTTACAATCTCAGTCTTACCCTCTGGTGAAAACTCTCTGCGTTGGATTGAACAAATAAGACCAACACCAAGACAGAAATGAAATGAGTGGAAAAAGCTTAGGCCTTGAAGGACATTGTATTTCCTACCTTTGATAGAGTTCAGCTGGTGCTTATTGACCTGGTTAAGAGCATAGGAGTTATTCTGGTTCTAAAATTACTGCTGGAAAAGCAAGTAAATGCAGCTGCAAAAAATGCTTTCTTCTAGCTTCATCAGGATTGTTTGGCCCCTCTTTGCCCCTATAAAGTCATGTGCATCCTTTCAATTGCCAATACCAATATGTTAAAAAACACACACGCATTCTATTTGAGAGGTGATTGCAGGAACAAATCACAAGGTTGGCTAGTCATGGCCAGAAACCAAAGGCTGATACTGCATAGTAAGTCTCTTCCCAATAACCCCAAATTTTTCTCCCCCCCCCCTTTTAATATATGCCCTTTAATATTGGAGGCAACAGCAGAAGACAAGTGGTGGGGAGACAGCTGCTGCAAAAAGCTAGCTATGTGTGTAAGAAAGCAGTGTGATCATGTGAGCAGACACACCCAAATGCATTCCAAACAGTTCACCAAATGATTGCCTGGTTGCAACTAGCAATGTGAAAATGAACCAGTGGGTACTCAATCATAATTCTACTTCTTCACAACTGAAATTATTTAGCTTTTTTGCCCAGAAACAAAAACCCCTTTTGGGAACATTTTATTGCTTTTCTTTACCGAAAGATAACCAAAAACCTAACTGAATGAGTTATTTGCTTAGTGATATTTTATAAAATGTTTAACAGTCAAGCTTTTCTTTGATTGCATTTACAGTAACACAATAGTGAAGGGAATTTAGGCAGGAAAAGTGTAAGAGGAGGAAGGAAAAAGAAAAAACATTCAGCTTTATATAACATAATCACAGTGGAATAGTTTGAAAATCAACAATGCTGATAATTAAAAGGTACTGCTATCATACCCCCTTTGACTTTCTAACTTTGAATAGTTGACAAAGTGGCATTTTCAGTGATTAATTTGTCACAGTACACTGATAACCTTTGAAATGAAACAGACATTTGAATAATGTTTTAAATTCTGCCCTTATCATTTCCATTCTTTGGTTTCCTGTTGTTACAGCTAAATATCAATGGTTCGTTTTACAATGCTGCTTTAGTGAGCATGGGAATCCACTTCTGAAAAGCATATGGAATTTTCAGTTTTTGCTGCAACTCCCGGGGGGGGGGGGGAGGAATCACATTTAACCCAATCAGCAAAAATGATGTAATGTACACATTCTTCATTTGTAATAGGTTTGAGCTAACTTATTTGAAAGTTTGCTCAAATTCACCTTTAAATAAATAGCCTGAACTTTGAGTCTTGGGAGAAGGGAAATGTGATGATGTGCTATTTAAGAAAGTGCTACACAGTTGTACCTTGAGAATGAAGCACGGCTGGAGTGGAGTATAGTGCACGAGCTGTTACCCTCCACAATCTGTTGCCTGCTGTGACTGTGTTACTAAGTCGTATTCATCCTCTGCATGTCTAGATTTACTTCCTACAGAAACACAGCAGTTTTCTAGAGGTGTTATGAACAGTAGGATGCCTGTTCCACTTATAAGTTGGTCCCTGCCACCACCCACATGTATATGTATTTTCAACAGGCACTTAACTACCCAGGTTATTGTAGCACTTCAACAACCCAGGGTTTACATTTACTAACACGTACATATGCTTCAGTAGTCTCTCAGGTTTATTTTCCCCTATCTTCCTTCTGAATTTTGTGGAACCATTCCCAGAGTAATAGGGCCAGCACTGGTTCAAAACTGCTCAAAAGACGCTAAGACAGTATGTGTAGTTGAATTGTAAAGTTGAATTGTACTTGACATGTAGAAGATTCTAGGTTCAGTCCCAGGTATCTTTCCTTAAAGGATCTCATATAGCACCTACTGGGAAAGACTTTTTTTTCTCTCTGAGACCCTGGAGAGCTGCCACTGGTTAGAGTAGAAAATAGACCAAGGGTATGACTCAGTGTGGCAGCTTTCATATGTCTATATGTATATTAAGCTGTGGAAATCCTGTGGTATATTAGCCTATCACTGCAGAAACACACAGGCCTCCTAGCTAAGTGCCAGTTTTAATAAATCTAAAGTTGAGGGAAACATTACCTTAAAGTAAATAGGAATGGTGTCAAAACTCAACTTTGTGACTCTCTGCAAAATATTCATGTAAGAGATGTCCCAAGCCATTTCTCAGCAGTGTCAGACGATGGGATCTCAAATCAACCAGACCTTGAATTGTTGCAAAGTTAGGCTTTATTTGATAATCCATAAGCATCGGAACGAAGGAAAATTGAGACTGATACATTGTAGCATTAGGTGGCAGGCTATATTGGGGTACATCAAAGGGAACTATACAAAGCCACAATTCTAAACATTGCTGAGGTGAGGTGCAAAGATTCACACGGTCTCTCCCTCTTATCTTATTGTTACTGCTAGTCTTCCAGGGATAGCCAGGCAGCTGTCCCTGGAGGCGCCTTATCTTCAAAGGGGGGAATTTCTGCCTTTGTTAGTATCAAGGGAAAGAAATGTTCACATCAAGCATTGGCAACATCTGCATTTTCTACTTTGATATGCAAGGGCCTTTCTCATGGTTAGTAACAGCGTTTAAAGATGGCTACAGTTCAGCTAGCATTTTATTCAGTAAAGTTACATCAGCTGACAAGCAGGTCTCAATGTGAAACCCTTCAGTTCTGTATGGCCAAATTTCTTGCTGTACATATCCCATGATACCCAGCATAGCTTTTTTGGTAGTCAGAGGAGGACTCTTTCCTTCCTTTTTCACCAGCAAAAAAGTTGGCTGGATTATGGGATATGTATAGACAAAAGTCACATGGGACAGGGATAATAGTAAGGAAGGGAATTAGGTGAGATTGAGTGAAAAATCTAGGGTGTCAGTGTTATGTTTCTTACTGGACTGTTTATAACCCAGCATGGAAACATTAACACTCAAGATTTATTCAGTAGAAAATATATACCTGAGATTGCATCAACTATATTTTAACTACTGATCAGCAGCAGTGCAAATAAAAGTGAATGATCTTAATTTAGGGTTGCCAGGTATAATTCAGAAAATATCTGGGGACTTTGAGGGTGGAACTGGGAGACGTTGGGGGTGCAGCCTGGAGACTTTCCCATTCCAAATAAATAAAAAAAAATACAGCAATGTAGTTCCCATGAATACAGTCTTCATTTCCTCATCCTCTTTTTTGCCTTCTAAGGGTTCTCCAGCAACTGCACTTCCACTAAATGAAAGTGAACACACACATACTCAAAGCAGCCAAAATAAATAGTTAGCAAGCCCATGTCATGGGTGCTGGGGACCCTGCAGAAGAAGCTGAGCCTGCAGAAGAAACTGTACCCCTGCCACCTGCACCTGTGCCCCTGCCGCCTACTGGAGAAAATCCAAGCCTCCCGGCCTCGCCCTCTCGGGTGGCTCGTGTACGTGACCGCCTGCATCAGGATCTCAGGGACCGGAGGAGGGCAGCACGCTCACGAGCAAGACGCTCCCTGAGCCCTGAGTTTTAAAAGGATCCTGGCTCCTCTAGGAGTGAGGATGCTTGAGTCCTAGCAGGATCCTGGCCGCCCTCTGAGTCAGCAATTAATCCAAATGGGCAACAGCCAGCAGAGGGCTATATAGCTGTAGGCTTTGGGAGAAGGCTTTGTGGAAGCAGCAAGTCACTTACCTGATGTTCTAGCATCCACTTCGGCTTCTGACTTTGGCTTCTGGACCCCCACAACTTCGGCTCCTGGACCTTTGACTTGCGATACCTGGACTGTGATTCGGTTTTGGCATATTGGACCCTCATTGCTCCCCAGCTACAGACCTTGGACTGCCCCTGGACTTCGCCTGACCCAGCCCCAGCACGTGACAGCCCACACTTTTGTGATCTCACTGGGGCAATTTACTAATGGAAGTTGCTATATTTCAACCAACTTCTTCAGACTAACACAGGAAAATGAAAGTACTGAGCAGAGCAGTCTAGGGGGTGGAGTTTCTCCCCATCTTATAATAAGGTTCTAGCTAACCCTTTATTATCCCTTTTACTGTGCAAACAACTTCTGAAACAAATGCAAAACAAACAGAGGGACTGGGCTTTCTCTCTCTCTCACACACTGGGAAAGAGAGCCAGTTTGGTAGTGGTTAAGTGCGTGGACTCTTATCTGGGAGAACCAGGTTTGATTCCCCACTCCCCCACTTGCACCTGCTGGAATGGCATTGGGTTAGCCATAGCTCTGGCAGAGGTTGTCCCCAAAAGGCAGCTGCTGTGAGAGCCCTCTCAGGCCCACCCACCTTATAGGGTGTCTGTTGTGGGGGGAGAAAATATGGGAGATTGTAAGCCACTCTGAGTCTCTGATTCAGAGAGAAGGGTGGGGTATAAATCTGCAATTCTTCTTCTTCTTCACTCCCAGGAAAAAGCTACATGGCTCTGCTTGCTCGCCTCCCCCCCTGCAACTTTATTCTCACTGAGATTTAAAGGCACACACACATCTCCCAAAGCACAAGCAATTTGCAAGCTTCTAAACCTGCCAGGACTGAAAGACACATCATGGCTGTTGGGGTGGGGCTTCCCCCCACTGGCTGGCTGACCATCAGTGGAGAGGAGCCTGCAAAACCGGGGATCCCCTGATGGGACCTGGGAGCTGGCAAACATATCATAATTGGGGTTATATTCATATGGTACTAGATATGCATCTGTTATGCATTTTTCTTCCTTTTTAAAAAGACAAGGGCTTTTCACATTTAAGGAATTATGAAGGCACAGAAATAATCTAACAGAACTGCAGGATATACGAAGATAAGAGATAATATCTCTGACTGAAGTAAAGACATATTAATCAAAACTGCATTGCATCCAAAGATTTATTTCAAAGGCTTGTTTTATGTTCATGGAAACATTAACTTCTGTGACTATTTCTTGAGTAACTATTTCATAAAGTTCGGAAATAAACAATAAGCATACATATCTAGAAATGTTTTATTGTACTTATATTTCTGTTTAGAAACTGATAGATTTTTTTCCTTTAAAAATCCCAGGACATTTGTATATCTTACTAGAAATTATTTTGATTGGTTCAGGGATCTTTGGAAACCAGCATAACTTTGTTTCCTCTTGAGAAGGCACTTGAACATCCATATACCATGTAGCAATTTATTAAGAAGAATTTGTATTCAGTTCGTTCATTGAGTAAGAGCTGCTGGGATGCACCATAATTTAGGACCCAGGTGCCCCCCCCCCCCAGCATATCTGGAAATACAAGACTGGTTCACACATTCATGTTTACCACTGAGTAATTTGCATTGTCCAGGCCTTGAGGGCATATGTGAATGACAGTTCTCTCATTACACACAGAGCTTCCATGCTGATTCAAGCACATTATTTTTCATTCCAGTCTTGTCACACATTCAGCTATCATTAAGTATGCTGTAAAGTTGCATCAAGATTTCTTATCTGAATTTCTCCTCAGTTTTTTTTAAGTTCCGAATTATCGTGAACTAGGTGGTAGAAATGTCCTTCTTGTTGTAGAATATCCTTCTTAGATGGCAAAATTCACTAATTTTTGTGTAGGATGGAGGAATTTTATAGATCTGTAAGACATCATAAACAATGATTACACTATATGAATGAATAATAATTAAGATGATCTTATCTAGAGACTGCTTTCTACTCTAAGCTTGGCTGACTGAGCCACACTGACCCATGTCTCAATAACATCTAAAATAAACATCGAAACAGGCAATTGCCTAGGGTGCTGGCCTTTGGGAGGTGCTGAATTAGACACCCCCCATATGACTCAGTGGCCCGCTTCTATCCTGGGCTTCCCTTGAAGCTGCCTGCATCAATCATGAGAAGCCAACAGATGCCCTTTTTGCTTCCCTCAATTCCTGCTCCTTAAAGTGTACATCCGCCTTCTGCTTTTCTAATGCTCCTCATACAAATGCATCTGACTATCAGCTTATGGTAGGGATTCCCCAGGGGAGGCAGGGCAGCCTGTTCACCTCCCCCTTCTGTAGCCTCACTCTGGCAATCCCTCTCCCCCTAGCAATCCCTCTCTTCCCTCCCCTATGATCCTTCTCCCCTCTGTTAAAGATTAACTGCAGCTCAGTGGTCACATACTTATCCAAAGAAAAAAATTTGCCTAGAAGTGCAGTATATGAAAAAATGATTTATTTTTAACCATAAGACTAATTAACCTAAAGCTAATAAGTTACTTTGCTTTGTGTAAGTTAATAGAAATTGATGCAGGTAAAATACTGTTTTATTTGATTTTATATGAATATCTCTATATATTAAGCACTGTACTATATATTAGTCTATTAGAAAACTGTATGTATATATAGCTGGTTTTGGTTGTTCTTTAAGTTTAATAAAAAAGTTTTAAAAATTATTTTAAAAAAATTGACTGCAGATTACTTTTGGGGTTGGCAGTGTGATTGGCAACTCCATGTGACTGGTTTCCAGTGGCTGCAATCAGTTACTTCCTCTCCCCTCGAGCCACTACCTCATGTGTTTTGTTTGCAAAGACCAAGAGGCTCAGTGCAACCACATGTGGTTGGGTTGTTTCCAAAGGTTCCAAGAGCCTCAGTAGCTGTCCGTGACTCTTTCCAGTAGTGGCTCTGCTTGGTTTCTGGACTATTCTTTGAAATTGGAAGTTACCTGTTATGTTTTGTTTACAAAAATGGGAAGAGGCACAATTATCTGCTGCTGCAGCCACCCAGGTTGGGGTAAGGACTTTTATGGGGAAGGTGGGCTTATATTGTAGCAAAGCTGTGTTATAAATGCTTTGCCTGGTAGCAATTTGGGAAGCTAGAGTCAGTATGAACTGCTAGGAACACCCCTTTGAATACAGTGATGCTGTTGAATACAGTAAAGCTGTATATATGTTGGCATGTTAAGAGTGTTTTGCCTGGCGGCCATTTGGAAAGTTAGAGTCAGTATGAACTGCTAGCAAAAGAAACACAAAAAAACCCTCTTTGAATACTGTAATGGTGGTGTTGTTATATTGCAGTAAAGCTGTACAGCTGGGGTGCTATAAGTGCTCTGCCTGGGGGCAATTTGGGAAGTCAGTATCTGTTGGAGTGTTATGGGGCTTTGCCTAGAGTTGTGAACCTTCAGGTGGTAGCTAGAGATCTTCTGAAGATCAGGCCATTTGAGTTTTTCTGAGGAAAACTATCTAGAGAGTGAACTGCCGGTGTTGATTATAAAGCTAAACAAGAAAGTGGCTTACAGGAGCAGCCTCAATTGATATCTGGATTTCCAAGTGGACATTTCTCATTCTACTCCTTATAAAACATTATGGCCCTGCTAGTGGGTCACAGTGCACTATAAGTGTCTTCCACGATAGGCAGAGACTCACCAATGGTGCTTGTTAAGACTCCTTTTATTGCCACGAACCAAGTCCAGACAGGTCTCTATATGGGTGTAATTCTTGTTACCTACTCAGCCCCTTTAAAATCTTAGGGGGCTGAGCTGTGCCTCTACCATGGGTAGGTTCCATCAGGCTTGACCAGGTCTGGTTGACTTATCTTGTTCAGAGTCACAGTTCTTTTTATAGGTTCCTCTTATCTGCTTCCCTGTGCTTTCCCAGCCTTTCCCAGTCAGCTTGCCTTCCTTTCTTTCTCTCCCCTCTTTTCCCTTGACATCTTCCATGCTGGCCAAGCCCAGTTCTGTGCCTCCCTAGCCTGAGTTTATTCTTCTATTAATCCTTCCCTAGCTGAGTTTGTATAGGATTAGCCAGAGACACATGCTGCTAGCCTTGCCCCCATCCAAAGCCTCGGACTGGCAAAACTCCTGCCCCCAATGCTGTGCACACCAGCTGGGTTGGGAGGAGGCCCTCTTGCAGGTGGTGCACCCCAACTTCTGCTGGACCCATCATGCTGATGCTACTGCCATTGTGGATGTTGCCATTCCCTGTCCTGGTCTCAGTAGATGGTTATCTCCTTTGGCCTCTGCTGCCTCCACTGCTCACAAGCCTATATAAGAAATTAATCTCAGAAACAATGCTTAACAGGAGCTGTCTCATTGCTGCTTGTAGGAGCTTTTTTTTTTTTGCCTTTCAAAGCCAGCTATCCAGATGTGCCTCTACCCATATGATAGTTAGAGGGAGGTTATTAAGGATGGCCAGATGTTTTGCTGTATATAAGTTTAATAAATGATTTACACTGCCTCAAGCATTGCTCATCAAGGTTGGTTTGTTTTTATTTCAGGCAAGCTATCTAAAGGGGGTCTGTTGGCATGCCACTATTTATTATAAAACAAGGAGAGGGTATTTATTTTTTATTTATTTAAAACAGTTCTATGCTGCCTTTCCACCCTTAATAGGGTCCCCACGGCAGTGAACATCAAGCATTAAAACATTTCAATATCAAAAGTATTCAGCATAAAGTATAAATACCAGGGCTTTTTTTTTGAGCAGGAATGCACAGGAATGCAGTTCCAGCAGGCTTTGTGTCCGGGAGTGTGGCCTAATATGCAAATGAGTTCCTGCTGGGCTTTTTCTACAAAAAAGCCCTGATAAATACAATTATTCAATGAAAACGTATAAACAGACATAGCACCAAAAACCAGGGAGGAGGCCAAAGCTGTTATTGGGGTATGTCAAACAGAAGAAAAAATGTATTTGCCCTTTGGTGCAGATAACTATGGAGGAAGACAGATGAGATCGGAGCCTCCGGCAGCCCGCTGCATTTTGGCATGGCTGCTGGGGAGATTTCGCCCCCCCCCCGGAGGGAGAGCAGACTTTTCGGCACGCTTTCGGCGCGTCTGGGAGGGGCGGGGCTTCCGCGCCTGCTCGGAAGCCTCTGCTCCGTGGACTTCAGTCCTCTTTGGGTGCTTGGCCCTCCCGCCCGCCCTGTTTGTTATGTAGGCAATTGCTGGTCACCTCTTTTAGGAGGGGCCGGGTAGGAATTTTTTACTCCCCGGCTATTTGGCTGGTGACTGGGGGGTGTTTTTTGCCTACCCTATATAGCATATCAGTGGATTGAGGAATTGGCCTCAGGTTGGTGCCTTGTATAGATTGGTCACTTTTCAGGCAGGTTTTACGGGGTTTATGGCACCATGCAGCCTGGGGAAGACCAGTTAGCCTCCCCTGTTTGGGGAGTTAGGGGTCTGGCAGGATCAACCTTTGGGTGTAGCCCGAGGTGTGTGAATGCAGACTGTCCTGGAGACTCGATTGGATGGGTGCCTTTCGCTGAGACTCGCATCTTGTGTCTGGGCCCTCCAGTGCGAGCCTCCCTGCTGGGCCTGCCTGACGGGAGCTGTGACACACAGCTCTGGCCGGGGGGCCGGGTCTCTCGCCCGCTGAAAAAGGCAGGGGAGCAGTCTGAGGAGACCCTGGCCCTGACCTGGCAGCAGTTGAAGATAAGAAGAAGAAGATATTGGATTTATATCCCGCCCTCCACTCTGAAGAGTCTCAGAGCGGCTCACAATCTCCTTTACCTTCCTCCCCCACAATAGACACCCTGTGAGGTGGGTGGGGCTGGAGAGGGCTCTCACAGCAGCTGCCCTTTCAAGGACAACTTCTGCCAGAGCTATGGCTGACCCAAGGCCATTCCAGCAGGTGCAAGTGGAGGAGTGGGGAATCAAACCTGGTTCTCCCAGATAAGAGTCCGCACACTTAACCACTACACCAAACTGGCTCAGTTCGTTTGCCCTTGCCGTTGCAGTGTTATTCAATAAAGTGGCCCATAGTTTCACCAATATAATTGTGTCCACCTCTTTATTCCGACTTGGGGGGGCAATCATAGGAAAGGAGTTCCAAAGTTTTGGCACTGTAACTGAGGAGGCCCTTTCTTGGTTTGTCATCTGCCTAATTTCAGATGGCAGGACACCCAAAGCAGGGCTTCTAAAGATGACCAGAGTGGGTGGGTGGTTCATGGAAGAAGGCAATTCTTAAGATATGCTGGCTCCAAGCCATACAGGTCAATACCAACACCTTAAATTCTGTCCAGAAACAAATTAGGGACTAGTGTAAACAGAATAAGACTGGAGTGTTATGGTCTCTATGACCCACTCCAGTCAACATTCTGGCTGCAGCATTCTATACAAATTGTAGCCTTTGGACAGTCTTCAAAGGGAGACCCATGCAGAGTGCATTTCAGTATGTTATCAGGGCATGCACTACAGTGGCAAAATCTTTCCTGCCTGGAAAATATCCATTTCAAAACACAGATAGCTATGATAGGCTGTTTTTAGTAGCAACGTGCAACAGTTCACAGACATTTAGCTGAGGTAGTTTGGCTGTTAATAAAGTGCTTAATCTTCATACTGGTGTCTCATGTTCTTATTTGGGGATACTGGTACAAATCTATTGAAATCACACTGTCACGTTACACTGTGATAATCACACAGATGCAATCTACTGGTTTAGCAATCAAGATGTACAGGAATTAGCATAACAAGATACACAAAAGAAGGCTTATAGAATAATACACTGTATATACACTGTATATGCTAAAACACGGTTCATACATCCGGTCTCACTACCTGCACTGGCTCAACTGTGGCAAGGTTTAGAAATTTGGTGACATTCCTACTATTCTGTTTCTGGGTATTTTTGTACTGAAGAATATAAAAAGTAAAATATAAAAGTGACCTGGGTTTGTTTCTCTTTTGGTATGGAACTGCCAATTCACACTAGGGACTGATTGGATGGTACATGCCCTTTTTAAATAACATTTGTAGTCTACCTCTCCAGACTTTGAGATGACTTACCAACAAATGCAAAATCTGAAATAGTAAAGCTTCAAAAACAATGTTGCACCCTATACAGTACATAGTGGGGATGAGGAGGAGACAAAGGAAGAGAATGGGACACAGGAAAATCCATTACTATATTCTTCTGTCTTAGAAACCAAGCAGAGAAAAAACAACTTTCCAGCCACCCCCCCCCCCCTCCAGCTCAAAGCATCAAAGCCCTTTTTGATCAAGATGCTTACACTTTCCCACAAATCAGAGAGAATGGCCACTTGGGTTTACTCAGCCTATCAATAATCTGTTTAAATGATTTTTGTCAAGGGGAAACTCTAACCTATATGGATGAACTGAATCTGTCAACAGTGAGTGTCTTGTCACAGTGAGGCAATGTCATTTTGAATCAATACAGAGAATTCTGAAAATGAGGCAGCCAGGCCCAAATCTGAAAGGCAGTGTCTCCTTCTCATGAAAGCTTGATGGAGAATCTGTCAATAGGAAAAGACGATCCACTAATTTCATTTCACCTTTCAGTTTAGTGTTTTGTTTTGCACTTTGATCCTTTTCACTTAAAAGCACATCGGGACCTTGCAGGTGTGGTTTTAATATAATCAATATATGAAACCTTCAGATCAAAGAGGTTTAGATAAAACCACCAGCTTAATCGCTTCCTAACCAAGAAGCAAGAGATGCTTCAGAATATGCATGTCATCCTTTGTGTAAAGAGCTAAACCACCAGAAATGAAAGTTTGCATCTCCACTGGCTTGTTTCTAGACCAGTGATTTTTACAACAGCATAGAATGATAAGGGTTTTGCAGTAGACCCCAGAGAGCCAAATTCAACCATGCTTGGTGTGTTCCAGATTCAGCTTTCTTCCTGCCTGATTTGTTTCTTTGTGCTGAATGTTACCCTTCAGTCAAAGGGAAACTCTGCAATGCTAGCAAGCCCTGACAATTAGTGAGCTGAAATATAGGTGGATTTCCACAGTAAATGTGAGGTGGGGGTGTATGCAAGCCATTATATCAAACAAGGCAAAAGAAAGGATCGTGCTGGGAATCCTAATTGCTCCTGTCTGCAGTCATCACTCATTCCAAGGGAGTTTAGATGCCTTGACAGTCATGCAGAAAAGTAATAAATAATGAAGACATCCATGGCCTACCAAAGAGGAGTAGAAGGAAACTATGGAGCTGGTGACTGAGGCAACACTTGTGTGTGTGGGGGGGGGGGGGCGGAATCTTGAATAGTTACCTAAACAGGAGTACTTGGAAATATATTCATGTGGAAATAATTGTGTCACAAAGCTTTTGACAAGCTGTTCCAAAAGGACTAAGGGAAGAAAAGATGTCAAAATAAAGAGAATTGTTGATGTAGTGCAGGGTGTGCTTAATCGGCAGCATCTGCTTCTGCCGTTCAGTCATCTTTTCAGCAAGTCACGAAAAAGATGTTCATTGTTCTCCTTGTCATGACTTGAAATCTACATATCTTAATTAGCAATAACACTTGTATGTGTCTAAGTGAATCAATAAGACATCAGTGTATGCTAGAAACACAGGAGACCCCAAATGACTGAACAACCCAGGTTCATCTTAGCATTAACTGCCAGGCAGTGCTCTTCACCCCAAGCTGTATAGGCTCCACCCCCTAAACTGAGTTTTAGAGGTGACTCTGAGGGAAAAATATAACTAATTTAATTTAAGTTAATTTTTGGATTTATATCCCGCCCTATCCCGCAAGTGGGTTCAGAGCGGCTCACAACAATAAAATCACAACATCTCAGAATTAAATGAAATGATAAAAACAGGTGCTACAAAATCAGAGGCAACTCAGTAAATAATAATTCAAACATAGGCAGAAAAACCACGCAACAGCATATAGGCTGATAACTGTCAACACAATACAAGGACCATGGCAGTAAGGTGCTGGGGGAAGTGATGGCTTTCAAATGAACTAAAAAGGGAAAGCTCATTTGATCAAGCAACATAGTGGGATGTAGTAAGTGTAGCCACAAAATCCTATCCATTAGGCTCAAATACATGATGAACTTGATGTGTTGGGTTACGGATGTGTAACCAGAGCCAGTTTGGTGTAGTAGTTAAGTGTGCGGACTCTTATCTGGGAGAACCGGGTTTGATTCCTCACTCCTCCACTTACAGCTGCTGGAATGTCCTTGGGTTAGCCATAGCTATCACAGGAGTTGTCCTTGAAAGGCCAGCTGCTGTGAGAGCCCTCTCAGCTCCACCCACCTCACAGGGTGTCTTTTATGGGGGGAGAAGATATAGGAGATTGTAAGCCGCTCTGAGTCTCTGATTCAGAGAGAAGGACGGAGTATAAATCTGCAGTCTTCTTTATTGGGGAAACAGGGCTTGTTTGCTTGACGCTGCAAGGAAGGCTGTGAAGGTTTACAGTTTATCTGCTTACAGATATCTGTTTTCACCAGTGGAAGAGGGGCTCATACTTCACATAGCTTTCTTAGGGCACATGGAGCCAAAGAAAAGGGGTGACCCCCCACGCCCTTAAATGAGGACTCTATTAAATAAGAATTCAGTGGAATGGTAGGATACATGCCTATGAAATCCCAGTTTTGTATTTCCTGGCACAGCTCCCCCACCCCTTTGGTGTGTAGTGCCACTATTCATTTTAATTGTTTGATTAATACTGTGCTTTATTGTAATTGTCTTTCTTACTCAGCTGCCATGTGTACTTATCCAAAGGGAAATTTTCTAAGTAAATAATAACTAATCACAGTTGCATACTTAAAGTGCATAGTAAAAGCAATTTTTAAAGGGTAAGAAGAATTATGTGAGTGCTCTGATCTTCCAGCTATCAGAAAGTTTTCCCATGAATGACAGTGATATCTCATATACTGTGAAAGCCTTTGCATATGTCAGATCTTCAACTGCACACTACAACTTTCAGGTGTGGGCAAAGCCTTTGGAATAGAACAAAAGGCTATGGCTCACTGGAAGGTGTGATTCAATCAATTATAGTCAGATATCTGTTTGCCCCCCCCCCCAAGTCAGAATGAAGAGTCAGACACAAGGTATTGGTATAACTAAGGGTCACTTTATTAAGTATAATAAACAGCAAAGGTAACCAGAACTGCGGCCTGGTCAGGGTCAGGGGTATCAACAGACCGCTCCCCTGTCATTAGTGGGTGAGAAACCCATCCTCCAGCCGGAGCTCTATGTCACAACTCCCGCCAGGCCAGTCCAGCAAGGAGGCAAGCCCCAGAGGGCCCAACCACCAGACGCACATCTCAATGGAAGGCACCCTCTAGCCAAGCCTCCAGGACAGTCTGTATTCTCCCACCCAGGGTCATCAAACCCAAGGGCTGATCCTGCCAGACCCCTAAATCCCCAAAAGGGGGATGCTTTCTGGTCCTCCCCTAGCCTCATAGTATCCTAAACCCAGTAAAACCTGCCACTACTAAGGCCAAGTCTCTACTTAGACCTTAGCGCCCACCAGGAGGCCCAAGTCCACCCTCAGCCCTTGCCGGAGATCTCTCAAGAAAAACATGTTACCTTTTTCAGAGAGATGCACCATATCCCCTCTGTAGAGGTCAGGAAATTTCATAAAAATACCCGGGTGGGGCAGATAGTGGCCCAACCCCCCTTCCAATGCCTTTCGAATTTCTTTATTAGCTTTGTAACGGGCCCTCTCAATACTTGCAGGATCCCAAGCACTGCACCAAACAAGATGGAGAAGCATGGCTGACCAAATTATAGTGGTCCTGGGCCATCTCTCCGTAATGTACCAAAATTCCTCTCGGGCCCGCAAGACTAAAGCCTTGCCCTTCACTAGTCTGAGATCATTCCCTCCCAGGTGAATGATTAGAACCTGTGGAGGAGGGCCCACATTCTCATGGAATAACAATGGCAGCAGACCAGGCCACTGAAGACCCCGGCACCCCCGCCATTCGATAGTAACATATTGGCTGAGTCCCAGCTGAAAGCCGACTAAAGTTCTCCGAGCCTGATGTGCGGCCCAAAACACATAGCTGTGTCCACAGATGAGAACTCAGCTCCTCTGGCCAGGAACAACAGCATATAAAGAGAAAAACAAACAAAAAAGAAACAAGAACCATGACATTTCAACTCCAAACAAACAAAACTAGGAACTGAGCAGGGGGTGAACATAAGATTTATAGGTTGATGACCGCCAATGGCCCAGGCGCTGAATGGAGGAAGAAGGATATCCCAGAGCCGCAGCTGTAGAGGCTCCCCCAATTCTAAAGAAGTGGAACAGTGTGGATTCAAAATAAGATGCACACATTGTGCCCCAAACCCCCTTCAGGCCCTTAAGAATCAGAGGGGAAATAGGCTTTCTAGTATCAAGATTAGTCCCAGCCTCTCTGGCCCTTTCCTCCAGCATCTTTTGAAGCCGAAAGTCTGCTGTTTCCTCCTTGTATCCCAACGCCTTGCTAGCAAAAGCCAGAGCAGACAGGCGTCCCCTAATGGATCGCATGGCCAATCCCTTACCTTTTAGAGAAACACCGGGAGGGGCCAAATGATGCGATACCCTACCTCTGCCCTAAAGTCCTCAAACTGCCGCACAGCACATTCATAAGACTTCCTGGTGCTGGCACAATGGCAAGGCCTATTGCTCTGCAGGCCTCGGCTCTCCAATCAGCCAAAGCTCCTGGGGCATTGGCGCCGGCTTGTGATCAGCATCTGGGGCCAGCTGATGAAACCTCTCCATCTGTTTACAAGAGAGAGCGTCAGCTACCCCATTGTTCACGTCAGGAACATGCTTGGCTAAAAACAGTATGTTCAGCCACAGACAGCACAGAGTGAAGGCCCTCACCAATCTCATAACCCGTTGAGATCTGATTGAAATGGAATTAATAACATGGACCACAGCCATGTTATCACACCAGAAATGAATTGTGCGATTGGCCATAAAATTCCCCCACAGCCAAACTTCAACAAGAATGGAAAAGAACTCGAGAAACGTAAGATCTCGGTTCACATCTGCCTGAACCCATGAATCTGGCCATGTATCCGTGCACCAATGTCCATGGAAATAAACCCCAAAATCTGAAGACCCAGCAGCATCAGACATGACCTGAAGCTCCGCCTCAAGCCTCATGTTGTCTCTCCAAAAAGAAATCCCATCAAAGGACTCCAAAAATTCTTGCCATATCCTTAAATCCTCCCTCATGCTGCTGGTAACCTGTGTTCTATGTTGGGGCAGGCGAAGGCCTGCCATAGCATTACATAGCCTATGAAGAAAAGCTCGACCAGGAGCAACCACTTTGCAAGCAAAGTTAAGATGCCCAACCAGTTGCTGGAGCTCAAGCAATGTGACCTTTTGCTTAAGAAGAATCGAATTAATCCCACTTCTCAAATCTGCCACTTTTTGAAAAGGTATTCTGGACAATTGTGCCAGGGTATCCAACTCAATCCCTAAAAAGATAAGGTTTTGGGTCAGACCTTCCATTTTATCCTGCGCCAACAGAATCCCCAGTTCTGCAGCCAGCTCGATGAAGCCAGACAACAGCTGTGCACAACGTCCGGTTCCTGCAGGACCCACAAAGAGGTAGTCATCCTAATAATGAACAACATCCCGCAAGCCAATTTTTTCACAAATAGCCCATTCCAAGAATGTGCTGAAACACTCAAAAGCTGCACATGAGACAGAGCAGCCCATTGGCAAAGCTCTGCCCATGTAAAATTGCCCCTCAAAAGAGAATCCCAAAAGCTCAAAATCAGCCAGATGGACAGGTAGAAGGCAAAACGCAGATTTAATATCGCATTTAGCCAACTCTGCCCCCTTACCGCAGCGTCGTACTATGCCCACGGCCTGATCAAAGCTGGTATACCTGACTGAGCATAAGTGCTCGGGAATCCCATCATTAACTGACTTCCTTTGGGGAAAGAAAGAGGGTGAATCAACCAAAATTCAACAGGTGCCTTTTTTGGCACCACACCCAAGGGCGAAACCCTAAGGTTAGGCACCGAGGGATTGGAAAATGGGCCCAAAATCCTGCCCTCTGCCAACTCCTTGGCAATCTTATCTCTAACGATATGCTCTAAACCTTTAACAGAACCAAGATTCCCAGACAGAAAAGCGACTCAGGGATCTTGAAAAGGAATTCTGAAACTGAATTTGAAACCTTTTAACAAATAAGTGGTATCAACCCTACATGGATACCTGGACAGCCAATGCTCAAGAGGTCCCACCTTTATCGGACTGGACCCCTTTTCCAACTTGGAAATTACTTCCACCCCCACCATGTTTCTTTTGGTTCCTACGTGGCTGTGCTTTGGGACAGTTACTGAAGGAGTGAGAGCCGTCACACATGGGGCATTCATGCTTGAACAGACAAGCTTTTCTACTGCACACTCCTTGGGAGCCAAACTCCCAGCACAGCAGGCAGGGTTGAACTTCCTGCCCTGCAGAACTGCGGGAAGAGGATGATGAAGCTGAAGGAGTTGCCGCTGCCCTGGCCACCAAATGACCGCTGTGTGAGCGGTCGCCCAAATTCGGTCGCGCAGGAGACATGACTTGGAGCCACAGTTGCTGGTGAATGCGATCCCACTGCAGGGAGGGGTACAAAGCAGCCCTCATCCGGAATTTCTCATCATATTGAATCCAGGCAGGCACACTAAACATTATGTACCCCTTTTAAATATCCATATACTGGATAAGAGCAGCCGCCCACCAAGGCTGGGCGTGTGCAATCACACCAGCATATATGAAAAACCCAGGCAGCCAATTGGCCCAAGTCCAGTCCACTTTGCGCTTCTTCAATTCCTCTTTTCTTTGTCATCTAAATCCTCCTTATCTTTTTTTCCAACTCCCGGAACAGGAGGGAGAAGATATCGACATACTCTCCCTTTAGGATCTTATCTTTTGTTGCAGGCAACAAATGATCACTCAAAGGTAATGCTACATCCCTGAAAGGTAAGGCTGTAAAGGGGACCGCCCCATAGGGAGAAGGCAAGCCCCAACCCCCCCAAAAAGAACCTTCAAAACCCTGTTGCCAGCAGCTGGCCAATTTCCATAGGGGCCAATGTCCAGGTGGCAAAGACCAATTTGGCTGAGAGCCCATACCTGGGGAGGGAGCTATGCCTGAACTCCCTGCAGCAACGCCAGGTGCCGCAGGAGTGGCAGGACCCCATGGACCCCAATGCCAAGCCAGCCCAGTATATGACTGTGGAGTGTCACCAGCCTTACCCACGGTTCCAATAGGCACCAGCACCGACCCTGATCCAGCAGCCCCCAGAGATGGAACTGATCCCCTGTCAACTGCCAGGTCCGATGGCACCTGCTGCGATGTTTCCAGCAGACCTGCCCTCGAGAATAGACAACCGAGTCAACATATCTGCTTGAAGTGCTATTTTAGAAACTTTTCCCGATCCTACACCTTGTGAGGGAGGAATACCAGACACTTGCTCCAGCGCCAACAGCCTTTGCTCCAGCCTTTGCTCCAGCTCCAATAGCTGCATTAACTTCATCCTCACTCTTATCATCATCAGAAGATACAGGCGGTGGTGGCCTTTTAGGCGGGGCCTTAGGGGCCTTTGGCACAGGCTGCTTACCCTTGGATTTACCCATCCCAGACATCTCTGCAATGCCAAGGGCAAATAGCACTACAAAAAAATTACAGCAAATTGGCCCTCTGTTAAAACACCCCCAACCACCGCTCACTACTGAAGAACAGCCCCAGGAAGCTGAAAGTGCCTGCTTATGTGAAGCTGCCTTATACTGAATCAGACCCACAAAATGAATTCTCTTCTACAATTCTATAAAATGGCCACTGTCCCACAGAAGAAGAAGGGGAAGCAAATATGACTGACTCCACCCAAGACAGCCCAATCTGGCCCCAGCAGGGTAGTCAAAAAACAAACCCCCTTGCCTATAAAAGAAGGTAAAGGGCACACACACACACACCCTAGAAAAGAAGGGAAGGACTTTAACAAAAATTGGGTGTGTGAGTGCGCAACCACCCCCCTGGAATACAGATGTTAAGCAAAAAGGGGGGGCGATATGATCGAAACTGGAAAAAGGGGGAGGGCAAATACATTCCCATTGCTGCTGGCTGCTAGAAACGGCTTTCCATCTGATATACTAAACAGGAATACTTGTTCTCAAGCTGGAGTGGAAAACATATAAATGAAATTTATTTCTGTATGGTATAAAATGTATAGGTATATGGATATTATCCCATCAAGATATTTTACAAAGTATATATGAAACTATGTATAGGTATATGGATATTATCCCATCCCACATAGATATTTTACAAAGTATATATGAAACTAGCAAACTGCAGGAAGATTTTTTAAAACTGATAATAGAGATGAGTCAAAATATCTTTTGACATGCTATGAAATATATGGCTATTTTACAGTAATAAAGAAGAAGAAGAAGATATTGGATTTATATCCCGCCCTCCACTCCGAAGAGTCTCAGAGCGGCTCACAATCTCCTTTACCTTTCTCCCCCACAACAGACACCCTGTGAGGTGGGTGGGGCTGAGAGGGCTCTCACAGAAGCTGCCCTTTCAAGGACAACCTCTGCCAGAGCTTTGACTGACCCAAGCCCAAGCTAGCAGGTGCAAGTAAAGGAGTGGGGAATCAAACCCGGTTCTCCTAGATAAGAGTCCACACACTTAACCACTACACCAAACTGGCTCTCAAAAAAGCAACTCCTTTTAAGAAATATAACTACAGTTCATTTTAATTAGGTGGCACCTAGCACTAGCATGTGAAAATGCATATGAGAAGATCATTCACACCTAGGTATCTACATTTTTTTTACCTCACTGATTTATGGTGTTACTTTTCTTCCTATCTACATGACTCCCACAGGGTGTATAACAAGTCCCTAGGTGAAATGGTGTTATTTTTAAGAATGTGCAATCTGTCTATCTGACTGTAACTTTGCACCCTGGATAATTTCATCTTTCTTAGAATTCACTTGTTGTCTTCTTCTTCCTGCCACTCAATTCTCCTTGGGGACAGTCTCTTTTTATTTTGTTTTGAAAACTGGTGTTCTTTGGAGGTTTCATTGCTGCACAGTGCTGCACAGGGGTTTTGTCTGTTTGGTTGTTTGTTTCTTCTTTGGGAGCATTAACAAAAATCTATAATCCAGCCTTTTCAGCTACTAAATGCTTATATGTTTTATGTGCAGCCTGAAGACACAGAAAAATAAATACTTTAATCCAATCCATTTTTGTTGGGTGCTAAGTAAAGTTTTCTAAAGAAAAGAAAAAACAGTCCATCTGCAGACACCAGTATCTCCATATGTATGTCTTTAACTTGGAAAATTAAATAGTTCTTTTGAAAATTGGCTGATCCATTCAGTTTGCCTTCAAATAAGCCATATTCAGGGGAGGAAACCTAATTTTGACGATCTGGAAGAACTGAATGCCATTGGATTTTACCATGCTGCCTGTAGATTTACAATGTTTACTGTTATGTTCATGATTGATTTTTTTTTATTTTTTAGAATATTTATATGCTTCTTTTCTTCTTGTACGCACGACTCAAAATGTCTTTAAATGCTTACAAGATCTAAAAACACAATTACCCAAATTCCTAATATATTGCCATACCAGCAAAAAAAAACAAACCAGCAACTAAAAAATCTATAGAGACTACAAAATTACACTCCTTTATTGAACCTAAGATTACAAAATTTCAAACTCTACCCCTGTTGGTACCTAATGCCTTTGCAGATTTACCATGCCAAGAAATTGAAAGAAGCCAACTGTTGGAAAGGATGTGGCCTGGTAGGCTCTTTTATCCACTGTTGGTGGGAATGTCCAAGAGTTTTAAATTTCTGGGGTAAAATACTACCAACCATTGAATTAATTATAAATCACAAGATTCCCTTTTCCCCAGAATCAATCTTACTAAATTTATGGAAAAATGAAGAGGTGCCAAAACATAAAGCTGAGTTGACCTCTCTCCTTATATTAGCAGCAAAAATTTTAATAGCACATCAATGGAAATCAAAGGCACTGCTTACAAAAAGACAATGGTTCTTGAAGATCTGGGACATAATTGTAATGGACAAGATAGCAAGCACCATCCAGCAATTTGAAGTTCTAGAAAGCGGAAATGATAATAATACGTTTGTAGAAAAATGGTTTTATTTCTTTGAGTTTGTGCAAGAACAACAAAATGGTTTATGTAAACTTCCAGAAAAATATATAAATTTTGTATTTTATTAAGCCTCTCAACTTAATATTGTAATCATAATGAGATAGATAGCGTTATAGATATTGTTATAGTTGTTTATGTTTGTTTTGTTAATGTTTTTATTAATATTAATCACTTGTAAATTCAGAAGTTAAGAACAGGGAGACAACACTATAGAAAAGCTGGCCATCTGAACACCAAGATAATAAACCCACTCAACAGTCACAGATAGCAGGTCATCTATCCCTGGATAGCCTAGGCTAACCTGATCTTGTCAGATCTCAGAAGCCTAAGCAGGGATGGCCTTGGCTAGTATTTGGATGTGAGACCTCCAAGGAATACCAGGGGGATGATACAGAGGCAGGCAGTAGCAAACCACCTCTGTGCATGTCCTGCCTTGAAAAGCCTACAGGGTCACCATAAGCCTTTGACTTGAAGACACTTTCCAGCATTATCAAGGAGGGGCTGGAGTTACAGCTCTGCAAGTGGAATAAGGAGCAGGCAATCTGCAGGTTGAGGTAGTCGCAGGGTATTGATTAGGAATGTGCACTTGAATTTTTTTTAAAAAAATCTGTATCATAGTTTCAGAAAGTGTAGGATTATTTACTTTGATAAAATATCAGGAGTATATTTTTTTGTTTTGGAAAATGGAGATGGGGAAAATTTCTGTTTTCATTAATGTCAGAATGGATACCAGCAGATTTTCTGAAGTAGCTGTTTTTTCATCAAATGGCATTGAATGCTCAATGAATCAAGTGCACCTTCTACTAATCCTCCAAGTTTCAAGTAAACTTGTCAAAGGGGTCCAATTTTACACCTCTCTGAAGTAGGTGCTTCCAGCCATCCTCCCCTGCTTCCCTTTTCCAGAAAACACAAACAAACGGCAGGCATAGAACTGACAATAAAACCCCCAGTCCAATTCTGGATCTTTGCCTCCCCAAGTCGGAATAACGAGACGGACACAATTAGATTGGTGAAATTATGGGCCACTTTATTAAATAATATAGCAAGGGCAACCGAACTGCAGCCAGGTCAGGGCCAGGGGTCTCCTCAGACCGCTCCCCTGCCTTTTTAAGCGGGCGAGAGACCCGGCCCCCAAGCCGGAACTGTGTGCCACAGCTCCCACCCAGCAGGCCCAGCAGGGAGGCTCGCACTGGAGGGCCCAGACACCAGACGCGAGTCTCAGCGAAAGGCACCCATCCAACCGAGTCTCCAGGACAGTCTGCATTCACACACCCTGGGCCACACCCAAAGGTTGATCCTGCCAGACCCCCAACTCCCCAAAAGGGAGAGGCTAACCGGTCCTCCCCAGGCTGCATGGTGCCATAAACCCCGTAAAACCTGCCACTACTAAGGCCAAGTCTCTACTTAGGGCTTAGCACCCACCAAAAGGCCCAAAGCCAACACAAGCCCTTGCCGCAGATCCCTCAGGAAAAGCATATTACCCTTTTCTGAGAGATGCACCCCATCCCCTCTGTAGAGGTCGGGACATTCCCTAGAAATATCCGGATGAGGCAAATAGTGGCCCAAACCACCCTCCAAAACCTTGAGAATCTCCTTATTCACTCTGTAACGTGCCCTCTCTATCCCAGCTGGATTCCAAGCACTGCGACACCAAGCGCGGAATCATGGCCGACCAGACTATAATGGTACCCAGCCATCTGTTCCATATGTACTTGAAATCCTCTCGGGCTTGCAAGATCCACGCCTTGCCTTTACCAGCCCGAGATCATGAAATAAAAGGGGGGGAGCAAGCCAGGCCACTGAAGACCCCTGCGCCCATGCCATTCAACCGTAACATATTTGCTGAGCCCCAGCTGAGAGCCAACAGCAGTTCTCCGAGCTTGATGTGCTGCCCAAAACACATAACTGTGCCCGCAGATGAGAACTCTGCTCCTCAGGCCAGGAACAACAGCATTTAAAAGGAAAACAGACAAGTTATAAAACCCTAACTTAAACTACCCCCCGCCCCTAATAAAAACTACTAGCGGAGCAATAGGGGCGAATAGAACTGTGGAGGCCGCGCTGATTCTAAAGTTACCCCCTGATAACTTAATATCCCTACCTGACTAAAACTTTAACAAATATAACTTTAAACAAATATAAACTGTCCCCCCTACGTGGGTACCTGCGAAGCCATTCCTCAAGAGGACCCACCTTCATCAGGCTGGGGCCTATCCCCAGATTGAGAAGGGCCCCCCCCCCTGCTCCTTTCTGACCCTTGCGCGGCCGGACTCTCGGGAAGTTGTTGAAAGAGTGTGGGCCGGCGCACAGGGGGCATTCATGCTTGAACTGACAAGTTTTATGACTGCACGCCCCCTGGGACCCAAACTCCCAGCAGAGCAAGCGGGGATGAACCGCCTGCCCCGCAGCACTGCGGGAGGATACTGAAGCACCGGAAGAAGAAGAGGAATCCTTGGATACAAGGTGACCACTGTCGGATCGGTCCCCCAAATTGGGCCGCGCAGGTGACATCACCTGCAGCCACAACTGTTGGTGAATCCGATCCCACGGGAGTGAAGGGTACAAAGCGGCCCTCATCCTGAACTTCTGGTCATATTGGATCCAGGCTGGGCCACTGAACATTGTATACCCCTTGTATATGATGTCCATATATTGAATTAAGGCAGCGGCCCGCCAGGGCTGCGCACGCGCTATCACTCCCACATATATAAAGAACCCCGGAAGCCAATTGGCCCAGGTCCGGTCAACCTTCCTCTTCCTAAGCTTTCTCTTTCTCTTTATCATCCAGTTCCTCCTTGTCCTTCTTCTCCAATTCTCTAAATAAAAGGGAGAATACGTCCACATATTCCCCTTTTAAGATTTTCTCCCTTGTGGCAGGCAGCAAGTGATTGCCCAAAGGTAAGGCAATTTCCCCAAAAGGCATAGCGCCAAAGGGGACCGCCCCATAAGGAGAAGGGAAACCCCAGTCACCAGGCCAAACCGCTGCTGACCCCTGCTGTCCTACCCCTGGCCAATGTCCAGATGGACTGCACTGACCCTGCGGCCACCTCCAATTGCTCGGCTGCTCAAGGCCTAAAGTTGGAAAAACCCCAGACGGAGCCCCAGCCCCACTACGGCCAGCAGCCTCCCAAGGCCACACAGGCCCAGAGTGAGGCAATGAGCCATCCCCAGACTTACCGGAAGGTAAAGTAGGCACCAATGCTGACCCGGCACCAACTGCACCGGACGACAGGCCAGCACCAACATCCGAGCCAACAAGCCCCACAGCACCTCCAGCAACAGCTGCAGATCTGCCCTCCAAAAGAGACAAGCAGGTCAATATATCTGCCTGCAAAGCACGCTTAGAAACCCGCCCCTTCTTAGGCATCTGAGAAGGTGGAAACCCCGACGCCTGCTCCAAGGCCTGCAGTCACTGGAAAATGACTGCATTCACTTCATCGTCCCCCTCCTCATCAGGAGACGAAGGGGGCGGAGGACGTTTCGGGGGCGCCTTAGGAGCCTTAGGGGCAGGCTGCTTCCCCTTTGATTTTCCAGTACCTTTACCCCCTGCCATGTTCACTAAAGAGCACAGCACCCGTCCCAATTAGAGGGAGAAAGGCCTGCTGTAAAGCAGCTAGCTACACTAAACCAAAAAGGTTGAGGCACCAAAACCCCAAAACTCACCAAAATCCCAAAACTCCTCAACTATCTTGACAGAAAAAAGGGGGGGGGGAGAGGAGGGCAAAAGCCTACCTCTAAAATGGCCGCCGCCCAACTAGACCTTAAAATGGCCGCTGCCCCAATGTACTCTCAAATGGCTGCCGCCTCACCACCTCATAAAAATGGCCGCCAGAGAGCAAGGAATGAACAAGAAGAAGGAAGCCTAAAATGGCCGCCAAGCAGAAGAGGACAGGAACAGCATAACCACCCCAGTGCCTTATGATAAATAGCCGCCTATAAAATGGCAAACCCACCCAGACAGCCACTTCACCCTGCACAAGTGACCACTCAAACCAAGGACCAACCAAAAATTGACCTGCCCCCAACCTTTTAACCCTTATCACCAGAGTCTCGGGTAGAGGTCTTTTAAAATCACCTTCTGACTAAACTTTTTAACTGGTGATTCTGGGGACAGAAACCAGGGCCTTCTGCCTGAAAAGCAAATGCTCTATCCCTGAGCCAGGGCCCATTCCCTCAAAGAAGTGCTGGCAACCAGGGCCCTCATGAAAAGGTAGCCCCCTACCACCCAAATAACACCCCCGTGCCAACTAATTCCCCAGGGGACCATACAACCACAGCCTTCCTGAACAAACAGGACAAGACTGCCAGCCACGTCTCACGACGTTCAGCGTTTCCCGCTGCCGAATTCTGCAGATGCACCGACCTCCTTGCCTAATCCCCTCGCCCTCTCAAACTAAGAGCGTGCAAGCATGCTCACTACAGCCCAAGCAAGACGAGCGGACTGAAGAGCCGGGGAACGGAGGCTTCAATAAGAGCACTGAAGCCCCGCCCCCTTCCGACGCGCCTGAAAGCGTGCCGAGAAGTCCGCTCTCCCTCTGGTGGGGGCAAAATCTCCCCTGATAATTAACAGAACAGAACGCCGTGATGCGACGGGCTGCAGGAGGCTCCGTTCTGTTAATTATCAGGGTTTGAAAAACTATCAGGAAACCTTTTGCTTGTTGTATATTGCCTGTCCAATCCAATGACAGGAAAGACAGATGACTTTTAGGATTGGCAATATACAACTGCACACTACTGTCCCCAATTACTAGATTTAACATAGTTATCTTGTTCTAAAATCTACAGAACTGACAGCAAGGCCCATTTGGTGCCCAACTCACAATTCTGAATATCGTGATTGTAAAGAGAGGCCAGTGGTAATTTTGGGGGGCTTCCTTGAAATTGGCTAGAAAGTGGCTTTTTCACTCATTGTTAATTGAACTGAGATGGATTATAATTTAACCAGTGTTGGAAGGGTTACTAGACCATAAATAGAGTTAGCTGGTGACCAATATAGAAGAAGAAGATGAAGAAGAAGATATTGGATTTATATCCCGCCCTCCACTCCGAAGAGTCTCAGAGCGGCTCACAATCTCCTTTACCTTCCTCCCCCACAACAGACACCCTGTGAGGTGGGTGGGGCTGGAGAGGGCTCTCACAGCAGCTGCCCTTTCAAGGACAACCTCTGCCAGAGCTATGGCTGACCCAAGGCCATTCCAGCAGGTGCAAGTGGAGGAGTGGGGAATCAAACCCGGTTCTCCCAGATAAGAGTCTGCACACTTAACCACTACACCAAACTGGCTCCAAACTAGAGTAAGGTATGTATGAATGAAGCCCATTCACAGGATAGTCCATCCTTGGCCAGAGCAGTTGGATGTGTTACCCCTAAGACTGTCTTGATTCTGAATATCATCAATCAGTCCCATAATTGCTTAGGTGGTTTGTGTGGGAAGGGAGAAGAATCTTAATATTTTGGATATGCTGAGGTAAACAAAGTCAATGGTAACGCTGGTTACTAGCATAAATTTCCCCAAAATGTTGGCAGCTGTTACAGGGTACCTGTTGGCAGCAACATAAATCTATAGTAGGTGATGTGTCATTAATAATTTAATGATGTAAATCAGTTTTCTTATCTATTTTAGGGGGTATGGATACAAGGCATTCATTATGGAGATTTTACAAACCAAGGAATGAACAGATCATTGTTTTCCAACATTTCTATGGGAAAGTTATTTCTAAATTCTGAGATACATACATCATATATTCAAGAAGATTAATTAACTAGTTTTGATAAAAATCATGTGAATTTCACATAACTGGGCTTATATAAAATAGCCATATCCAAAGTACACCTGAATGTCTTTGATGTAGATGGTGTGAGACTATTCAATTTTTCTAAAAGCACTTTGATAAGAATTTGATAAGAATCTCAGAAATTGTATTTTATCTTTTAATCTTAAAATAAATAGATTAAGGGATGATATGTATGTCTTTATGTTTCTGATTTCATTTACATAAGCATTTTTGTATCATACTGATTCTTTCAGATTTAATCATTTCAAGAGCAGTTAGATTGGTTCTAAATAAAAATCTTCAAAGATAATATTAGTGATCTTTGGCTGGGATACAAGGCTTTCACTTGACACTGGAATAAATAAATTTCTGACTCTCTTTAGTCTGATATCACCACAGTATAGCCTTGGTTTAGTGGTTAATGTGCTGCTTTGGAACAGAAAAAGAAGACTCTTCATTTCCATATGCATGTTTTTAAGGAAATGCTTCTCTCATGGGGGACTGGAGGCCACAGGTTAAGGCTTTACCTAGGCACACACTCTATTAAACCTCAGCCTTATAGCTAAAGAATTGAGATGATATTGTTGAGCCTGTCTGATTGTACAGATTGTGAGGATTAATAAAATAATGTGCATGTGGTATTTTAAACATCCCTAAGGACTGTGTAAATTGCAGATGTTGCTGTTGGTACTACTGTCTTGGCCAAAGTTAAACAAGTATTTAAAATTGTATGGGAATGTGTCTCAAGTAAAATCCCCAGAAGGAACTCACCCCTTGAAAAGCTTTGTAAATATTACATTATCTACATTTTTAAAAAATTACTGCATGTGACTAGCTTTAACAACTTGACTCTAATTAACTGCTAAAGAACTCATACACCCCAATTTATCAATTACAATCTAATTGTTATTTGCTATGGGATATGTTATTATTAGCTCAGCATTCTGTGTATGAATGAATAGCTCTCCTTCAGTCCACAGAGATTTAGGCCTCATTTTGATGAAAGCTGATCCAAACAAAACTCAGCAATAAATTGTGTATGTGCGGGTATCCACACACACATATCCAAGAATAAATCCCAAAACAAAAATGCATTTAGCAGTCTTGGACAGAACAACCTATACTTAGTCAAATGCCCTTAAATTTGCACACATCTGCAAAACCTTTTGTATACCTTCCAAAGACCAACAGGCCTGTTTAGCTCTCTTTCTCTGGGGGATGCAATGGCTGCTGTTCTCCTAAGTGCTTATTATTTAGAAGCAGATATTCCCTGCTCTCTAACAGAACAATTCATTTGAACAATTGCCCTCATTAGCCTCTACTCAGGTGATTCATTTTAAAGATCCCCAAGGAATAATGGGATGTCAGGGAATCTACAGGAAAATAGCACACGTGCTTCCAAAACACATTTCACAGAAAATCCGTGTTCATGGAATGCACTGAACCCCCCCCCCCCCTCCACCTTCTCATACTTCATCCCTTAGAGCAGTTGGCACAAGGCTCCCAAGCAATCCTCCATTCAAGCACTGACAGAGGTGAGACCTGCTTAGTCTGAACATGTGCCCTCCGGCTTTTCTCTCATACCCAAATATTGTGTTTATTATTTATTCATTATATTTATATATCTCCTGACCTTCTTTGAAGGACCTTTGTACATTTAACTACTGGCCAGCCAGCCCCCCCCCCCCCGGAAAAAAAAACAAAAACAAGCACCAGACCCTGTTTGGTTTAAAGAAGGAACAACATTATGTTCCTTCATAACATTCCCTGGGGTTCACAAGCATTATGTTTGATTCTGCAACAGTATGCTTGATATCTATTTATTTGTGCTGAGTGTTCCACCTTTCTGACCTCTTATATCAGATGCCCATACAAACTCTGCAAAACATTTTCCACTATCCTTGGAATTTCCAGACATCTTTTGAATATGCATGTGTTTTTCACCATTGAAAACAGTTGTCCCTGCATGCTTCCACATTTGCTGATCCTAACAAGCATACTTTCACACCCATGCAAAAGCTGCAAAGATTGGTGGTGAAAATGGCAAGCTGCCACCCTCTTCTTCAGTGAGTGTGGGCAAAGGTCCTTCACAGGAGAGGTGAAATTGTCAGTTTCACCCCTTTTCAAAATGCCTTTCTGGACTAAAGGGTGTTGGTTTGCACCATTACCTAGTCCAGAGGTCCTCAACCTTCTTGAGCCTATGTATGCCTTTGGAATTCTATCACAGATGTCAGGAATAAAACAGGTTCAAATGTTTATTGGAGCTATCCTGTGTTGCAGGGGTGACCTGCAGCAAGTCATTGTAAAAGTTGACACTGCACCAATGTGATGAGCTCTTCAGGGGATAATACTTCCAAAGATCAAATTATACAGCTGCAACCTGTCAAGGAAGGGAGGAAAATCAGACCACTCCTGGAGAGGATCAGGATCAAGCACTATTGAGAGAGCTCTTCACTATCCACATCTGCCTGGAGATTCATGGAAATAAGTTCTCAATTATAGCAGTTTATTCAGCATCTAACTAGGCTTGCCAGTCCCCAAGGTCCTGGCGGGAAATCTCCTGGTTTTGCAGGCTTCCCCTTGCCAACAGCCTGCTGGCCAGCGGGGGGAAGCCCTGCCCCAACAGCCACCATGTCTTTTTCCACCTGGGAAGACTTAAGAGAAGCTTGGAAACTCTTTGTATTTTGGAAAGTGTGTTTAAATCTGAGTAAAAGCAAGGCTGAATGGGGCGGGGTGAGTCAGCAGAGCCATGTGGGTCTTCCTAATGAGTCTGCAAAACTGAGTAATTAAAAGAGCCTCTGTTTGTTTTGCATTCATTTTAGAAGTTGTTTGCACAGTACAATAGATAGTAAAGAGTAAACTAGAAGCTTTCATTTCCCTGAAGAACTTGGTTGAAATACAGCAGATGGTTACATCCAACAACTCCCCTGAGTAAATTACCTCAGTGAGATCATAAAAGTGTGGGCTTGCAAACTGTTTATTTTGGCTGCTTTTTAAGTGTGTGTGTGTGTGTTCACTTTCATTTAGTGGATGTGCAGCTGCTGGGGGACAAGGAAATGAAGATTGTATTAAGAAAACTGCACTCTATTTATTTATTTATTTTAGGGAATGGGAAAATCTCCTGGCTCTACCTCCAAAGTCACTAGGTATTTTCTGAGTTGGACCTGGCAACCCAACATATAACAAGCAATTAGCAAACAAAGCAGCAAGTTCCCAAACACACACACAGACAAGGTATGTGCACTACAGTCCACTACGGTGCTGTGATTCAGATGGTCTGGGTGGTAGGATCTCCTATGGATGGGGAGAGGATGACCATGTTCAAAAAAGCAGACTATAGTGCCATAGTGCATCACCATGAACATGCCTAACTACATATTCTGTACATGTTGTGAGTATCTCTGATGTGATAAGACAGAGTAGACCCTCCTTCAGATCTTATCTGGACCCAGGAACTGTCTGTTCTCATAGAGTGTGCAGTTGGGGGTCCTTCTTCTTTTGTAACAATCAACTAACCTTCAGTGGTGATAAGCTAGGCATCTCATGTATGCAAGAAGATTCCAGCTCCCACCCCACAGGAGGCCAGCTGGCCATGCTGTCAGGGGCTGCCTTTGCCTCCACGTAAGGAGGAAGGGTGGCAGGGTGCAGGGCACCCTGGTAGCCTAGGGGGTGAAGGCAGCACTTCCTAATGGCTGGCTCCACTTCTGCCCAGCAGTCTTCATCTCATGCTTGGCTCACCCTTCCACCATTTAGGCAGTGGAAGCAGAAGCTGTTCACCCCCTTTTTTGTAGGGACTGGGTAGGAATTTTTTCACCTTCTTTGTATTGGCTTTTGGAAGAGCTGTTTTTTGCCTACCCTGCACTGCTGTATAGCAGATTGTGGAATTGGCTTAGATGTGGCTGTTAAATAGGTTGGTCACTTTATGGGTTGGCAGGAATATGTTTATTTAATGTTATGTGGCTCGGTGAGCACCATTAGGATCCCTGTTAGGGGCATGGGTGTCTTGCTGAATCATTCCAGGACCATGCAGCCCTGTTGAGTGAGGACATGGACTGCCTTTCAGCCATGTGGTTGGGGTTGGAACTCCAGGGCAGTGCCCATTTTGCTGTTTCAGCATTTGCAGCTGGCTCTACCTAGGGGCAAGGGTGGTTCGCCTTTTATGTGGCAGGGAAGGGAATGTTTTGACCTTTGGCCCTGCCGGTGCCACTAATTATATTATTGCCCTTGCTATTTAAATATATTAAATAAATAGTCATCTACCCAACCCTTTTGTCCATCTCTTTCTTCCCTCTGTGGGGGCAAATGCTAATTTCTGAAAGAAACTGACAGGGTTGTGCTTCTTAGAAAAACAGAAACATACAAAGGATTCTAAAATGGTTGCTCTTTGGTCAAAGGCCTAGCTAAAGTTGCAAAATTGGCTTAGAAAATTCAGAGCTTGTTTTCATTTTTGTCTTATGCTTGTGGGTGCAACTACAAAAATAATTTCTGCAGGAGGTGGAGCCAGCAAAAATGGCTGCCTCAGGAGGCGGAGCCATATACACAGAGGAAGCTCAAGTGCAGAGGAGGAGGATAATAATTTTTAAAAAACCACACACACAGAAAGACCAGTGAGAGAGAATAAAACATATACTGGTGGCAGCCCCAACTGTTTCATCTGCAAAGGAAATCCAGCAACCAATTAGAAGCCTTTTTAGGCAATAGCCCACATTGCCTCACCCACTTTCTAAAAACACTTGGTGAGCACCAGGATGAGTTTTAGGCAATAGCCCACATTGCCTCACCCACTTTCTAAAAACACTTGGTGAGCACCAGGATGAGTTTTAGGCAATAGCCCACATTGCCTCACCCACTTTCTAAAAACACTTGGTGAGCACCAGGATTAGTGTTGGTGGACAATATGGGATCAACAGGTACCACACTGGGAGCCCCTGATCTAGTCCCTTCTACAAAAGATACAGGGAACAGTCTCTTTACAGCCTTTGCAGATGATATGCCATATTTTTCTTAAACTCAGATAATAAAGTGTGTGCAAGGCTGTAAAGAAAGCAGTGGGTGAAACTGACATCCTCCCCTCACACACACCCCCTGCGGCTCACACCATCTCTGCATTAAGAAGTCCCTTGGCTGTAAGGACAAAATTGACAAAGGGCTCAAACTAACTTGTGATTTTCATCTTTACTTGGAACAGACTTTTCTGCCACTGGCTATAGAGTTGCAGGGGGTGGGGGGGAGGAGTGGGAAAACTCACCTTGCTTATACTGTTACTATTTACATACTTTATACACAAATTGCTGAGATTTTCCACTGCAGCTTTTTATGGCTTTTACTGAAAAATCTCAAGTGTATCATGTGATACTATTCTTTGCAGACCATTTTGTGCAAACTGTTGCATATTTAACTGCATCCATTTATTTTTTCTATGAGCATCAGAAACTCAAGTATTTTTGCATCTAACCAGCAATATTTTGTTTTGTGATGGGGATGAAATCACATAGAATTGGCCGTAAAAAGTTGCTGTGATATTCATCTACAGTAGTGGAATTATAATATCCATATTGGAAATTGAACCTGATGGATTACCTCAGAGTCCCTAATAAAGGCTCTGAAAAATGAGGCCTGATATATGAAACAAAAGTCTAACAAAAGTTTGTTTGTTTGTTTAAATTAAGACCAGTTTCCTAGTTGTGGGAATGTGGATGGATCTCCAACTGTTATTACTCCCAGGCACACTCCACTAAAGATATTTTGTCCTCAGGTATGGATAACCTTCACAATATGTCAGTTTCAAATGTACACATATATAAATAATGATATTTTAATTTAAAATGCATGGTCTCTTTTTTTTCTTGCCCTTTGCATGTGTTTTAAAAGAAGAAATCCATTATTTATGCATGTAAATTTCCATGGTTAACTGACATGGTCAATCTGTATTTATAAACCTGAACGGAATAAAAATCATGCCATCCAAAGCAGCCTTTAGATTAGACAATTCTGGAAAGGGAAGACCCTGGTACATAGGATGTGAGGGCTGTTGTGTGTTGGATACACATCAGTGTGAATGGGTCCACTTTCCAATCCATTTCAAAATAGATAAGAGGATCAAAGAACTCTTCTCTTTGCTCTCTCTGGCTGCTAGGAGCTGCTGGTTTAACATTTGACATCTAGCTAGAGAAAGACATATCAAATCTGGGCTAAGACTATCATCCTACAATTTCAGTTTTATGACAAACTGGAACTCTTAAACAGCATGATAGAAACCGTGGCGGAATACAATATTTTAAACAGAGACAGAGGGATAAAAACTCAAGCGGTCAGAAGAAGATCAATTATACAAAGAGAACCAAATTCTAAATAAGAAGAGCACAAGATTGTAGTTACCAGTTACTACCAGATTACAGCCAAAAGATCCGTGCCTTCAGCAGGGGAAGCATTGTGTCTAGGCAGATAGTAACCCACAAAGGAACACTGGAACTGCAGAAACCAGGATAGTTTAAAGCCAACCAGAGGGTAGCCTGGTGAAATCAGTGCTATAGACTGCAAGCAAAAAACGTTCCAGAGAAGTAGGGGGGGAAAGCAGGAAAACAGGTGATTTTGGTAGCACTACATGAGTGTATGTTAGTAGACTTTAGTTCCAGGTATAGACCTTAAAATTGAACTGTGTACAAAGATTTAGTTTTCATGGGCTTGATAAAGGGAAGGTAATTTTGGTGAGTTCAGGTGAGAAGAAAGCTTTCTGATAGGCAGGAAGGAGATTTTTTTTTTTTTGTTATGGGGACTTATTCAAATCAGGAAAGAAAGGGAAAGTGGGTGACAGGGAAGAGGCATGTCTTGGTTTTATGACAAAAATGTGGAATGCGGGAAGTAGCTGGAAGCTGTCCATTCTTGAATCCTAAAAGAAGAAAACCTTATCAACTAAAATACTGATGTAACTTGTATCTTATTGTTAGGAAGGACCATCAAGCCAGAAATAATCATTGGTCATGAAGCTCCTTGACTGATCCCAAAAAGAGCAGTAGTCTAAAGGGTTCTTATGTGGCTCTGTATCTCTGTCTAGGCTCCTGTCTGTCTTTCAGTCTATAACAGTTATGGAATCAACGGGGACAAACAAGACATTTCTCTTTTTTTGTTATCCTGTTTCTGGTGTCACACTAAACTAAGTCTTGAAATCTGATTCTTTTTCATATTATTTCATTCATCAAAGAAGTCTTGTTACAATGTAGGCCTCATTCAAAGAGCTATCTAAATAATGGTAGGAACACCCAAAGTTACAATTAGTCAGAATGTCAGACTTATTCTATGACTTGCATTATAAAAAGCAATTCTATTAACTATTCCCCTCACAAGTGTATCAGCAAAGTCTTCTGTGGTTTTAAGAATTGATTCTCTGTACCTTATGACAAATTTACTACAGAGAGTGGGATTTGGCTGCTGAAGTCTCTCTCTGTTGCCTCTAAGGAGGTGAAAGTTTAGGAACTCTTCAGAAGAAACTAGACTTTTATGAACAACTACAAGAATACGGATATGCAGACCAATCCCTTAAGAATGTATGGGTCAATTCAAGTACCTTTAATTCTGGTCAAAAGACTAGGAATCATATGGGTTGGATCCAACCAACTTTTCTGCTAATAAAAAATGGAGAAGGGGGTCCCTATTAACCACCATAAAGGCTATACTGGGGTCATGGGACCTGCATGAATACATAGCAATGAAGAATGGGAACTAAAGTACATAAAGGAATTATGTGAATTACTGCTGCTTGGATACACTTCATAGTCACTTGAGCATTCTTACCTGGAAACAGACTGCTGTCTTTTATACCAAATCCAGACAATTTACAGAAGGAAGTTTATTGTCAAGACCAAGATAGTTATGCTGGTGACCTTTAAAAAAAATCTTAACAGAGAGAAGATTTTTCTGTGCACTATCTGGACAAAGTTCATATTTTATTTGCTTAGTACATTTAAAAAAATAGCCAATATGCATGGGAATTAACATGTAGGAGAGATCATTTTCAGACAGTGGATCATTGACTAAGAAAGCTGAATGTGAACACTTTTCAGAAGGTCAGATATTTCAGAATTTGGTGCAAAGGATATAGGGAGACTGAAGAAACTGTATTTTCTCCCACACATCCAAGATGGGCATCTGGGCCTCACAAATACAGAGACACATTACCAAGAACAGCAAAAGGCGACTGATGATCTGCTGGGTTCTTTTTAAAAATAATCTATTAATTTATTTAAGAAGACAGTGGGGGTACAGAAAAGAAAAGGAAAAGGAAAAAAGGAGTTATACAACATAATTGTTTGCCCCCCCAGTCGGAAGAACGAGACAACACAATAAATGGGTTTAAAACAGGGCAACTTTATTGAACCAACAGCCTGGGGCAACCTAACAACTAACCGGACCGGTGAAGGGAACACCGAAACCCTTCCCAGTCCGGATGGGCGAGCCACCCAGCCCCCGGCAGCAGCCGGATAAAACTAGCTGCTGCCAGGCCAGCAGCTGTCGGGTATCCTCTCCAAATGGCCCGCCGCCCGCCCAGGGCGGCTCGCCAAAAGGGGGATAACCCTGTAGCGGGCAAAACAGCAGAGGGCCGTCGAACCCAGCTGCCGTCTGTCCCCCGCTACTTCCCTTAACCGGGAAAACCGTGGGTGCCCACCAAAGCAAACCTGACTTCAAGTCCCGCCCCGTAAAGTTACCTAACACAGAAAACCCAACCTCAATGCAACAGTACAAGGTAGGCGAAAAACATCCCAACTCTGGCCAATCAGTTGAGATGAAAAAATTCCTACCTGGCCCCGATAAAACGGCGACTGGAGGAGCCTGTACTATTGCCGGGAGGGAGGGTGGGCCAAAACGGCCAGCAAAAGTGCATGGCCGCAGGCGTGGTCGGGCATATAAAGCCCCAAGCGACCACGCCCGCTGCATCCCCGGATGAAGAGGCCGTTGCCTCGCTCCATCCGGGGAGGCAAACTCGGCCCCTGCCCTAAAGCCAGCTGAAGCCGGCTTGGGCGGGAAGGGGCCGGATTGCCCCCCCAGTCGGAAGAACGAGACAACACAATAAATGGGTTTAAAACAGGGCAACTTTATTGAACCAACAGCCTGGGGCAACCTAACAACTAACCGGACCGGCGAAGGGAACTCCGAAACCCTTCCCAGTCCGGATGGGCGAGCCACCCAGCCCCCGGCAGCAGCCGGATAAAACTAGCTGCTGCCAGGCCAGCAGCGGTCGGGTATCCTCTCCAAATGGCCCGCCGCCCGCCCAGGGTGGCTCGCCAAAAGGGGGATAACCCTGTAGCGGGCAAAACAGCAGAGGGCCGTCGAACCCAGCTGCCGTCCGTCCCCCGCTACTTCCCTTAACCGGGAAAACCGTGGGTGCCCACCAAAGCAAACCTGACTTCAAGTCCCGCCACCACAATGCCAAGCCTCAGCTTAGGCACTTGGGCCCACCGGCTGGCCTAAAGCCAGCCGAAGCCCCAGCTGTAGGTCCAACAAAAAGGCCCTGTTGCCGGTCTCGGACAGGTGGACGCCGTCCTGCCGATACTGGTCCGCCCTATACGACCTAATTCCCGGGTGCGGCAGATAAATGCTAAGGCCCCCAGAGAGCGCCCTCCGGACTGCTCTATTGGCCTTGCGGCGAGCCCTCTCGACCCCGGCAGGGTTCATGGCCGCTCTCCACACCGGACGAGGAAGGATGGCGGACCAAATGATCAGCACCTCGGGCCACCTGCTCCGAATCACCTGGAGGTCATCGATCGCCTGACGTGACAGGGCCCTCCCCAGCACCAGGCCCAAATCGTTACCCCTGAGGTGGATCAACAGAATCCGAGGTGGAGGACCGTTCCTCCCCTGGAACAAAAGAGGCAAGAGGCCGTCCCAACGTAGGCCACGGCGCCCTTGCCATTCCACGACTGCCAGCTCACTGAAGCCCAGCTGCGAACCGAAGGGCGATCGTCGAGCATAATGGGCAGCCCAAAATATCATGCTGTGGCCGGCGATCAAGATCCTTGTTCTCTCGCCCCGCACCACAGCACCTGAAACAAAGAACAAATGTTTAACACATGAACAAGGAACCAACAGCCCTCAATGGGAAATGGGGCGAACATAACCTTTGTAAACCTTGGACCTCCACCGACCCACTTTCTGGATGGCAGGTCCCGGGTACCCCATGGCAGCCGCAGTAGATGCGGCGCCAATACGAAAAGAATGGGTGCCGAACTGGACCCCACCCAGGCCAAGCTTGTCCAAAGCACAACTGGTGATGGATCAGAACTGAAATTTGGTCAATGGCAACCAGTCACTATGACGGAATAAAGGGCCAGCATCATCGCCACGGACAGCTATGTATTCCTTCAAGGCTGCCACTGGACAGATATCAATATCATGGCATGAGCCCAAGGTGATACACATACCTCGCTGCCTCTGATCAGTCTTGGACTTACGGATGGAAATGACAACACGGTCCCCCTGTATCTTTACGTCACCCGACTGTAGGGCCCGCTCCGAGCCGTCATTCCGAGAGCTGGCAACCAATTCACTCACGCGGAGTGCCCCAAAAAATGCTGTCAACGAGGCCGCCTGAAAAAGCGCGGCTTCAAAACTGGAAAAACAAACTGAGGGCCAAACCGCCCTCAATCCTTTCAAAACCGCGGGGGATAAGGGTTGGCGAGTATCATGCCGAGGCCCCTGCTCACGCGCCCAACCCTCCAGCATCTTCCGCAATCTGAAATCATCAGACCTATCGGGAAAACCCTTAATTTTTGCATTAAACGCGAGAGCTGCCAACTTGGCCCGAATAGTCTTGACGACAAGCCCCTTACCTTTCAGATGTACACAAAACTGCATAAGGTGGGACACTGGTACGGGCCAACGGTTCGCCAACCCTACCTTCTCCCTAAAGGTCCGGAACTGGGCAACAGAATGATCGTAGGCCTTCCGGGTGGAAGGCGCCAGTGCTAGCATCATAGCCCGGTTGGCTTCGAGTCTCCAAGCCGCCACATCTCTGGGGGCATCCAAGCCGGCAGGAGATCGGCCTCTGGTGCAAGAAGGTGGAATCGCTCCATCTGTCGACGAGACAGAGCATCCGTGACTCCATTGCACACGCCGGGGACATGCTTAGCTTGGAACAAAACGTTTAAGCATAAACAATTCAAAACAAACGCCCTGACTAGGCGCATAACCGGGGCCGACTTAGAGGACAGTGTATTAATCACGTGGACGACTGCTAAATTGTCACACCAGAAGTGGACAACATGATTGGCCAAAGCCGATCCCCATAACTGGAGTGCAACAACTATCGGAAAAAAATTCCAGAAAAGTTAGGTTACGACAAAGGCCGCTGGCCAGCCATTTGGCTGGCCAGTCCTCTGCGCACCAATGCCCCCGGAAGTAAACACCAAAACCTATGGAACCAGCAGCGTCAGATGTGACTTGCAGCTCGGCTTCTAACTTCAGCTCGTCTCGCCAAAAAGACACCCCATTAAAGTCAGCCAAAAACTCCTCCCATACCTCCAAATCCTGTCTCATCCCCAGGGTGACCCTGGTACGATGGTGGGGCCGGCGCAAACCAGACATGCCGTCGCATAAGCGCCGCAAAAAGGCTCTCCCGGGGGCCACGGCCTTACAGGCGAAGTTGAGGTGGCCGACCAACTGCTGGAGCTCCAAGAGTAACAGCTTGCGTCGGCCCCTAACTGCCGTCAGCATCTGCCTCAACCTACTGATTTTTTCCACTGGTAACCTGGAAATCTGCTGGACCGTATCCAATTCAATACCTAAAAAAGTCAACGTAGAAACTGGGCCCTCAGTCTTCTCATGCGCAAGCGGTACTCCCAGCTCCGACGCTAAATCCAAGAAAGACTGGAGCAGGTGGGCGCACTGCCCCGCCCCCTGGCGGCCCACAAACAAAAAATCGTCAAGATAATGAACCGTCGTGGCGGAACCAGACCACACGCGTAGAGCCCACTCAAGGAAGGTGCTAAAACGCTCGAACGCGGAACAAGAGATAGCACACCCCATAGGTAGGGCACGGTCCATATAGAACTTCTCTTCAAACTTGAAACCCAGGAGTTCAAAATCGTGCGGGTGCACCGGCAAGAGGCGAAATGCTGACTTAATGTCGCACTTCGCCATCTCGGCCCCCAATCCACAACTCCGGACGATCTTGACTGCCTGATCGAAAGAGGTGTATCTTACTGTACAAAGGGAGTCCGGAATAGCATCATTCACTGATCCACCTTTTGGGTAAGAAAGGTGATGGATCAAGCGAAACTCCCCAGGGGCTTTCTTGGGCACTACCCCCAAAGGGGATACCCGTAAATTGGGGACCGGGGGTGAGTCAAAAGGACCCAAGACGTGCCCTTCGCTACACTCCTTCAAGATCTTATCCCTGACAACCTGCTCCATACCTCTAATGGACTGCAAGTTCTTGGCCATACAGGGACCCCTAAGCCCATGGAAAGGGATGCGAAAACCGTAACTGAAACCATCTAACAAATAAACCCGATCGCGAACACGTGGGTAACCCGCTAATAATTTTTTAAGAACCATCACCTTGATGGGGCTGGGGCCCTTTACCAGCACCTTGGGTGCTCCCGCCGCCTCCCGACCGCTTACCCCCTGCTCGGGGCTTCGTCTTACTGCAAGCGGACAGGGAATGGGAACCGCCACACAACGGACACTCGTGCTTGTATTTGCACGGTTTCCTGTTACAACCGCCCGGGGATGAGAAATCCCAACACACCAGCCGGGGTTGAACCGGCTGCCCCGCCGATGCGCGGGGACCTGATGCCATTGAATGCTTGCTAACCAGGTGGCCACTATCCGACCTGTCGCCAGCATTGGGCTTGGCAGGTGACATCAGCTGTAGCCACAGCTGCTGGTGAATGTGGTCCCAAGGAATGGTGGGGTTCAGCGCCGCCCTCATGCGGAACTCCTTGTCGTACTGCAGCCATGCAGCACCAGAGAAGTCCGTATAAGCCTTATATATAATATCCACATATTGAAACAGCGGCGCTGCACGAGCAGGTTGTGCACGCGCAATAACCCCCACGTAAATAAGGAACCCCGGTAGCCAGTTGGCCCAGTTCCTCTCGACCTTACGGCGTTTAATCCTTTCCTTGTCCTTATCGTCCAATTCGTCTTTGTCCTTCTTCTCGAGTTCACGATATAGAAGGCCAAAAACCTCGACGTATTCCCCTCTCAATATTTTTTCCCGGGTGGGCGCCGTCAGGTGGTCCCCGAGAGGCATAGCAGTATCACCAAAAGGGCGACAGTGAAATGGGACAGAACCCAACGGGGTTGGAGGGCAACACCAGCCTCCCCACTGCGGCGACGGCCAACCCGTTGCCGAAAGGCCAGCCACTTGGAGTCCCCAGGGGAGCGAACCGGCCGGAGACGGCTGGCTCGAAGAGCCCGAGGGGGCTGGAGAAGGAACTGCAGACCCGGCCCCCGAGGGGGGGGGCCCAAGGCAAAATTTGCCCCTGCCCAAACAGGCCACCATTACCGGCTGTGCCGGGCGCAAACGCCTGGCCCGCCGGTGGCCCCTGGCTAAAATTGCCTAGATGACCGGCCATTCCCAGGTACCAAGGATTCCAGCCACCCCAAGGCCATGTGACGGCGTTGCCAAGCCGCCCCTGCTTACCATCAGGCTCCACGCCGACCGGAGCCCCGCCTGGAGTAGCACTGCCAGCTCCGCCCGGGCAAGCAGGCCCTTCCGGAGTGTTACCTTCCGCGGCGTCAGAGTCATCATCATGTGGCTCTGCACCAGACCCACCCGAAGGCCCAGGAAGGGCTGCCATTTCCTGTAATGAAGAAAGCCGAGCCAGGACCTCTTGTTCAAAGGCCCTGGTAGACGTTCGCGCTGCCTTACGCCCCCGAGCGGGGTGAGTTGACCCTGGAGCCAAGCCGTGGTGTCTCTCCAGTGCCTCGAGGCTATCAACAATAGCCTGCCTAGTTTGGGCCTCCTCTTCCGCCCCAGGGGGACCGCTAGGGTTGGGCCTTTTTTGCCCCATCTTTAAGGGCTGCTTGCCCTTGGACTTCCCTTGCCCCTTGGGCATGTCTGAATTAGTTCACCCAAAAGGAGGGGGCACAAAAGCAATGCCTGATTAGGCCAACGAGAATGGTGGCGTGGGGGGGGGCAACTGAACACACCCAAAAGGGGCCCAGTGGGCAGTGCTGGCAGGCCAAAACCCACCCAACCCGGCGCACCACCGGGGTGGAGACAGATAGGGCCTACTCCCCCTACTAATCCCCCATGTCAGCAGGACCCAAGGGTGTATGAAGCCCGCACTTTTAGGCCTCACCGCTCGGCCCGCGCCTCCCAGAGTAGGGCCCCAAAACCGGAGTCGGGCAGCGCTCGCAGCCGCACGAAAACAACTCCCACCCCCGGGCCGTAGGCCGCGCGCACGATCGGGCAGCGCTCAGGAAGCCCGCGTGCGTCGCCGCGGCTGAAATAGACTGCAGGAGGGAGGGGGGGGTGACCGGAACGTCAAGCCTGGAGCGGCAAAAGCCGTACATAGCTGGGCAGCCGCAGGTGGCGGCCCCGAACAAAGCCCGACCTGCGAGGGAGGGGGGGCGCTGACTGACGTCAAACCTGGAGCGGCAAAGCCGCACACCGCTGAACTGCTGCGGGCGGCAGCCCCGAACCTGAGAGGGCGCCGCTGGGCACGCAGCTCCGCTCCGAGGGCTGGTCCCATGTCGACAGGAGCAGCGGCGTATCACGGGAAAGCCGACGGTAAGCCGGGACCCTGCTCTGCCTCGGAGTGCCGAGGCAAAGGCCCTGCTGCCGCGCCTCAACCGGGCAGGAGGAAGACACGTCTTCCTCCAAAACGGCCAGCAAAAGTGCGTGGCCGCAGGCGTGGTCGGGCATATAAAGCCCCAAGCGACCACGCCCGCTGCATCCCCGGATGAAGAGGCCGTTGCCTCGCTCCATCCGGGGAGGCAAACTCGGCCCCCGCCCTAAAGCCAGCTGAAGCCGGCTCGGGCGGGAAGGGGCCGGATTCTGTCGAGGACCATCACGTGATACAAAATGTATGAGACAAAATATTTTTCCGTACATCCCCTTTGTTGCAATTTTTGAGGTATTACCTATAATATACAATAGTTCTTACTTTTGTTGAAAAACAACTTTATTCAATAGCTGCAGCTTATAGAATCTGTGAAGACTATGTAAATAAGCAATACAGGCAACCCTTGAGCCTTTGTACCTTTTAACTTTGAATGATAAAGATCTTTTCCTCAAATTATTTGTACTTGTAAAGCATCCATTTAACCTCTTCTCCATCAATGCCTATGTAGTTATTGCATTGGTTACAATCGTGTTTTTAACTGTTTTGTGCTGGTTACATACTAAAATAAATTTAATTGGAATTGGAATTATATTCAATATTTTAATTTTCAAATTTCAAATTTCATAGTTACTCTATTTTGACTAAATAATTAGTTTAACCATTACCACATATTCAGTGTTACATATTTTCACTACTACATATTTATTAGAACCTTTAACATATAAAAATGTATCAAGGTGCAAAGGAAAATCTATTATATATCTTTTATCAAGAATCCATTTGTGCTTAAGATGTTACATTTAAAACAGATTTTAGTTCTACGTCTATGTCATAACCATATGTTTGTATATAATATTTTAGACTGCTTTTCATTTTAAGTTTGTCTCCTGCTAGCATAGTACACATTGCCCCCACAGACAGAAGGAAGAGACGGACACAAGGGTTTGGGTAACTAAGGGCCACTTTCTTTATTATTAAATTAACAACAAGGGCTATAAACATAACAGACAGCACGGCAGAGCTAGGGGACGAAATACCCCTTCCTTGCCGCATGACGGGCTAGCCACCCTGCCCCTAGGTATAGCCAAAATGCATGGCTTGTACCCGGCCGGCCTAGCACAGGTTATGCCCTGGAATTCCAGCCCCCACCCATATGGCTGAAGGGTGGATCAATCCATGCAAACCCGAGGCAGTCTGCTTCATCACTCAACTAGTCCGCATGGGCCAGGAATGATTTAGCTAGACCCGGTGCCCCAAAACTGGGGTGTTATTGGTGCTCACCAAACTGCATAACGGAAGTTAGGCAAAAAAACCAGCCAACCTGAAAGTGACCAGCCTACTTAAGCCAGCCACACCCTAGCCAATTCCACAATCCCTTCTACAAGCAGTGTGAAGTAGGTGAAAAACACCACTTCCAAAAGCCAAACAGGAAAAGATGAAAAAATTCCTACCCAGTCCCCTATAAATTAAGAGCAACCAGCTATCGTCCACACTGCCTCAAGGGCAGGAGGGTGGGCCGAGCACGAGGCAAAGACTGGGAGGCAGAAGTGGAGACAGCCGTTAAGGCGTGCCTGCTCTGCCCTCACCTCCCATAATGCCCTGCCTGCTCCTCCTCCTTACGAAGGGGCAAAACGGCCCCCGGAGACAAGTCTGCCTCTGGTTGGGAGTCGCATTGCCCCCACAGATGGAAGGAAGAGATGGACACAAGGGTTTGGGCCATTTTCTTTATTATTAAATTAACAACAAGGACTATAAACATAACAGGCAGCATGGCAGGGGCAGGAGACAAAATACCCCTACCCTGCTGCATGACGGGTGAGCCACCCTGCCCTTAGGTATAGCCAAAATGCATGGCTCATACCCGGCCGACCTAGCACAGGTTATGCCCTGGAGTTCCAACCCCCATCTGCATGACTGAAGCGTGGATCAATCCATGAAAACCCGAGGCAGTCTGCTTCATCACTCAACTAGTCCGCACGGGCCAGGAATGATTTAGCTAGACCCCGTGCCCCCAAACTGGGGTGCTATTGGTGCTCACTGAGCTGCATAACGAAAGTTAGGCAAAAACCCCAGGCACCGTGAGGCCAAGCCTCTGCTTAGGCAGCTGCGCCCACTAAATGCCTAGCACTTCCTGAAGCCCAAGTTTTAAGTCATCCAAAAAGCATCATTTCCCTTATCGGAAAGATGGACGCCATCAATCCTGTATAAATCCGTGCAATCAGCACAGATCGCAGGATGAGGGAGAAAGTGGCCTAACCCCCCCTCAAGGGCCTTTTTAATTTCTAAATTGGCTTTGCGGCGAGCTTTCAATCGCCCGTGGATCCCATGTCCCATTTTGCAATTACTGCATACTCAGACAAAAACAATCACCACTGTGTATACAAACAATAAAGAATTTATAAGTCCATATTCAAAAGTCTCTTGTATTATTTTTCAAAGATAGCTAATACACAGTACAAAAACTTCTTAAAGGGGGATGGATTCCGCAACACAAATTTCTGTCCAGATCTTTCAAAAATGTTCCAAATGTTATTGCAGAGAAATTTCTTATAGAAGCTTTCATTTGATCTATAGAAGCTTTCATATGATCATAGTCCTCTTCATTGTTGTGGCTGGTCCAATTCCCCTTCGGTAAAGTTTCCAAAGGCTTCAATCTTTGACACTCCCAGGTGCCATTGACATGCAAAAGAGTTCTATGTGCCTGTCAACTTTAGGGATCGTATTTCTCAGAGATGCTTTATCATAGAGCTATTCTGCAATATCAATCAATTGACATCAAGCCAAGACTTCTTGCAATTTACAAAAGGTACAAGCTCACTTGACTGCTTTCTAAGGAAATCCCGGCTTCAATAAATTAGGTGCAAATACTAATTGAAATTCTCTTTTCTTCTACTTTTGTGTGGAATATATAATTGGTTGTTTTTTTCTTTTCTTTTTTCATTCTTCTATGTTTGATAAAGGATGTCTATCTGAAAGATTTTGTGTTCCAGCTGTGAGATGGCACAATGGAGGGGGGGAACTCACAGACTGACCATTTCACCAGTCTGCTCAATGGAAACATAAGATCTCTCCCTCCCTCCCTCTCTCTCTCTCTCACACACACACACATGCACACAGTTCAGATCTGCTGGGTTCTTTATGCCATGTGGAAGTAGGATGCCTGATTCTTTGACCACTGTGTTGTTTCCAAGGAGAGTTGCCATACTGTCACTGCATCTGGGAATTAGATAGCTTCTAGGTATGCCAACCAACAATTATTTATTGCATTTTCTGTCCTCTTCATTGAGGGTATAGCTTTCATTTATCAATAGCAATAAAAACAAGTGCCTGACCCATATATTTCTGGGTAATATTGTCATATTATGTCAAAATATTCCAAAACAGCCTGATCTGAGTTTACAGAGTTCTAGCCAATGGCTGGACATTACTAGAATGATCAAAATGTATACAATATCTCTCAATTCCATATACTCATCTATACAAAAATTACATGCAGAATTCATCAATTGTCCCTATGCCAAAATGAAGATACAACACATCCAGTTATCAGTTATACCAGGTTTATGTATATACAATCTGCATGTTTCAGCTTTCACTTATAAATTCAGTTTATGACAGAGGAAGCCCAGCTGGCTGCCAGCATTTCTAGGCAAATGACATCCTGGCTCCAAACACAGCCAACATTACTTCTGTCTTTGTATCCTAACAGAAAACTGTGATGACAGGTGCCAAGCTTCCTCTCCCCGCCCCCCCCCGCCCCTTCATCCACAATGATTGGCTAGGGGGAAATTCCCTTTAGCTTCATCTTCAGATATGACTGGGTTATTGCCAGTTAGCCCTACCTTTATGCTTGTGATCTGGATAGCCCAGGTCCTCCCAATCTTGTCAGAATTTGGAAGCTACCAAAAAGAAAAATGAGGGATTCCCTACATCAGAATGATATACAAATGAGAACAAATCTCAGAGCAGCGCTGTCAGTAATAGCTAATCAAAATATTACATTTATTACAACAATGGTAAGGGATTACTCCAAATGTTCAAAGGAGTCCAAACATCAAAGCTTCAAAAAAACATTTCAAGAGAGTCCATGGCCAAAACTTATTAACTAAATACACTCACAGGTGCAACTGATATGCAAAATTAAATGGTTACACTCCAAGGTGCCACTGACATGCAAAAGAGTTCTCTGTGTAAGGACTCACTCACTGAATGCACGTACAGGCACTTCTTAAAGGTTCCACATAGTCTAATCTTGTTTCCTCACAGCAAAGACTTCAAAGCCAAACACGTTATACTAAATAAAGTCCTTAATCATTCCAATGATGTGTAAAGAAACATAAAGTCCATTCACAAAACGCCTGTCCATGTTGACCAGTGTATCATGTTTCATTGTATTTTTCAAGACTGATGGCTTTAAATGGAACCAATAACTCCTGTCTTTTCATGCAAGGCTCAATGTGAGAGGTAAGATGTGAGAGGTGAGAGGGGAGTTGGACTGAGGGAGAGGTGATGTGATGGACAGTTGTTCAGGTTCATGAGGGAGGCATGCACTGAAATGGCTTCTAGAAAGGTCATACACCATCTCTCCATGAACATTTGTAAAGTCATTTGCCATACTGGCTTTTATGGAAAATGCTCATTCAGGAGTCTTGAATTACTAATGTTATTACACAGTAGACAGAAATTCCCTGAAGAGCAACTGCGTTCAACTGTCTGCAGTGTCCTTTAAGTGGTTTTTTTGCTCAGAAGACAGAACTGCACAGCTGAGCAATCGGGGTGGGGGGTGCTTCAACTGTCTGCAGCTTCTGTTAACTGATTGCCACCTCAGAACACAGAGCTCCACACCTGACAAATCAGATAGGTGTGTGTGTGTGGAAGCAGGCTGTCAGGCACACAACAAAGCTTTACCTCATTGGAAAATCAATTTTTACTCCTTTTTGCCCACTAAGGGATTGAATTTCTAAGAATCCCTTCTTAGTGGGCGTTGATGTCATAGAAGGAATGCACTTCCCGAATTTTGGGTTTCTAGGCCCAGGAGTTTGGGCTGGGCATTGTTGATCTGCCAGGAAACTTGTTTATATATATATAGATGGTGCAGCCTCATTTGGGATACTGTGTACTATTTTCCCCCAGTTGGAATAAAGAGGCTGACAGAGTATGTTGGATAAACCGGGCCACTTTATTAAAGATAACTTAATCAACTAGAACGGCAAGGGGTATAGGCCTAACAGAACAAGCCCTGGGGTAAACCACAGGACCCCACCTTGTCCTCAGAGGGCAAGTCACCCTGCCCCCAGCACGAGCCCAACATTCTGGCTGGTGCTGAGCGGCCAGGCCCAAACTCCACCTCGACCAGCATCAATCCCTCTGGAAAGATCTGCCCTGGTGAGGCTTTGCCATGATCTGCACTCCCCTCATTGAGCCGTACAGCCCATCTGCAGTTCATACAGACCACCTGCACCTATTGGTGCAGGGCCATAGGTGCTCCCCTGAACAAACACTGTAGCCCATACCTCATCCTGTCCAGCAACCAAACTAATAACTCCACCACAATATCCTAATATTATCAGGCAGTACAAGGTAGGCGAAAAACAAATTCACATAGGCCAATTCTGTGAAAATGAAAAAAAATCCTACCTGGCCCCTAATAAGGCGACCAGTGATGACCTGTACTGCCATAGGGTAGGTGGGTGGGTGGGCTGAGAGCCAAATACCAACTGCGTGGAGTTGGGCGGGGCCAGGGCCTTTATAGCCCCGACCCATGCCCAACAGCCTACCCGGATGACAGGAAACGGTGGGGGCCAGCCTTTCCTCCTTCCGGGAGGGCAACAGCAGCCCCCAGCCCTTAGCCGGTGAAGCCGGTCCAGCTGGGAAGGGGTCGATCTTGCCCCCACAGTCAGAATAAAGAGGCTGACACAGTATGTTGGATAAACTGGGCAGTTTTATTAAAGATAACTTAATCAACTAGAACGGCAGGGGGAATAGGCCTAACAGGACAAGCCCTGGGGTAAACCACAGGACCCTGCCTTGTCCTTAGAGGGTGAGCCACCCTGCCCCCAGCATGTGTCCAACATTCTGGCTGGTGCTGAGCGGCCAGGCCCAAACACCACCTCCACCTAGGCCAGCATCAATCCCTCTGGAAAGATCTGCCCTGGTGAGGCTTTGCCATTATCCGCACTCCCCTCATTGAGCCGTATAGCCCATCTGCAATTCATACAGACCACCTGCACCTGCTGATGCAGGGCCATAGGTGCTCTTCTGAACAAACACTGTAGCCCATACCTCATCCTGCCACCACCAATACCAAGTCTCTGCTTAGGCATTAGCACCCACCGGATGGCCCAGAGTCGACCGCAACCCCCGCCTAATCTCTTCCAAAAAGACCCGGTTACCCAATTCGGACAAATGTACCCCATCCGGCCTATGCAAGGCGGCATCCTCGACACATATGGCCGGATGGGGGAGGAATATCCCTAAGCCCCCCTCCATGACTTTCTGCAAGGTCTATTGGCCTTGCACCTGGTGCGTTCTATCCCAGCAGGGGACAAAGCATACCACCAGACTCTGCGTGGCAGAATTGCTGACCACACCAAGAGAACTCCTGGCCATCTCTGCTTAATGGCCTGCATATCATCCCACACCTGCAACGAAAGGGCCTTCCCCTTCATAAACCAAAGGTCATTACCACCAAGGTGGATGACCAAAATGTGCGGAGGAGATGCACTCCTCCCACGGAACAACAGTGGCATGATCCCTGGCTAACACAGGCCGCAGCAACCCAGCCAATCCACAGTTGCCCACTCACTGATACCCAGCTGGGTGCCAACTGGCAATCTCCTGGCCTGTTGGGCAGCCCAGAAAATCATACTGTGCCCACAGATGAGGATTCGATGTCTCTCCCTACGTGCCACAGCACCTGAAAAACAGAAAAGAGTCACAACCCCAGAAAATACATGCCAACAGGCAACATAGCAACAACCTGCCCATCACCCGCGATCTCACTGAAAGGCCAATCAGCGAACATATAATCAGTAGGCAGCAGACCGCCAATGGCCCAACTGCTGTATGGCCCGAGGGGTATAACCCATGGCAGCAGCGGTGGATGCGGCACCAATTTGGAATGAATGTGTAGCGAATTTACCTCCCCCCTAACCCCAACTTTGCAAGTGCCTTACCGGTCACTGACCAAAATTGGTATTTAGTTAGGGGGGAACCCCTTATATGGCAAAACAAGGGGCCATCGCCCTCTCCCCTGAGCGTTATATACCACTGCAATGCAGTGATAGGGCACAGCTCCGGTGAAGAACATCGCCCAATTGTAATCACTGTGCCTCTCTGATGCTGGTACGACTTGGACCGCCTTACTTTCACCCGTGCTTGCCCCCCTTCAAATTTGACATCAGCCTGAAGCGCCCGTTCAGAGATATCCTTTTTCAACTGCACCACCAACTCACTGATTTGTAGTGTGCCGAAAAAGGCCACCAAAGAGGCAGCATGAAACAGTGCAGCCTCGAAGGAAGATATACATCAGGCCAAACCTTGTAAAGCCCTGTCAACAGTGACTGAGATATGGGCTGTTGGGCATCCACCCGTGGCCCCTTGCCCAACCTTCCAGCATCTTCCTCACTCTGAAGTCGCCAGTGCCCTCAGCTAGCCCATGCAATTTACTTATAAAGGAAAGTTCCACCAACTGTCCCTTGATTGACTTGAGCCCCGACCCTCTGCCCTTCTGGTGAATGCAGAATTGCAATATGTGTGCCACCAGTACCAGCCAGCTATCCGGAAGCCCAGCCCCGCTCCTGAAAACACGGAATTGTGCCACCGCCCTACCATAAGCCTTTCGAGTGCTTGGTGCTAGAGCTAAACAAATTGCCTTACTGACTTCAGCTTTCCAAGCTGCCAAAAGTCCTGTGGCATTCGCGCTGGCTGCAGATCCGCTTCCGGAGCGAGCTGGGAATATGCTCAATCTGTCGACGCGATAGAGTGTCCGCCACCCCATTGCACACTCCCGGAACATGCCCTGCCAGGAACAGAATGTTCAAACGAAGGCATCACAACGTGAATGCTCGCACAAGATTCATAACAACTGGAGACTTGGATGACAGGGAGTTGATAACATGAACAACAACCATGTTATCACACCAGAAATGGACTGTATGGCTGGCCAGCTGCTCTCCCCAAAGCCAAACTGCCACTACAATGGGAAAGAACTTGAAAAAGATGAGGTCCCGACAGAGACCACTGGCCAACCACGCTGCAGGCCACTGCTCAGCGCACCAGTGTCTCCGGAAATATAATCCGAAACCAGTGGCACCAGCTGCATCAGAGGAAATTTGAAGCTCCGCTTCTATCTTCAATTCCTCCCACCAAAATGAAATCCCATTAAAGGATTCCAAAAATTCTTCCCACACCTCCAGGTCCTTACGCATACCTGTGGTCATTCGAACTCTATGATGAGGAAGCCTCAGGGACCCCATGGCGTCACATAGCCACCTCAAGAAGGCCCTGCCAGGTGCAACAACCTTGCATGCAAAGTTGAGGTGCCCCACTAACTGCTGCAGCTCGAAAAGCGACACCTTGCGCTGCCTCTTAAGAGAAGCTAAACAATCCCTAAGACCCTCCACTTTATCTGCAGGCAGTCATGAAGCTTGCCGAATAGTATCCAGCTCGATGCCTAAAAAGGTAATCACCGAGCTGGGCCCCTCAGTTTTTTCATGGGCCAACGGGACCCCTAGCTCCCCTGCCAGGTCTTCAAATGACTGTAATAACCTGGTACACTGCCTCGACCCTGCCGGGCCCACGAAAAGGTAGTCATCCAGGTAATGCTCCATGTTGTTTAACCCAGCCTTAATCCTAAGCGCCCATTCCACAAACGAACTAAACCGCTAAAAATCGGAGCAAGATACCGAGCATCCCATGGGTAGGACCCTATCCATGTAATACTTTCCATCAAAGGAGAAACCCAGAAGGTCAAAATCTTCTGGGTGCACTGGCAAAAGGCGAAATGCTGACTTAATGTCGCATTTTGCCATTTCAGCCCCCACACCACAACCCCGTACCACTTTGACCGCTTGGTCAAAGGAAGTATACCTGACCGAACATAGATCGTCAGGAATGGAATCATTCACTGAGCCGCCCCTGGGGTATGACAAGTGGTGTATCAAACGGTATTCTCCCGGCGCCTTTTTTGGCATCACCCCTAAGGGAGACACCCTTAACGTAGGCACTGGCGGAATGACAAAGGGGCCAAGAACCCTCCCCTCCAAACACTCCTTGGCTATTTTCGCCCTAACCACGTGTTCCATCCCAACCACCGAACAAAGGTTGGGGGCCATACAAGGAACTCTAGGTCCTTGATACGGAATCCTAAATCCAAAACTAAATCCCTCCAGTAAATAGGCCCTATTGGCAACCAAGGGGTAATTACCCAACCACCGTCTAAGTACCTTCAGACGTATGGGGCTCGGTCCCTTTTCCAGGCAGCTGCAGATTGCTCCCACCGCTGGGGCGCTTGGCATTTCCCTTAGTTTTCGACCTGCTGCAAGCTGAGGAGGCATGTGATCCCCCGCATAGCAGGCACTCATGTTTAAATTTACAGGCTTTTCTAGCACACACGCCCTTGGAGGTAAATTCCCAGCATAGCAGCCGGGGTTGAACCGACTGGCCCGCCGAACTGCGGGCACCAACCATATTCTGTTGCCTATGCACCAAATGCCCGCTATCCGCCCTATCACCTGTATTGGGCTTTGCTGGGGACATCAACTGCAGCCAGAGCTGCTGATTAATTTGATCCCAGGGAAGACCAGGATTGACCGCAGCCCTCATTCTGAAGGCCTCGTCATATTGCAACCACGCAGCCCCACCAAAGTCCGTATATGCACGGTGGACTATGTCACAATATTGAAAAAGGGCTGCAGCCCGTAAAAGTTGCGCCCTTGCTATCAACCCTGTATAAATCATGAAACCTGGCAGCCAATTGGCCCAAGTCCTGTCCACCTTTCTACACTTCAGCTTCTCCTTGTCGCCTAGCTCCTCTTTATCCTTCTTTTCTAGTTCTCTAAATAGGAGACTGAAAACATCCACATACTCACCCCGCAGTATTTTTTCCCGAGTGGCCATTGCCAAATGAGCACCCAAGGGCAATGCGGTGTCACCATATGGTAAAACTTGAAATGGTATGGACCCATAAGGATTTGGTGGATAATGCCACACGCTCCAAGGGTGCCCTGGCCACGCCCCTTGTTGTAGCAACTGCTGCTGCCCTCCCCATGGCAGCACACTCGGTGCGGACTGTGAAGTAGATGCGCCTTGTGACGCTGGCGTAGCCACTGACTGCAAGGGGGGCTGTGAGGTAGAACTCACCATATTCTGGCTTTGAAGCGGGGCACCGGGTGCACCCCAAGCCCACGAAGGTCCCACCTGACTGTAGTGCCCAGAAGGGGCCACTTGCCCAGGCAGTGACCCTGCCATATATGGTGTATTGTGTATAATCGACTGCTGGGGGAGGCCCCAAGGCCAAGTCGGAGGCTGCTGTTGCAATGGGAACTTACCCGCTACCCCCGAAGGGGTAACAGCAACTGCCACCGCCGGGGTTGTCTCCACCACTGCCCTGCCTGCGCCAGGATCCACAGGCTCCCCACCGGGGACCTCTCTCGTGTCCACCTCTGCTTCCTGATCCGATTCCTGCTGCATATCCGAGCCTCCGACCACGCCCTGTAACGCAGAGAGACGAGCCAGCACCTCCTTTTCAAAAGTCAACTTGGATGAACAGCCAGTTGCCCTACGGTGCCCCTCCCATGTGGCAGCCCCCATGGCACCCCTCTGTTGCTCCAAAGTGGCCAGTTGTCCGATGATGGCCTGCCGTAGCTGGGCCTCCTCACCTGAGTCACGAGGTGGCCTAGGTTGCTGCTTTCTCTTCTTAGTGGGCTGTTTTCCCTTAGAGGGGCCTTGAGCCTTCCTGGGAGCCATCCCTCCCTTATTAACTACCCCTCGAGTAACCTAGCGCCCTGCTTATCGCCCTACCACTGGGCAACCAACACTCTTTGGCAAAGAGAAAACCTTGGGCTGCTACTCCAACCCAGCTTTCCCCGGGATCAACTCAGGTTGTGAGCAAAGTACAAGGCTACAGCACTGCAGCTTCACCACTCAGCACCACAGGGCTGTTGTATATGTTGCTCTTTTTTTGTTTGTTTGGGGGGGCAGTCACCAAGACTAAGGCCCCCACTACCCTATTAACCGCAAGGGGGAGGGGGTGGGGGTGAGCCCATACTCCTGCACCCACGGGGAGGGGGGTTGAACAGGTGCCGGCCTGGCACTCGTGCCCCCACAAAAGCACTCCCACGTCTTCTGAAAAACGCCCCCGACTTGCTGTTACAACTGGACAAACCAGTGCCGAGATCCGTCGCTAGTGCAAGAAGCCCACAGTGCCTCTCACGTATCCCCCTGAAGGCCTCACACGCGCCACCGCGCCGAGCCGTGCGATCGCTGTCATCCCAGCTGCTCTCACACCGAGAGCCGAATTCCAACTGCGTGGAGTTGGGTGGGGCTGGGGCCTTTATAGCCCTGACCCACGCCCAACAGCCTACCTGGATGACAAGAAACAACGAGGTCCAGCCTTCCCTCCTTCCAGGAGGGCAACAGTGGCCCCCAACCTCTAGCCAGCAAAGCCGGTCCGGCTGGGAAGGGGCCGATCTTCTGGTCACTGTATCTCAAAAAGGCATTGCAGAGCTAGAAAAAGTACAAAAGAGGGCAGCCAAGATGAGGAAAGGCTGAAGGATTTTTTTTCTTTTTCTAAAATAACCCACAGTACATTTTTTAAAAAAATTATTTATATGGTTTGTGAGTTGATCTGCCTATTAAACAGCTGCTTGCTGAGCAGGGCTGGATACATCAAGGATGAGTGAAGTAGAATTCAAAAACCTGTCTTCACCTGATTCACCAGATTTGTGGCTGCCTTCTCCCAACTCACCTGGTTCCTTCTAAACAGCACAGTGCAGCACAATCAAGGTCATCCATCAAGCTTCCATGGCAGAGTGGGGATTCAGACCTGGGTCTCCTAGATCATAGTCTGATATGCTAACCACTACTCCATAATAGTTCCCTAGATGTAGCATGAATGTAAATTTATGTGACTGATCATGGAGTAATTTACACTTCAGTGGTATGGGACTGGATTTGGCAATCTCAAAATTGCTGAACTGAAAGTACTTAAATCCAGAAATGGCCAGGAACAGAAAGAAGGGGTGACAAAGGAAGGGATGAAGGCACCAAAGCGAATCAACTCAACCTGGATTGGCAGAAGATAAGAGAGTAGAAACAATAATAAATCTGAGGACATAATGGCAGTGTAATTACCCTGTTCCAAGAAAATGTGCTTTCTTGCTACTGGAGCATAATTAGTTCCATGTACTTACATACATTGCTTGAATTATGTACCAAAATTTAGATATAGTCAGAATGATCCATTAGCTGAACCCTGAAAAAGAAATTCCACTTAAAATAGGCTGAAGCTGCCTGCAATTTACTAGTGATCAATACATTCTTGGTGTTGTCGTGCTTCTGCAGTAATTAACTATAAAAGGATACAAGCCAAAGTGAACTAAAGCAGCTGAATTTTCATTTAATTTTGTACAGGAGATTAAACTGTCTGGTAAATTACCTTGAATTTTATGTGTTACAAATGCATGAGTTATACATCACCTGTCAGTTGTCACATGTCTTAATCAGTGCATGTTTGTGGGTGCAGGGGCTCCACTAGGCATATGGCAGGTTCACAAATGTATGTAAACAGCTACCCCTCAATTCAAGCCAATGAATAATAGCACTTACACAGGAGCTCTGTATATGCATTAGTAAACAAACAAGGAACTGGAGTGAAACAATTGTCTAAAATGGTGCTTAATAATCGTAATATTATTTCTTCAGTAGATAGCAAATGTAAGGTTAAAATGATAGTCTCACAGAACAAATAAACTCATTTGCATTATATTTTAAACAGATACTGCTAACACACTGGGAAAGGGGTACAGTGAGAAAATAAAGAAGGAAGCGTTGTTTGCATCGGGTAGGAATACTCAAATGCCCACCAGTTCAGCTTTAATTCTTTTCTTCAGTTGTGAAAATGGACCTGATTTTCCAATGTTCATTGATCTGTTCATCAGTTTCTGGCAGGCTGCTTCACTGTATTTCTTCACCATATTACTTTCTCACTAGGCAGTTCTGGGCAATGGGCTTTTGGCAAATGCTCATATAGCCCAGTCCAGTTTTACTACCTTTCATATTTGCTGTGTAATAGTTTCAGGGGTTTTTGTTGTAGCAGGAACTCATTTGCATATTAGGCCACACACCCCTGATGTAGCCAATCCTCCTGGAGCTTACAGTTGGTCCTGTACTAAGAACCATGTAAGCTCTTGGAGGACTGGCTACATCAGGGGTGTGTGGCCAAATATGCAAAGGAGTTCTGGATACAAAAAAAGCCCTGGACGATTTCATTCAGCAGGCAATTGTTTAAACAGAGAAATAGATCACTCACAAACCATATAAATCTGACATAAATAAATTCTGTATTTCAATAAAATCCTATTCTAAGATGGCCATCTAAATAGGCTGTCACGCTCTGGGTACCTCTCCCGGTCTCCCGGCGCCACCATCGCCCCTCCCAGGCACTCTGGGGCGTTCCCCGGAGGTCTCAGAAACAGGGGTGGGAGCCAGGTTACTTCACCGCAGGCCTCCGTTCCCCTCCTGGCTGTGCTGCGGCTCCTGTCCCTCTCTCTCGCGAGAGAGCCTCAATAAGCACCGGCCAGCTTCTTCCCCGACCTCCTCCTTCCCTCCCTTTATCCCCCTGTCTCAGTCCTCCCCCCTCCTGGGTTCTGCCCCTCTCTGGCTCCTCCCCCCCTTCAAAGCCCCAGATGCCCGGGAGAGGCAAGCCGGGGCTGGGCTGCCTGGGCGTGCCTCGGGCGTCTTGGACTTCTGCAGCGTGCTGGGGTGTGGCGTCTCTCGCCACCACAGGTCAGGCGGCTCTCCTCCTCTCTGCCCAGCGCTGGGCTCAGCTTCTCCCTCCTGCTCCCCGATGTCTCGCTCTGGCCAGGCTCCTCAGACCCGGAGACGGGTGCGGTGGCTGAGAGGCACCGTTCAGGCGGCTGTTGGCACTCCGTCAGCCCAGGTGAGGGGTGGGGCCGCCGCGGGGGCTTGGGAAGGTGTGGGAGGCTCTCGGGGCGGGGGCGGGGGCCGGGAGTGGCTGGTAGGCGCCGGGGGGTCCCCCTTGCGTAGTCCTCGCCTGGGCTGGGCGGGACACCCCCCCCTGTGTCCCTTGCTTCTCAGCCTCCTGCTCGAAGATCCGGGAGAGGTAGTCGGCCACGCAGTGGTCCGCCCCAGCTTGATGGTGCACTGTGAAGGAAAAGGGGAGAAGAGACATGTACCAACGAAGGACACGGTCATTGGAGTCCTTCATTCTCGACATCCACAGCAGGGGGGCGTGGTCCACCACCAACCGGAAGGGGTTGTTGGTGAGGTAGAACTTCAACGCCCCAACGGCCCACTTGACCGCCAGGGCCTCCTTCTCCATGGTGGAGTACGCCCGCTCAGCGGGCATGAGCTTGCGGCTGATGAATAGCACCGGGCGTTTGTCCCCGGGGCTCCCCTGGAGCAGGGCCGCCCCGATACAGGTCCCTGGAGCATCGGTGTGCAACACAAAGGACTGGGAGAAGTCCGGGTTGTGCAGCACGGGGTCACGGGAGAGGCTAGTGCACAGCGTCTCGAACGCTGCCTCCTGGGCTGGCCCCCACTGGAGGACGTTCGGACACGTCTTCCGCAGGCTGTCCGTCAACGGGGTGGCCACAGCCACAAAGTTGGGGATAAACTTGCTGTAGTAGCCCGCGAATCCCAAGAAGCGCCGTAACTGCTGCTTGGTGCGCGGGCGGGGCTGTTGTTCCAGGGTGATGACCTTCTCTGGCAGGGGTCGGAGCTGGCCCTTCCCCACTAGGAATCCTAGGTATTTTAGCTCCTGGAACCCAAGGCGGCTTTTCCGCGGGTTGGCGTGGAGCCTGGCGGCTCGCAGGGCTTGGAGCACCTGGCGGAGGTGGAGCAGGTGGGCCTCCCAGGTGGGGCTACACACCACGATGTCGTCGATATAGGCCCGAGCGAAACCCTCGCACTGGGCCAGGGCCTTGTCCACCAGCCGCTGGAACGTGGCCGCAGCCCCATTCAAGCCAAAGGGCATGCACTTGAATTGGAACAGACCTTGTGGGGTGGCGAAGGCAGTCTTTTCCCTGTCAGCCGGGTGCATGGGCACCTGCCAATAGCCCTTGGTGAGATCCAAGGCGGAGAGGTACCGGGCCTCCCCCAGCTGGTCGATCAGGATATCCGCCCGTGGCATCGGGTAGGCATCGAATTTGGCCAGTTTGTTCACCTCCCGATAGTCCACACAGAAGCGCACGCTGCCATCGGGCTTTGGCACCAGGACCACCGGACTGCGCCATTCGCTCTGTGATGGTTTGATGACGTCGAGGTGCAACATCTCCTCCACCTCCCGGGCGATGATGTCCCAGCGCTTCTGTGGCACGGGCCTCCAACGGGCGCGAGCCACCTGGCTGGCGGGGGTTACTACTCGGTGCTTGACCAGGGTGGTCAAGCCCGGCTGGTCAGAGAACACCGTCGGGCACTCGGCCAGGACCTTCTGCAGATCCCGTTGCTGGCTGGGGGTGAGGGCGGCATCCAACACCGGGCCTCCTCCAGCGCCCTCCACGGTCGTCCAGGGCAGGGTTCCGTCCTGGAGCTCGCCTGGATCTTCGGCCAAGAGCCCCTGCTCAGTCCCCGCCTCCCACTGCACCCAGGCCTTTAGGCTGTTCACGTGGAGGGTCTTCTTTTGGCGGACCCGGGGCCCACATTGGACCTCGTACGTCAGGGGGCCTAGGACTCGGGTGACTTGAAAGGGTCCCCGCCACGGGTCCCCTTGGGTCTGACCCATCACTCCCCTGTGGACCAGGACGTTGTCTCCCACCTGGAACCCCCGGGCCCTAGTGCCCCTGTCCCACCGCCTCTTCTGGGCTTCCTGGGCCTGTGTGAGGTTCTCCCGGGCCTCCCGCCGCACATCTTCCAGGCGCTCCTGCAGCTGCCTGACGTATTCCTCTGGGGTCTCCTCTGGCCCTCCCCTGCCTTGTACCCACTGTTCTCCGAGCAGGCCCAGGATCCCCCGAGGCTGCCTCCCATACAGCAGCTCGAACGGGGAATACCCCAGGGACACTTGGGGCGTCTCTCGGATGGCAAAGATCAGCAGATCCACATAGAGATCCCAGGCGGTGGGGTGGTCGTATGCTTTCTTCCTCAGCATGGCCTTCAAGGTCTGGTTCATCCACTCCACCATCCCGTCAGTTTGGGGGTGGTGGACGGAGGTGAAGAGCTGCTTGATGTGCAGCGCCTGGCACACCTGTCGCATGAGGCTCGCCGTGAAGGGTGTGCCCCGGTCTGTATCTCCCGAGGCAGCCCTACATGTGCGAAGTAATGCATCAAGGCCCTGGCCACGCCAGCACGCTTCATGGTGGGCAGGGGAATAGCCTCAGGATAACGGGTGGCGTAGTCCATGAGGACCAGGATGTAGCGGGCCCCCCGAGGGGTGCGGGGTAGGGGCCCCACAAAGTCCATGGCCACCCGCTCGAACGGAACCCCCACTACCGGCAAGGGGGCTAGGGGGGCTTGCGGCTCTGCCCTAGATGTAAGGCGCTGGCAGATGTCGCAGGAGCGACAGTAGGCCTGGACCTCCCGCGCTACGGAAGGCCAGAAGAAGTTGGCTAACACCCGAGTCAGAGTACTCTTCACCCCCTGGTGGCCCGCCCATTGGTGGTCGTGGGTGCCCTTCAGGACCTTGGGCCTGTACCGGTGGGGGACCAACAGCTGTTTCCCGGGGCCCAGCCACCCTTTTACCTCTCTGAACCAAACACCTTCTTCCTGGATGATCCGAGGCAGGCGCCGGCTCCGGCACTCATCCACGACCACCAACCTGCCTCAGTGCCGTCCCGGACTGCTTCATGCCGTCGCAACGCCTCCAACTCCTCGTCCTCGGCCTGAGCCTCCACGAACTGCGGGTCCGCCAGCCACATCTCTTGGCCACCCGTCGTGGGACGCTCTGCAGTGGACGGGCCCTCCCCGGGGTCAGTATCCTCTGTCTCCCCCGCGGGGGCGGCGGCATCATAGCCGGCCCCGGCAGGCTGGCCCTGCTGGCCAGGGTTTGCTGCCTCCACCACGTCTCCAAAACACGGAGCATCCCGCCCAAGCAGTACTGGGTAGGGCAGGCTGGTTACTTTGGCGACCGGCACGCTCCAGTAGCGGCCCAAGTACTTCAGCGGGATGGACACCACTGGGCTCCTTTCAATGTGTCCATGGACACACTTGATGGTGGCGGTGCGGATGACAGGCAGCGGGGCGGTCACCAGGTGGGCCCGTATCATGGACAGTGAGCTGCCGCTGTCGACCATGGCCTGCAGTTGCCGCCCTCCCAAGGATACCGGGATCGTCCGGGGGGGGGGGGGCGAGTCCCCGTCTCGGCCGCCTGCCAGGACTCTTCCCAGCTCACGTCGCACTCCATCAGGGGGCACTCTCGCTTGAGATGGCCCCACTGGCCACAGGTGAAGCAGGGCCCTATGTCTCCCACCGTGCAGCGGGCCTCCGGCGGCGGGAGTCCCTCCTTCTCCCCCTCGCGGCCCCTGGGGCGTAGACTCGGTCTGGGTAACATCGGGCATCCTCCAGGCCCCCACCATCCAGGCGCAGCGCGGGCCGGCAGCAGCCGCGCCCGGCCTCTGCGGTCTCCAGTCCCGGGCGCCTTTCCTGGTGTTGCTCCTGGGGCGGCCCAGCCGCCAGGCTGGGGAGAGCCCTTCCCTGGCTTGCCGCCCTCTGCGCGGGGGGGCAGGCTGCGGTAGTCGGCAGCCTGAAAGTTCTCCCACAGCTCCTGGACTTCACTGAGGCAGGTTGGCTTCCAGCAGGCCACCCAATGGCGGGTACGCAGCGGCAACACCTGCAGCAGCTGCTCCACTACCACCAGCTCCACGATGCGCCGCCCGTCGCTGGTGGTGGAGTTGAGCCAACGGGTGGCAGCATCCTTGAGGGTCGCTATCTCCGAGCGTGGTCTTGTCTCCCCCGTCGGAAGCCAGGAGCGCAGCTTCTGGCGGTGGGCCTCGGGAGTGATCTCTAGGCGGTCTAGGATGGCTGCCTTGAGTGCTGTATAGTCCGCCGCCTGGGCCCACTCCAGGGCTTTCATGGCAGTCTGGGCCTCCCCTGTCAGGTAGGGTCCCAAGATAAAGGCCCACTGCTCTCTGGGCCAACGAGCGGCCTCAGCCACTCGCTCAAACGCCTCCAGGTAGGCCTCAACATCGTCCTCCACCCCCAGCTTCGTCAGAGGGGGCCAAGGGCTCCTTCCAGCGCCAAATGGTGGTGGCCCTGCCGGCTCCGGGTGGGCCAGGAGCGCCTGGTGGAGGTCCCGCACCAGGGTGGCCTGAGCCGCCGTCTGCTGCTGGGTGACCTCCCGTAGGAGCTACACCTGGTGGTCTGCCAGCCACTGCCCAAATTGGGCCAAATCCAGGGGGGCGGGGTTAGTGTCCATAGCGGACATCAGTTCTAAGTTTATCACGGAGTCCTCACTCGTTTCGTCCATTGACGAGTCGCTGGACTCCGGCTCGATGTGTGGGGTCGCCACTCGACTTGAGTGCCACCCAGGCGGGGCTGGAATATGGGGGCGTGGCCGTCTTAGGCTCGGGAGAGTGCCCGCCTCTTCCACCACATTGTCATGCTCTGGGTACCTCTCCCGGTCTCCCGGCGCCGCCGGCGCCCCTCCCGGGCACTCTGGGGCGTTCCCCGGAGGTCTCAGAAACAGGGGTGGGAGCCAGATTACTTCACCACAGGCCCCCGTTCCCCTCCTGGCTGTGCTGCGGCTCCTGTACCTCTCTCCCGCGAGGCAGCCTCAATAAGCACCGGTCAGCTTCTTCCCCGACCTCCTCCTTCCCTCCCTTTATCCCCCTGTCTCAGTCCTCCCCCCTCCTGGGTTCTGCCCCTCTCTGGCTCCTCCCCCCCTTCAAAGCCCCAGACGCCCGGGAGAGGCGAGCCGGGGCTGGGCTGCCTGGGTGTGCCTCGGGCGTCTCGGACTTCTGCAGCGTGCTGGGGTGTGGCGTCTCTCGCCACCACGGGTCAGGCGGCTCTCCTCCTCTCTGCCCAGCGCTGGGCTCAGCTTCTCCCTCCTGCTCCCCGACGTCTCGCTCTGGCCAGGCTCCTCGGACCCGGAGATGGGCGCGGTGGCTGAGAGGCGCCGTTTGGGCAGCTGTTGGCACTCCGTCAGCCCAGGTGAGGGGTGGGGCCGCCACGGGGGCTTGGGAAGGTGTGGGAGGCTCTCGGGGCGGCGGCGGGGGCCGGGAGTGGCTGGCAGGCGCCGGGGGGTCCCCCTTGCGTAGTCCTCGCCCGGGCTGGGCAGGACATAGGTGTTAGTGATGTTAATAACCAATTATCAGTCTGAATGTGCCTTTGTGCATTTCATTATTGCAAAAACCTGATGTGAACCTTTTCAGCAGGCATTTCTGACTGTTTGGCATGAACCGCCGGATCAACACATTTGAACATGTTAAGTTCCACTGTCAAACATTTTCACAGCAAAATTTGCAGCATCCCTAATTTAGCATAGGGGTTTATAGGAGAGCAAAATAATCAATTGCATAGATAATGAATGTTCATAGAGGGTCAGCTCATATTCTCTATATGGTTGTGTTAATTGAAATACTACCTAACATATGAATTTGAGGGCATGGTTAATTTCCAGTTGACCTGAACCATGTAATAAGAAAATTAGAAGGACAATTACAAAGGGAAAAAATGCTAATTTAGGAATTGATTTTGCTGTAAATCTATGGTATTCTTTAAAGAGAAGGTTAAATAAGTTAATAGAGTCCATATGTCCTTAAATTTAACAAATAGCTTAACTATGTAAGAAGATTCTAATGAAGTAACAGCATCTGAATACCCAAATAACACTCTGACGAAATGTGTACATTGTTTATTTTAAAATATATGATGAGTTTAAAATATTCAGTGTAGATTTGGATTCATTTCCCTCACTTAATGGATAAAAAGTGATTTCCATACAGTAATTAGGGATGCTCAAAGACCCACCTATTCAGTTCATATACTGCTCACTGATCATGACTTTTCTTCTAATACTTCAGCTCTTCATTAACAGCTTGAATCTGATTGAGAAAGTTTCCTTTTTCAAACAGTAGGGTATGGTACAATTGGCAGCATTAGTAGTAGATAGGGGGCCCCTATCATCATCAAGCCGCATTCCAAAGTGACAGCTGCCCCGCCCACACATGCATGCGCACACACAAAAATGAACGCGGTATGTTTCCTCATGGGGGAGTGACGCAATAGTCCCTGAGGGGGTGGCTAGGGTTCCGCCCCCCCCCCAAGGAATGTCAGCTGTTTCCTAAGGGGGAAAGGAGGGTCAGCCACTGGTGTAGCAGGCTTCATATTGTTTGGGGGGAAAGCGTGTTTTGCAACACAGATGTTATTTAGAGAATTGTGGAGATGCAACGGTTCTAAGTGGCCATAGTTTGGAGAGGAGACATACCCAATGGATAAAATGATGGCTTTAAAACTGAGCACGGCTAACCTTATACGTGTAACATGTCCCTTTAACATCAGGTTGCATCAGGTTGCATGTTGATACAACTCTCTGGGGACTCAGTAACGCCATAGAGTTTTGCACGAATCATAGATCCTTGGTTTGTCAGCCCCCCCCCCCCCCAAAAAAAAAAACCAGTTATTTGTTGAGAGGATGCAGTTGTATGTGTGTAAAATGGTAGCTATTTTTGCACCGGTTTGTTTTTGCAATGGAGGGGAAAGCTTTTCAAAAACAGACGCTTTGCTTTTGGACCCCCTAAGTCAATAGTTTACAGGTGGGAAGTGCAGGCACCAGAAATGTCATTGTACAATATATCTGAAATGTTGCCGGCCGCCCCTGGTTGTCACAGGGTGTGTCCCCTGCGACATTTAAACACACCAATGAGTGTCGGTGGTGCTTTCCCACGGAACTCTTTAAAATAGGGGAGACCCTCCACTCCATGGCATGCATTTGCAGCTTTTGGTTTCCCAGCTCTGTTGAACCATCATTTTATGAAGAAATGAATGCTGTGGAGGCTGACAGGTTTCCGGCTTTGGAACAGGCTGTTCATGATGATATGAACCCAGTGGAGACCGATGGGGGGAAAGCCGATGCTGGTGAGGAACCTGTTTATGAGGAGATGATGCATCTTTCACCCAAAAGCGATGGCAAGGAGTCTGGACATGATGAGGGAAAAGATGAAGCAGAGGATGAGGAAGAAGAGGAATGGGCTCAGTGTGTTCAGAATTGGAAAGAGGATGTAAGTAGCATGAAGGAAACGGAGATGTTGTTGATGGGGGGGCAGGAAATATTTAGAATTGTGTTTTTTCTCTTGCAGATGGAGGATGAAGGACTGTATTGGAGACTGATTGATCGAATTCTGGAATTGGCGCATAGTAGAGTGAAACCTCCCTGCTGATGCTAGAGTGGCGCTGGTGAACTACCCGATAGCATCCATATTCAGTCAGCTGGATGTGACAGTCAGAGATTGGCTATAGGGCAATGATTGAAACTCTGCTCAATTACAGCGGGGAAACCCTAGCCACACAATTTTCAGCGGGTGGTTTTTTAAGGATACGGCTGGCCAGCATTAGTCCAGCATCCTAACAAACCCCATCAACTAGGGGTTTGCCAAGAGAGCAGAACTAACGGCCGAGAGCAGGGTGATAGACCTTTTAGGTCATCTCCCTGCAGACCTATTTTTTCAAGAAAAACTGCTACTCAACGGAGTGGATGTGAAAATCAAACTAACCCACAGCAGGGACACCTTCTGCTTGATGAGCGGTGTGGGAGATGGGACACGTTTTAAGCTACCGGTTCACACCCCCATCAGTTTGTATTTGTGGCCGGGATTCTTGGCCCTGATGTGCATTACTTTGCACTTGACCACATTGAACCTCATCTGCCACATTGTGGCCCCCTCACCCAGCCCCAACAGAACCCTTTGGTGTGCCTCACAATCCTCTCTGGTTCTCACCACCCTGAACAATTTAGTGTCATCTGCAAACTTGGCCACTTTGCTGCTTACTCCGGATCATTAATGAACAAGTTAAAGAGCATGAGTTGTATCGACACGCAACCTGATGCAACCTGATGTTAAAGCGACGTGTTACAAGTATAAGGTTAGCCGTGTTCAGTTTTAAGGCCATCATTTTATCCGTTGGGTATGTCTCCTCTCCAAACTATGTCTTCTTAGAACCGTTGCATCTCTACAATTCTCTAAATAATGTCTGTGTTGCAAAACACGCTTTCCCCCCAAACAATATGAAGCCTGCTACACCAGTGGCTGACCCTCCTTTCCCCCTTAGGAAACAGCCGGCATTCCTTGGGGGGGCGGATCCCTAGCCACTCCCTCGGGGACTGTTGCGTCACTTTCCCATGAGGAAACATACCGTGTTCGTTTTTGTGTGTGCGCACACATGTGTAGGAGGGGCAGCTGTCACTTTGGAATGTGGCTTGATGATGATAGGGGCCCCCATCTACTACTAGCATTGTAGCGACATTGCTTTCTTAGCCCTAGATCCTGCCCCCCCACACCTATAATTTCTGTGTGCTACTTGCAATCAGTCCTTTAAATAGAGTGAGCAAATCATAAGGCAATCAATGAATAAAAAGTTTTGCTGTTTTTAAAGGTTTATCATCTAAGTCCATTGTATTGGTGTTATTTCACATATTAGTGGTTTCACACAGTCTTATGAGAATCATAGCCCCCTCTCCACATCATTGTATTAACTGAGCTGACCATCCATGACCCTGAGGAACCCTGTGCAGATGAAAAAATAGCTGCAAGGCAGAAGAACTGAAACTGCACAGCCATGGAGATGGTTTGAAGCACCTCAAATAACATGGCAACAAGGTAAGAAGATCCAAGTCTTGCCTAGCAAATTATCATTGCTGCCAAAAATGGAATGTTTGCTGATCAAGTTCTCCACAAAGTTAAGGGTACTTCAGCTGATAACAGATGGGCATTTGAGGGTGGTTGAGAGGTGTCCCAAATTAGGAAAGCGCAAAAAGAGTCATCCTGAAGCCTCCACATGCTCCTCCACAAGCCGTCCCCATGCCATCCATAGGGTGACATGGGCATGTTCAGGCAGCTGTGCATCATTCTCATCACTCAGCTTCCCCATACATTTTCAGTAGTCATGCACATGTGTACACATGTGCACACATGCGCTCATGCGCACTGAATAGTTTTTATTTTTAAAAAGCTGGATGTGACTTGGGGCAGCTTGGCGGTTTCACACCACCAAGGCACCTCACTTGCACCCTTCCACTTCCAGACACCAAGGAGGTGACTGGAGTGCAGCTCAAAAATTTGCTACCACTTTGGAAGTGGTAGCTTTATGAGTTGCACCACAGAGGCCAGAGGATGGGGTGAGGACAGGGCAAGGACAGGCAGCAGATGTTTGTGTGTGGAAGGATTTGGGGGGTTGATTTCAGAAGCATCTCTGAGTCAGCCCAAAGTTATAGTCTATAATCACCCTTCTAGAATCAAAGTATTCATTGTTTTGTAGTATGGTGTCCATGATCTTTAGTGTTATTACCTTGTCAATGTTATGTAAACTCTGAATCTATGAACAATGAAATCTGAGGATACTTAAACCTGGTGAAGAGAGCTGTAAAAGGGTGATAGATCTTTCTATACACCTGAAAAGGACAACAGGTTTATGGCAAAACATGAAATCTAAAACACACACAAGTTTTTTTTAAAAAAAACTCAAAAATGAAAAAGGAGTGCCTGTATCTGTAAAGAACAGACTACCAGTTGCTAGACAACCACAGATCCCAGGCTTGGTTCTGTAAGTAAAAGATAGGGGGAGTGGTCAAAGCCCTTTCAAGGCTTATTTTGGCTTCTGAGTCAGGCCTAGCTAAGATTCTTAGCTCCAGGTAGGGAAATTTCTGGAGATATTTTGATGGAAGGTAGGATTTGGGGAGGCCTCAGCTGGATGTAATGCCTAGAGTCAACCCTCTAAAACAGCCATTTACTCCCGGATGATCTCTGTTGTAATCCTAGGAGATTTCCAGACCCCACCTAGAGGTTGGCAGCTACAGGCCTGGAAGCAACCTGTGTTCTGGTCTCTTTAATGCAACATTCAGCTGTTTCCAATTCACACTGAATATGGTCATTTAAGCACTTCTTTTTGTGTACTTGGTGAGAGATTTCTCCATTGATGAGACATTGCGTTGGATAATCTGTAAAGAAAAATATTTGGTGAGTAGCTTTCAAGGTTATAATGTTTATTACTATGAATATGGAAGTGTATTTCTTATGACATTATTCTTATATTGTATATAGAGAGCTTGTGGACTGTTCAACTTATCCCTCCTCAATGAAGATGTGATCTAAATGAAATGTGCAAAATATGCTGGTGACCCACGTTGAGAGTCCTTAAGAATGTCTGCTCCATTTGGAACATATTTAAAGGACTTTTCATATTTTGCACTAGCACTTTGTCATTGTTAAAAATGATGTTCAGCTTTCAGCAGATTTAAAAATTTTGTATGCATGAGCTTACTTGACTTTGATGAAATATTGTGATTAAATTATATATGAATTGTGTGGATAATAATATTGATATTCAACTGTATTAAGGATTGTGTTATTTTCATGGATTTGCTTCTGTTCCGGCCCACCTGGAGGTTGGCAACTACAGGCCTGGAAGCAACCTCTGAGTGGCTTGAAACCACCTGACTTGCATGACTCATCTAGGTCTGATTGCCTGCTACCGTTCAACAGCAGCCACTAGTAGGGTCTGGGAGCTGCAAGTATAGCAGCAAGTGATTAATAAATATATAAGAGCTGCTTAATCAATTAAGAAGCAACTGCAAAACAAGCCTGGACATGTCCAAGAAAGCTTAGGAGCATCAAGCTTACTGCTCAGAAGCCAGTGACACCTCATTTCCTAACAGGTGCATGTCAGCACCATCAAACACAGGCAGCACAGAAAAAGTCCCCAAAGTTTCTCTACACAACTGAACCATAACGAAACCATATAAGCACCAGTATAAGGGATCTGTGCAGTCTGTGTACAAAACGGGAAATGTGGTTAGCGTAGGACAGAGGAAATGCGGTTTGTGTAGTTTGTGCAGCACAGAGGATATGAATGTTATGAAACAATATAAAAGCTTGTGTTTTGCTGTACCCTTTGCTCAGATTCTCTCCTTTGGGCAGATGCCGAGAGAATCTAGCCCACACGTGTGCCTACAATAAAAAGGAAGCTGTTTTCCTGATTTTCGCCTCAGACCTCATTTGTCATTTGCACCTGCTTTAATAGACAAATTGTGGGGTCTTCCTGCAACACAAGCTCAAATCCCCATCTTGCTGTGGAGGTTCACTGGGTGATTTGGGGCCAGTCATATACTTTTAGCCTGACCTACCACATAGGGTTGTTGTGTGGATAAAAAGGAGGAGAGGAGAATAATGTAAGCTGCTTTGGTCCCCCCTGTGGAGAAAGGTGGAGTATAAATGAAATAATAAATACAGCTGAAGGCAGAGAAAAGGAGGGTTGGTGAATATCTGAGGAAGAGAGATTGAAGCAGAGAAAGGGAAGAAAATATGAGGGTTGCCAGGAGGAAGGAAAAGAGGAAATAGTGAGGGGGAAATGTGGTGCCCCTCCACAAGTCCTTGAGGATCCCCTACCATGCAGGTGGGCCTAGCCAAGTGGCTGGTACCACACAACAGGACCACAGCAGGCCCATAGCCAGATTTTTTTTTTGATGGGGCAAATACCCTCCAAAGCAGCCATTTCCTTTATGGGGAACTGATCGCTGTTGTTGGACAGCAGTAATCCTGGGACAACTCCAGGAAGCTGGGATCCCTACAGGCTAGAGTTATGCTGTAGTAGTAAGCACTCCAAACTATATGCAATGTTTTGTAAACTGTATGGATAAACTGTAATTTTGATAACAGTCATATATCAGGAGCAGAGGAGCTTGTTTCTCAATTGTCTCTGGCATTGTACTGCTAGAGTATTCTCCTCTCCTCCATTATCTTCTCTTTTCCTACCCCCAGAGTTGCACCTTAAACTCCAATAGCGCCTTAGTGACCAACAAGAGCAAAGAGACTAAGCTAGTGTAATCACTCCTTGCTGATACCTGAGGAAGCTGCTTCAGGTCCTCCTTCCCTGCTTAACTTTGTGAAGAAGGGCTCCATCTCAGTGTCAGTGGCCTCTCCAGAGGTGTTCACATAACCTTTGCTCCAGCCATGGTCATCTGGTGGCTTCCCATTTGTGCACACCTGCAGGTGGCCACTGACCAGGCTTCGTCCCTTCATAGTAACTGCCTGCACTGACCTTCATCCCAGATCCCCTGCTTCTCCTTTGTGGTCAGAGGCTTTGGCACGGCTTGTGCCTCTCTGGGAAAAAAAGGGGGGAAGGCTGTTTGGTGGAGGGGCAGGGCAAATTTGGAGTAGGGCATTGCTCATCATCAGCCCCACGGGTCTGGAACACAGTTTTCCTAGGTAGAGGCTGCATGGGTGAGAAAGAGCGAAAGCATAAGACAGGTTTAGATAGGAAAGGTAGGAATTGGCTGCTGAATGTGAAAGAGATAGGGTTGCCAATGTCAGGTTAGGAAATTCCTAGAGATTTGAGGGGTGGAGCTTGAAGATGGTGGGGTTTAAGGAGGGGAGTAAGCTCAGAAGTATATAATACCATAGACTGCTAGGTGAGGGCTTGAGATCACTTGAAATTACAACAGATCTCCAAGGGACAGAGATCAGTTCTTCCCGAGAATATGGCTGATTGTGAGGGTGGGATCTATACCATGACACCCTGCTGAGGTTGCTTCCCTCTCTTAATATTGCTCTCCCAAAGTTCCACTCCAAAATCTCCAGGAATTTCCAAACCTGGAGTTGGCAACACTAAGATAAAACTGATGTCTGAAGTGGGGAGACTCTCCCCATTACAGCTGACAAGTAGAAATGAAACTTTGTATATTTATTACATTTTTCTCCTCCCTTTCATGCAAGGAGCTCAGAGAATAACACATATTTCTTCCCTCCTTAGTTTTATTCTCACAAAGATCCAGTGAGGTAGCTGAGGCTGAGAGAAGGTGACTGGCCTATGATCACCAAGTGAGCTTCTTGGAAGAGTGGGGGTTTCCAGCCCATCTTTACAGTCCTAAACTTTTAGCTATACTTCACTGGCACACATACTGACCCCTTCCCATGTCTGAAGTAATTTTAAATACCTTATTAAAAATTAAATTTCTTCTCCTTAATCAGCAGTTCTCTCTTTCCTACAGCAATTTTCTGATCTTTCCTCATTAATGATTTCCCTAAAATCTCCTATCTGCATTTGTGTACATCTACACACCATTGCAGATAGGGCAAGTAAGTGGTGTAAAGTGGTAGGAGACCAGGATTACCTCCTTTTGCCTGTGTACTCCAGTTTTATTTTAAAATCAGAGATGATCACATGGGTGAATTTTATGGTTGGATCCTGATCCTTCCCCATTTGGATGGGATTGAAACCTGGATTTGATGAGTATCTGAAGATACAAAAGTGACATAGAGTGATAAGAGATGCAAAATTAACAGAAGAAACTAAAACCTGCAGCATATTGTAAATTCTGAAATTCTTATATTATTCTCAATTATTTTCCTAGTTAAATTGCAGTGTATAGGAACCTGATTCCACAGACAGGCTGCCCTCATAGTGCTGTGGCTCAATTTCTGGATGTTTGAATGATTCTGACACAAAAGAGAAGTCTATGAATAGGGATGGCACAAACCTCATGTTTGTGGTTAGGGTTAGAATTCTCTGATATGTTGGCTCATGAACCAAACCAGTTCATATTGGTTTGTGAGCCATTTAAAGTTTAGAACCCTGCTTTCTGCTCCATGCAGCTTTTTGTGGGGAAGAAAGGGGGGCTCTGAGACATTTAAACCAAACAGTGGAACTGTTTTTCATGAACCAGTTACAACGGAGCCAGTTAAACCACTACTTTCTGCTCTTCATAAACCACCACTAGCTGTTACAAACTGCATCAAAATTCCTGGAAGTTCATGGTGGCGCTTCAATTTGCAAACATCCCTTCATAAACTGCAAACCAGCCAAAATTTGTGTCAAACTTTACTTCATTATCCAGTTTGTTCCCATCCCTATCTATGAAGCTGTGTAAGAGATCTTGCCTTAGGGAAGCCTAAAGTTAAGTATGAAGATGAGCACTGTGTAGGTAACCTAAGAGAAGATGATTTGACATCTGATTGTTCCTCTGAGGCTAGAGATTCTGATTCCCTAACTGAGAAACTATGATCATGCTGTAGATTGGCTTCCTGTGTACCACATGCAGCCCATGCTCACAACTTTGGCACAATAAGATATACAGAGTTGGTATATTTGTGTCATTAGACATAGTCCTAAAACATATTTATTCATCCAGTTATCTGTTGAGTGTATCCTTAAAATTTCAGTCCTGAAGCAATTACTTCCAAGTATTCCCATCTGAATCAGTAAGGGCAACTGACTCCAGTTAGTAGTATAAATTGACATGGACCACTTTAAGGCCAAGCATTGAAATAAGGCATAGGAAAGAACTCCTGTTGATGTTAATCTTATGACTACAATTATAATCAGTTGTGTGAACCTGAGAACATGGAGCTCTTTCACAATAGTTTTGAAAAAATAATTGTCCTATTTTTGTACTTTACTAAATGAAGGATAACCAACTCTTTATATTTTGTTATTTTTCAGTTATCAGCATTCTGAAGGGATATGTACTATTCTTATTATGCCAATCATTTCTGTTTTTATTTGATTTGATTTGTATTCTGCCCCCCCTTCCCTGCACCGAAGCAGGTTCAAGGCAGCATTGTTGATTCTGTCAGAATAAGCATTGTCAAAGCATTAGATTTTATCAGTCCCTATTATTGCAGTGTGATTTTTGTGCTGCTATCATCGGCAGGCTCTCAACCATTATCTTATTTTTCAATGCAAACCCTTATCTTTCTGGGTTTATAGTTTGACTAGAAGGATCAGATTATAGAAGACTGACATTTGGCTGGCCACAAAATTCCACCAGGGAATACATTTTCCCCCTTAATAGCTTCATCTGTGGCTCAGTGAGCATAAATTATAATGTAGAAATTTAATTTCACACATGTTTGATAAAGCATTGTAATATGTTTGTAAGCGTCCCGTAAGCCCCAAATGGCAACATAGTTACATTTGATGAGTCCATCAAGGCTACTTCACATATCTGATTTGTTTGAGCAAGTATACACTGGCATAAGAAAGTCATTGCATAGTGGGCAGAGTTCTGGAATAAGAGAAACCAAGATATCTGAGTTTATATCTCCACTCTGTCATAAAGCTCACTGGGTGACCATGGGTGATTTTACTGTCTTGTGGGCCAACACACACCACATAAGGTTGCTAAAAGAATGAAATACAGTATATCAGGATTACCACTCTGAGCTCAATTGGGGAGATGAGGAGGAATTGGATACATATCTATGACAGACCCCCTAGTGCTTCCCTACTATCAGACAGGGTTTCCCACCAAAAATTAATTTCAACTGTTGACTGACCAGCACCGAGTAGTATGGATTTAGTTATTGTTTTAAAAGTTTGTCTGTCCCACCCTGTCATGGATCTAATTTGTCTTTTAGGCCAGGCCTGGAACTTGTTGGGATAAGCAGGAGCCCTCTTGTTTTTTCCCTTTCCAATGGCTCTTGTGATGGTATAACATTTAAGCAGAAATAACTATTTTATTTAACAGGCAGGGAATGAATTGGTGCAGTCAGGGATTAGAAATGCTGAAGTAAAATAGTTGTTAACAGAGATTATACTTTTCTTAACAATCAAAATAGTGTGGTTGAATCTTATTTTTATATATTCTTGGATCTTCAGTGAAAGGCACTTGACTGGTTATTTGAGTTAGTGACGTTTCTTCATATAGTTGTTTATGACTCCAAGTTTCCTTGTGATGGTCTCTTTATCTGTGTATCTAAACTCTTCCCTTTTGGAAACAACAGTTTATTTCAATATCCTGAGGTGTCTAAAAATGATTCACTTCACAACAGACCGTATAACTGGACAGGAATTATTATTCTTCTCTTCAGAAGATATAACCTATGTCTTTTGGCCTGAATGGGAGTTTCAGCATCCTACCCAAATCACCTTTACCAAAACCTCAATTCCAGTTCTGGTGTCTGTGTAAAACAGACTTCAGCTTAGGCTGATTCTTATATATTCAGTTCTGATCAGTGTTCCCTCTAAGCTGAGCTAGTGTGAGCTAGCTCACAGGTTTTTAGCCTCCAGTTCACGCATTTTTGTCTTAGCTCAGGAGAAATGGCCCCAGAGCAAACTAATTTATGCAGTAGCTCACAGCTTTAATGCCAGTAGCTCACAACTTTAATGCCAATAGCTCACAAAGTAGATTTTTTGCTCATGAGACTCTGCAGCCTAGAGGGATCATTGGTTCTGATACTGAATTCTTCCTCAGAATTGATAGAAAACTGTTAAGGCAAGGTGTTGTTTCTTTTCACTCCCAAGGTGAACCTATCTGACTTACTTTGTCAGACTCACTGACTCCAACCAGCTCTGTCAGAAGCCAACTGAGTGGCTGTCTGAATTCCAAAAGACCAACTGGTAGAATGACTCCCCAAAAGACCATGCCCTCAACAACTAATCATATAGTGACCCTCAGCTGGAGCTGGCCAATCAGAGAGTGTGGGGAGGAAGGGAGCAGCCTGTCACTCAAGCTCTCCATTCCAGTGAAGAGTTAACTCTTCACCTCCCAGCTCTCTGAAATTGCTGTACTAGGAGTTAAGAGCAGTATGTCACAACAGCTAATGAATAAAAGGAGAATATAATAATGTATACTAATGTCTAACATTTTTGCAAACATTAATTTAGCTGTATGAATGTTTGTAATTATGCAGGGGCAGGGCAAGGCAATTCAACATATACATTCAACAAAATGCTTTTGGAATTTCCTTTAAGACATTCTATACTTTAATACTTTTTCTGTTAGGGACTCTAGATACAGGTCTGTAAAAAAAAAAAAAGTCCATGTTCCAATTGAAACCATATACCCAAAACAGCCTAATGTAAAGAAGTTTCCTTCTCCTGTGTAGTTAATCATTTTAACATTTATGAAGCTGCAAACTTTGATTTTAATAGTGATTGTGCCCTGAGCTATTATTATTAACCGTAATAAGAATCTACAACAAGATGAAACAGGACCACAAACTTGGAAGGCAAACTGAGCACTCAAATGGAATGAAAATCAGATTATCACTTTATTAAAGAGGAATCATGTAGCATTTCAAAGCAGAGGAAATCACTGTCTCAGTACAGAACTGATTATAAACATGACTGAGCAAGTTAGCCCATACAAGCAGTGGAATAGGTAAGCAGGCATGTGGGAGAAGGTAAGTGGTGAGAAGAGAGGGAGGTAATGTCATATATCCACCAATTCTGGGGTTCCAAGAGGTGTCCAGCACAGCTGCAGAATTCCACAGGTCCAGACAGCTGCTCCAGAATGCAGTTGTGCAGCTCACAGAACAATTAGTTTTTTCAGCAGGAGGGAAAAATAGTTTGGAAGTAGATTTTGTTCCCAGTTATAAGGGGAAAGGGCTGTGACTTAGAAATGTGACCTGTTAGGGTATTTATGAGGAGGTAGCTCATGAGTCCTGAATAAAGTAAAATTGGGAGGTTCTAGAAATAGCTGGCTCAAGGTTGACTCAGCCTTCCATCCTTCTGTGGTCGGTAAAATGAGCACCCATCCTATTGGGCGGAAAGTATAGATGACTGGGGAAGGCAATGGCAAACCATCCCATTAAAAAGTCTGCCATAAAAATGTCACCCCAGAGTCAGAAATGACTGGTGCTTACACAGGGGGGACTACCTTTATATTTTTTAGAAGATATAAAACTTCAGGGAAGATTCTAATCTGGACAAATGTGGGAAAGGGGAAATTCTATTTTATTCAGATTGGAATTATCCACCCAATTTTGAAATCTCCCTCTTCCATTATGGAACATAGTTAGCTCTTCCAAATATGGACACAGATTCTGGGTTAGCTAATAGTATAATAGTGACAGAATCTAATGTGGCAGAAAAGCTTACTGATGAACTTTGGTAGTCCTTGATCACTGATTGGAATGCTATTTATGCATGCTATTTTTCTCTCAGGATTATCCAGAGGCTGTCTATTTGCTCCCAGCAAGTATGACTGGACTGGGAATGTTTCTGCTTCTTCCTTCCATTTGTTTTATTTTGACCATAAACTTATTTATTGGCTTTAATGCAAAACATGGAGGAAAGCAGGTTTCAGACATCAAAGGAACAGGGACAAAAGGGAGACAGCATGGTAACAGAATGCAGGAAGAAGATAGGCAAAGATGAAATTTTCTTCAACTCATATTATGACCTGAGTCAGAAAAGAATTCTTGTGGCTGTAACACTAATTCATGATTGAAAGCAAGCATTACTAGCTGCCGCAGCTCGTAAACCTGCCCTGATAATTATGAACTTTAGTGCAGCATAGCCAGAAAGAATAAATAAAGAGCACTGAAAATCAGGGGGCATGGTAATTAAGCAGCTGGGTGTAGCTTTTGTGAACCACCATCTGTGTGTATGTGTGTGTGTGAGGGGGTGGAATTCACTTTTGTGAGGAAGGGTGTGATTTATTTAAAGAACATAGCAATATTCAGGAGTTTTTGTAAGACATTTGGGGAAAGGATGGGAGCAAAACATGACTGGTCCCTTCCAATTACAGGAATATCGTCATAGATGTGGAGAATGCCCAATAGCTCCAAAGAAGGAATAGCAAGGCCAAAGGTCTACAGGTAGGAATGCTGTACATGGTAATGACCAAATAATGCAACCAACAAGTACTGCAGGTACATCCAATAGGTAACCTATTTCATTCCTCTTCCCCCCACCCCCAAAGGAAACAGGCAATTTGTCAGGTGCCTTCTCAGAGCAGGCTGAGTTGTACCATGTGAACATCTCAGCAATCCACAGCCATTCACCTGACCACCACATCAACATTGTTTTTATGTTGTCACATTCCTTTCACAAGTTAGTTCCAGCTTGTCTATGGTTACCTCTTTATAATCCTTTACACTTCAATGTGTGGTTCTCAGACTTTTTCTGAAAGCCTGTATTTGTTTTGTTTTGGTCAAAACACTAACATCACTAATTTGCTAGAACTGGTCTTTGAAGTGCCTGAAGAACATTTTGCTGGTTTGCTCTTTGCTCCATCTCTTGCATATATGATGTGCCTTGTAGAGTGCCTAGTCCAGCAGCAGATCTGATTTGATAAGTCACAGCCATCATGGGTAACCTACTCAAAAAAGCTTTCATGTGAAAATCCCAAATGCTATTGTTCTCCAGGCTCAGGTGAATTAAGGCAACATCTTAGCATCCCAACAAATCCTTTTGCTAAAGGCAACACAAACTTGTCTATTACAACAGTTAGTGGATATGAGTATACAGATGTCTTCAGAATTTACTCTATTTAGGTCACAGGTAAATGGTTACTTTTTGCATTGGGTTTGTTAGTCATAATTCCGATTTGATTTAATCCACAGGCCAAAGTTTATTTCATTTAGAAACTTTCCCCCCTTTCCATAATCTTAGAAATCTTGTGGTCATTTCATTTTTGAGTATTAATTTGGTTTAATTGAAGAAGAAAGAGCAGATTATGTTTTGCAATTTTATGCAATGGACTGTAATATGTTGGAATCCACCCTGAGCCCACCATGGGAAAGGGCAGACTACAAATTAACAAAAATAAATAAATAAATAAATAAAAATAATATCATTTGATTTTTTTTCAGACAAGATTTGCCTATATTTGAACTAACATAGCATACTAACATATCTGTTATTGTTGTTGTCATCTTCATCATCATCATTATTATTCCACCTCAGGCAGTTCTAGAGAATGGGGGGGAATTAGTCAGCAAACTCCACAGAGAATTTCTGCCTTGCCAAGGCAAAAGGCAGCTCTGGACAGCCCTTGTCAGCAACTAACCCTACTAAAGCAGAAGAAGTTGTGGGTGTTGAGCCAGGTATCCAATGTCCCTGTGTGCCCCTTTCTATTAGCTGGGGTGAGGGAGGGATGGAGAGGGAGATAATTTTACAGAGGGTTAGATTTGATCTTGGGGCTGTCAGCTTCTGGTTTCTACTGCACAGTGTCACAACCAGGGTTGGTTTTTTGGGAGTAGAAAGCAGGAACTCATTTGTATATTATGCCATACTCCCGGACATCACCATTGTTTCACACAGGGCTTTTCTGTAGAAAAAGCCCAGCAGGAACTCATTTGCTTATTAGGCCGCACACCCTGATGCCAATCCAGTCGGAACTGCATTCCTGTGTGTTCCTGCTCAAAAAAAGCCCCTGTCACAACAGTATATTAAAGAACAAGTAAAAATAAAACTTGAATTTGTATTTTGGAAAATAGATACATTGTGAGACTAAAAAACCAAACAGTCATTCCCTTAAGAAATATACACATTGCATGCACAGGAAGGATAGTAGATGCTAGCAACCATTGTAAGTAATTCTCATATTGGTGAGCAGAGTTTTCAAACATCTGTCAATAAATCCCTCTAATCAGGGTGCCAGATTTGTTGCTTTTGGAGAGGAAGAAAAATGTTGAGGTTACAGACTGCCGTTGATTTCATGCTTCACTTCCTATTCCAAATTGAAAACAACACTTAGCTGTCTTTTGTGTTTTCAGAATCTGAACGTTAGTCTAGATCAGTCTTCTTAAATGTACAAAAAAGTTTTTCCTTTTGGAGGTTATGTCAGGGAGAATACATTTAAAGTTTATAAACATATTGAAATGATGCCACAATGATGATGATGATGACAAACAACGATGATGATGATGATGATGCATTGAGTTGATTATGGGTTTCAGTTCCTGTTGCTTTGGAGTATTCCCAGTGATAACCAAAGAGGAAAGAAGCAGTGTCATATATCACCCTAGCATATTTTTCTCTTTTGAAAAAAGACATTATATTGCTTTCTGAGACCATGCAATTCAGCTGTGCTAGCAGACATATATCCAATATGAGTGTTCTAGTGAAGAAAACAAGATCATCAGAACATAGCATGTCTATCGACAGGGCCACCATGACCCAGTAGGCCGGGTTGGCAGCTGCCCCTTTCCCACTGCCACACTTGCCCTTGCCACCACCCAACACCCAGCTTTCCACTGCCCTCCCCTGCCTCACTGTCCAGCCTGGTGGCTTGTGAGGGGTGGGTGGCAGAGAAGGAGCTGAGAGGGGGTGGTGAGTTGGGGAAGAAAGTCTGGAGGAAGCACGGACCCAGGAAAGCTGAGTAGGGGAGGGGCAGCACATGCACTTGGAGGCACTTGGAATTGGCCTTCCCTTGCCACACACCCCACCGCTACTGCACTCACCCTCACAGCTGCCTGGGAAGGCAGTGGGGAAGGGGCTGAGTGGGGGTGGTGGGTTGGTGTGGCAGTGGGTGTGCTGTGGCAAGGAAGGGCTGGCTCTGAGTGCCTCCACGTGCATGCACCATCCTGCCTGTGAACAGACGTGGGAATGCTGAGCAGGGGTAGCAGGGCAGCTCATGCACTTGGAGGTGCTTGGAGGGTCCCAAAAACCCAGCACCTTTGCTTTCTGTTGATTTTGTTTTGTTAGAAACACAGTTTATTATGCCCTGTGCAATTATACAAAATATGAATTATAAAATAGCCCACTACTTATGCATTATAATTTTAGAATCATCACTCTGTTTTATTTATTAGCAATGTGGTATTTATTAGCAATGTGCTAACCCCCACTCTCTATTTAGGTAGTAATTTTGACATTGCTGAAACAAGAGCTACATTCTGAGAAAAAAATGCTTTGAATGCAGGGTTCCTGACTCATCCGTGAGTCTCATTTGTGGTCCTGCACAGATGGGGGGAGCCAGTACGGATGATGGAGACCTTGGCTGGCTACATCCTGTAAGACAGGATGAGCTGTGTGGGCAGCTTGGGAAGCAGATGGTGGCAACAGCAGGAAAACCTGGCCCTACTCTCCCATCTGGGCCTATGATGGGGCCTGAACTGGGCCTATGATGTGGCCTGAACTGGGAAGGGCAGGCACCACTGAGGTAAAAGGCACCCCATATTTCCTAGCCAGCTCACCTGGTCATGTGGGATCATTTGCCCAACTACCCCTCCATGTTAGTTAATGTTTTAGAGGTATATTGTACACATCACTGGCAGTATACAGTAGATACTAAATGTAAATACAGATTGCATTTTCTCCAGGGGAGCTGAACTCTGCCAGCTGGAGATCAGTTGTAAAAGCGGGAGATCCACAGGCCCCACCTGGAGACTGGCAACCCTTAATACAATGTGAATTTTAGTTGCAAATACAATGTAAATTCATATTGGAACTTCTAATGTATTTTCAAGCTACTAAAAGGTCATTAACATTTTTAACATATTGCCTAATGTTTAAGGGTGCCCACTTCATCAGGGGTCTACAGGGCCCACTTGCCATCGGGCAAGCTGACCCCTGGCCAGTGCACCACTGTGCAGCATCACATCCAGTGCTTCTTCTCAAAATACCCTACAAATTTAAAAAGAATTGGAACAGGGGGTCCAATTCTATGAGCCCCAGAAGAAGGTACCCCTATCCTTAATTATTTCCAATGGAGGGAAGGCATTTTAAAGGTGTGCATTTCTTTTAGATATGATAGCGAGAACTCTCTTCAGAGTTCAGTTGTGCTTGTCACAGCCTTACTCTTGGCTCCACTCCAAAGTCTCCTGATTCTACCCCCAAAGTCCCCAGATATTTCTTGAATTGTATCTGGCAACTCTGCAACATTAGCAGTTAGTCAAGAAACTTGGGCTCCCATCAACACAGGGAAAAGAACAGGGATGGAATCATGTGAGGCCAATATTGGCATGCCTGTCTTTGCACTGCTCACTGCTGGAACTACTCTCCCTCATGCTTGTCATATTCTTGGTGAAGAAACACAAACCAGACAAGAATCCTCCCTACAGGCCAGCAACAGCTAAGCCATGGTTATTAAAGAAAAATAAAGTCCCATTAAAGGGATAGGGGGGATGCTGGAGCTAAGTGTCACATTTTAAAGTGGCACTAAGCTCTGTCCCCCAATTGGCTGTAGGCAGAGCTTTCTTCAGCCTGTGTGCCATTTCCCCTTTAAGTCAGAACAAAGGAGGCTTTTCTTTTCCCCAGCTTAAAAGTGGAAACCGCAGGAGGCTTGTTCTAAGAGAGCACAACTCTGTGGAAGCTGCTTAATAGAGTGTTGTGTAGGGAAAATCCTTGTGTGGAAACAGCCCTGGTGGGACTATGTCCAATCAACTTCTCACATAAAAGGACAATGAGCTGACATGGTCCCTTTTCAGAAATACCTCTAGATTAAGTACAGTGGAAAGTATTACAAATATACATGATGAAGTTTACAGTACTTAACAGTTTTAATTTCCAGTTCCTTTCCTAATCATTCTCGACACTGAAATTTACTTTCTTTTTTCACTTTGTTTTGTACGAAAGGAACTGTTTGAACCCACTTTAAACACATAGCTCATATTTGTCTAGTTGAAACAGGCATTTTGAAACCTTGTCACATTACATTATTCAAAGTCTGTACATCTAATGCTTAATGGGTAATATACTAACATTTAAACGTTGAGGTTTTTGAATCAGTCTTTAAAAATCCTGAAGTGTAAGTAATTTTTTTTTTCCCTTTCAGGGACTGTTAAGGCTTGGCATGGTAAAAAAATTGGCTTGGTAAAAACATTGGTAAAAGCACTGGGAAACTTATCATGTAGAACTGCTATCTTTGGATGAACATGCTCATTAAAGTCTCCACTATGATTTCTTTCACTGTCTTATAGGAATATATTTTAATATGTATACCGCACACATCTTGTAAGAATTCCCTTCCATTATCCTTCCATCATGCTGTGGGCCCCACTGTCAGCACTAGATTCTACCCTCCAGGGTAGCCTTTCTCATTGTAGCAAACACACAGCAATTGATCTAAAACAAAAGTCTCATCATACTAATCAAAAGCTGTCTCTGCTTTAGGATAAACAGCACTCCACTCTGAATGAATGATAGTTCGCTCCAAGGTAAAACAATAAAGGAAATAATATGCTAAACATAAGTTATTGTACTTAATGTGTAGCATGAGTTTTAAATTAGGGTTTTATTATAATTAATGTTTTGGGCCATTTCACAATTGTTCCTTGGGTTGAAATAATGAACTTGACGACTTTCAAGGAAAGCGTATGCTGGAGAAGTTGCTCTTTGATTAAATATAAACACAACATTTCCTTAATATGGAAATGAGGCTGTAGAATAAATTGCATAAGCAGATCTAGAATAGGTTCGGCGTTAGGATTCAGAAGCCACAATAAGGAATGTTGCATGAATAACTAGTGTTTATATTTCATCACAGAGTGATTCTCTTAATTTACTCAGCATAATAGCCTATTAATTTGCCATTTCACTGTAAGGAAGGTTTGTGAAATGGTCCAAAGCATTGGTTGTAAACCATGGTACCGTTTGTACAATAAACTGGAATTCAAAACAAAAAAAGTAATAATGCTGGCTTAATTATCTTGCTATAGCTACAGGTCCTCCCCACGCCCCTGTTAAATATTTCAAGGGAGGCTCAATTGTTGTTGAGTCAGAAGACTTTTCTATGCAGAAACATTACTTAACCTACTATGAAAAATTAATAGGAAGTTAGTTGGACAAGGACCATTCCGTGTTGAGAAAAGCCAAAAATAAAATATTTAAATTTACTGCAATTCCTGTATGCTGTATGCCACTGGAAAATGTTCATTTCATTAGTATTTCATTGCTGTAAGAGAACATTAATGAACATTAGATTTCTTGATGAAAGGCTCATTGTCATTCCAAGTGTGAATTACTTTCTGTGAAAATTACTAATGAGTTGTCCGTTGCTAGCCAAAGACAAAGGGTCTTATCATTATACATATATGCCAGTATTGTTGGAAAGAATATAAGAAGAAAAACAGTGGAGACTCATTGGCTACTCTGTTATGCCAATAAAGGTTGTTGTTGTTGTTCATTGGCTACTCAATGATTTTGCTCTGTCTTTTGCCTGACCTTGGCCTAGTTCTCATTGCAGTGGAAATTCTGTATTTGATTGTTCTTCTCTCCAAACAAAACAAATAATCTCTGTCATAGAAAGGCTAGACTGGAACCCTTTCCTCTCCTGAGGTTTAGTTTTCTGGGCTGAGGGTTTTTGTTTGTTAGTCTGCTTAGTCCAGACACCAGGAGGGTTTTTTTCCCTGTCAGAGCCCACAGGAATGGAGCTCTGGCTGGGTTGGCCAGGGCTCTGACTGGCTTGACCTGCCATGCAGCAGCCATGTGCTCCTAGGCCAGGTTGTGTGGCCTAATATGCAAATGATTTCTTGCTGGGCTTTTTCTACAAAAAATCACTGCCAGACACAAATTGACCACATCAGCAGTAAACAGATCTTAAGAACATAAGAGAAGCCATGTTGGATCAGGCCAATGGCCCATCCAGCCCAACACTTTGTGGCCAAAAAAATCAAGTGCCATTCTGAAATCTTTGTGAATACCTTTGATGATAACTTTCCATTTAAATATAGCATGAGTTCAAAGATTATTTGGGATAGCCTTAAAATCATGCTTACATTATAGTTTTATTAAAGTTGTTTGTTGAATTGTTTGAAGTTCTCATTTTTTTTCTTTGTGAAAGTGTATTCCTGTATTTATTTATTTAACTGATTTCTATTCCGCCTTTTCCTGCAAAAAGGCTCAGGGCAGAGTACGACATGTCAGCAATAACAATGCCTCGATGATCAAAGAAGAAAACTTCCTTATAAACATTTCTCAAACATGAAAACAGAACTGCACAACAGTGAAACACATACATTTAGTATAGCTGTTGTGTTGATCAATATAATGCATTCAGTTTCATCCACTGTAAAACAATTATCACTTTTCCAAATGATGGGAACCTCAGCAGCAATGCTATCGGGTTTAGGACTTTTGATTGACAGTCTTCAGCAGACTTAGGATGCCTTTCTAATATCTGCCTTACTTGCCTATACACATGCCTAGCAACCAGATTCCTAAAATAGGCAGAAAAAGTAATAGTCTTGCATTAGAATCCAAAAACAAAATTGTGAAAACTCCCACAACCCTACAGGCTGCTTCTAGCCTAGTTGATCTCCTTTAACAAACTCCAGCTCTCTGTCTCAAACATTTCCACTTTTCCCTTCCTGACACCCAAAGAACCCCACTGTCAAGAGTCTATCCCTTCGCAGTATTCTCTTAACATAAACTCAGGCAATGCTTATTGGTAACCCTGAACACTGGTGTAACTTTTGTAACTGATGAGTGAAACTGTCTGCATTCCAATCTGAACTATATAATTGCTACTAAGCTTTGCTTAGAGAACGCATCCCCAAATGCTTAACTTAGAAATTTGTTAACATGGCAACCAAGGTCACGCTGGAGGAGACAGAGGAGACAGAGAAGCTAGTAGATAGACACCTGGATGTTAGAGGGGGGAAGGGGGAGTAGAGAGCCCACCAAATGTACCCGCTTTTATTTGCCGTGCTTTGCTTGAATTGGTAACAACCCACCAAGGGTATATAGGTGGTGCCGACAGGCTAGAACGAAGTCTCCACAAGCCCGCTGCTTGCAGCGTGGCTGAGGGGACGTTTTGCCTCCCTTCGGAGGGAGAGCGACAGTTTCGGCGCCTTTCCAGGCGCGTTTTGAGTGGGCGGGGCTTCAGAGCTGTTGCTGAAGCCCCGCTCTCTGTAGGGACAGTCTTCCCGGCGTCGTTGGCCCACCCACCCGCCCTGTCGGTTATGCAGGCTTTGTGCTGGTCGCTTCCGTTTGGAGGGGCCGGGTAGGAATTTTTTCACTCCCCGGCTATTTGGGTTCTGACTGGGGGTGTTTTTTGCCTACCCTGCATAGCAGTTCAGTGGATTGAGGAATTGGCTTTGGGTGGTGCACTGGTATAGTTTGGTCACTTTTAGGGCAGGTTCTACGGGGTTTTATGGCACCAGGCGGCCTGGGGAGGACCGGTTAGCCTCCCCCTTTTGGGGAGTTAGGGGTCTGTCAGGATCTACCTTGGGTGTGGCCCAAGGTATGTGAATGCAGACTGTCCTGGAGACTCGACTGGTTGGGTGCCTTTCACTGAGACTCGCGTCTGGTGTTTGGGCCCTCCAGTGCGAGCCTCCCTGCTGGGTCTGCCTAGCGGGAGCTGTGGCTCACAGCTCCGGCTGGGGGGCCGGGTCTCTCGCCCGCTGAAAAAGGCAGGGGAGCGGTCTAAGGAGACCCCTGGCCCTGACCTGGCCGCAGTTCGGTTGCCCTTGCCGATGTTATATATTTTAATAAAAGTGGCCCATAGTTTCACCAATCCAATTGTGTCCGTCTCTTTATTCCGACTTGGGGGGCAACCCCAGTTTCAGCAACTTCTTGTACTGCCTTAAAGATGCTTGGAATAAATGTCTGAAGTTAACCTCTGCGTGTTCTTTGACTCTGGGGTCTGACACCCACTACCTCTCAGACCAGCAAGGCAGCAATCAACCTGGTTTATGCTCCATATTTGCAGATGCAAAAGAATAAGCAATCCAGACCAAACTACTGTCTTTTCTCTTCCCAGAATTAATCTGCATAACAACTGTGCTGTTCTCAAACCACTGCTGTGTGGCAATAGCTGTTTGAAAAGTTCTGATCAGCAGTTTAATTAAATTCTATTTGGGGGGGGGATTAAGTGTTGTTTTGGGATTAGAAAAGAAGGAATACTGCATATACATTCTTTATTTAAACATTTGTACCCATTTTTTTCTACAACAAGGATCCAAAGTCGCTTACAATATTGTCCCCCTCCTCCATTTTGTCATCACATCAACAGATTGGTTTGGCTGTGAGAGACATTTATCCAAAAGCACTCAATAAACTTACACAGCAGACAAGGGTTCAAACTTGGGTCTTCCATATACTGAAAGACAGTAAATATTAGGTTTGTGGTTTATGGGATGTCATTTTCTAGCTCACAGATTAAGATCTTTTCTATTACGTTATACAAGTTCTTCAAATTCCACTCAAGAGCTAGCGATGGTAGATTATGGTAAGCTTCTGTCTTCCCTTGTACAAGTCCCATCTAGTTCTCTTTGAAGTTTGGCTGTGCCTTTATGAGCTGCATGAGACAGACACTCAATACGTAAAGCTGACTCTATTGGGGCATTGTTCTGTCCAGCCCTCATTGAAGGATTTCTGCCCATTGCTCAGCTTTTTAAAGCACAAGAACCTGTCCAGTAGAGAGAAAATTATGGCAGTCCTAGATTCAAGGATCATGTAGGTTACCTTGAGTATTACTGTTTAAAACAGAGCTATAGAATTTAAATAAATCAAATAAATACATCAAAACGATATAAGCAAGAACTGACATACTGTCCACCTCATGCATTAGCTTTCCGGGGGCTGTTGATAGCCAACAGAAATGTAAGTGGTTAAAAGGCTGTCTTGTGTTGCTCCACAGGAAAAGCTCAAACCGAATTAATGTGGACTTTGGGATAAGGAAAGGGCACAAAGGTGCCTAATAGCACAGCAATTACCGCAGCAGGGAAAGGATTGCAACCAAAATGGTCTCTCCTTTTCTGTAGCCATGCTGGAGCAGCAGTTTCCAGTCAGGTTTCTAAAGAGATTGATGATAGAGAAAAATGGTGAAATACTAATGGTTTCTCTCTGTGAAAAGGTGACCAGTGGTTATCAGGCAGAAGGTTACCTTCCAAACATTATTTATGAATAGAGGGCAGATCAGGGCTGCCTGGCTTCTATGGAGGTAGGTTCATTGATCATCCTATAAAGGAAAACTGGCCTTCTTACAAGGGCACTGAGTTCTCTTAAATATTATAATAGGGCTAGAGCCGTGAAGTTGTATAGTTAGGGAAAGAAAATAATTACACCTGTTTCTTTTTTGAGGGAGGGGAATTAACAGCTGAGATAAATTTGGTACAACAGGGAATAGACTTGCTAAAATCTGTTACAACACAGAGGGGAGGATGATAAAAGGTATCTTCATTTGAAATGACAGGATCTTGTTACTGATAGCTAGGGTTGCCAACCGGCTGGGGAATAAAATACTCCTTTCACAGGGAAAGCATTTTTACCTGATGATGCCGTTGACTTCCATGCTATGAAAAACTTCAATTACCCATTTTCATACACAAAACAACTGTTAAAGGAAAAGGTATTTTCCCCCACAATATTTCTGTTCTACAATATTTCTGGAGTACAGAAACATGTCTAAGAAGCAAGAATTAACTTTCTGGATGCAGTGGCAGAAAACAAAGTTCCTGTGCCTTTATATACAAATTGGATATTTTATCTTCTAATTCTTATCATTAAAAGTTGTTCTTATAGATTCCTTTTCAATGGTAGATCTACCTTTTTCAGGATGAAGTGGGGATTTTTTTCCCCTCCATAAATGCATTCTGTTTGCTAGTCAAAACTGTGCCTCCCTTCTCCTTAGAACTTGGACAGGAGATAGCTGCATTGTTACACTTGAAGCCTCTGTTAAATGGACAAGATCCCAAACCTCCAGACCTGCTGGCAACTTTAATCTCTTGTCTGCTTTTAGTCAGACTGTCAGAAGTAAATTTCTGAGTTTAAGCATAAAGATGAAGGGCAACCCATATGGGATACAGGTGCTTTGAGGGGGAGCGTGTGAATGTGCTTCCCCTGCTCCATTTTGAGTATAACTGGAGAAAAGATAGGCTGTAATGCTATGAGTACTTATCTGCATAGGATCACGTTATTAATTATATGTGATGCTTAGATAAGCAGTATTGCTCAAAAATTCTGCAGCTTCCCCCAAAAAAGAGTAACCCCAACAAAGTGAACAAAAAGACTTAAAGCAATTAATTTGCTATTGAGTACAAATATTTAATACATTATATAAAATGAAAGCCTAATAAGTAGTCTGGGAGGACGGGGGAATTTCCACTGAATGTGTGATACAAAGTCCTCATGTTGTTCCCCAGCAAACAAGAGGGTGTTTTAATGTGTAAATGGAGGCTATGAGACTGCGCTTTGGGGGAAAATACTGATCAATTGCATCGTGGCTTATAATGTGTGTTTATTTATAAGTTGAATTTATAAACCACCCTACCTTGAGTACACAGGGCTCAGGGGGGTGGACAATGGATTATATCTTGATTTAATCATTTCCACTTTTTTCCTTTCCGTTTCCATGAAATTTGTCATATAATCTTAAATCTCAAGGATGAACTACTTTAACCAAATATATTTCAGTTGCACAAGCAAATATGCAACAAAACACTATGAGCCAAAATTAGCAAGAGGCATCATTTGCTTGCTCAATTTATTTTGCCTAGAGTAACAAATAATAGGTAATGGATAATGACAGATGAGTCTTCATTTTTACTGGTGATTCTGGCAATAAATGGAATGTGTGGATTTATCAATATTACTGGCATTATGCCTTTGTTAGAAAATAAAATCAAGACCTAGAGACTAATTTAATGTTAACTCACATAATTATTAAAATAGAATTGAAGCAACACTTTTAAAAAGGCAAGTAGGAACTACAGAAAACAAGATGGATGTCACAAGGACTTGTAGATTGAATTTCCCTCTCTTCCCTCTCTTCCATTACTTCCATTTTTCCTTTCTGTGAAAGCCCCCATAACTTCCCTCCTTTTCTGCCTCCTCTGCTTCCCATCCACCAACCAATTGACCATTATCTTCTTCCTATCTTCAGGGTTTTTTGTCCTACCCTGACCCTGGCAACCCTTTACTAAGGAAAAGTATGGTCCAGTTGCAGGGTGTGGAACCTGCAAGGGCTTCCAAAGGGCATTTTCCCCTGTCTTAACTTCCTCACTTGAGTCCATTCTTCAAACGCCCAAACAGCCCTGAAAACAGCCCTGTCCTTCCCCCTGCCTTTTACTGACAGAAACCTATTCTGTTGTGGTAGCAAAAGCTACTGAAGACATATTTTTTAAAAAGCTACAGGTGCCCATTTTTAAAAATTTGCCAAGCTTGTTGAAAGATCCATCTTGACCCTTCACAGATGCAGTCTCTAGATTTACATGTCCTCAGATTTTGCCAGCTTCACTATTAGAATATATATGTTGTTTTTAGGAGCTACAAGTAACTACTTGAAAAAAGAATAAAGGAAGAACAGGACAGTTCCCTTCCAGTTTTGATATTGTATTGTTCCCTGCAATTGATTGTTATCTCAAGCATCACAGGAAAATATGTCTTTTTCACACTTACCATTCTAAACTGGAAGGAAATTGTTACTGGGTTGTCAGGGATGGAGCTTGGGGAAGGACAGGGACCTCTTCAGGCTCCATCCACAAATCTCCAGGAGTGTCCCAAACTGGAGCTGGCAACTGTACTCCTCATTGTGGTTCTCCGTACATCTAGTAATAAATCACTACTCATCTCTTACAAACACACCAGAATGCTCTTATGCCACTGTTGCCATGAAATCACAAAGAAGAATCTGAAAGCAACAAGTTTAAAACACAAGGCAAAGTTTATTTCATTACATAAGTAGAAAACTTAACATTCCCCCACTATCAAATAAAACATTTCTCCATTTTAATTATGTTAGTAGAAACCAACCAAACGCAATTGAAATGAAACCACTCAGTAATGCAACATGACGTGTCAGTTAGTACAAAAACAAACAGGTTATGCTTTAGGGTTTGTAGAGTCTTTTGGGATCAAGTGCCGTGTTCTACTGGAGAAAGTTTTCCTCCCAGACGTTTCGTTCTCAGCTGCGGAGAACATCCTCAGTGGCGTTGCAGCCGGAGCAGGCGCTCAGACCTTCTTGGCTGCTGTGCATTGAGTGGGGCCAGGGCTGCTGGAGAGCTGCTATTTCTAGGCTGGGGGGGGTGTGATGAAAGGGCAATTGGTTTGTGGATGTGCCCATTGTTTGGTGGGGCTTCCTGGAAGGGTAGTGATAAGGAAACTGGCTGTTGAATGTGACCATTGTTCTGTGTTAATTGCTGGGAGGGTTGGAAGGGATTTGAAGATAAGGAAGATGGTTGTTGACTGTGCTGATTGTTCTGTGGAATTGGGCTCTATACGGTGTCATCAGCCAGCTTCTTATTGGATAAGTCCCATCTGCCAGCATTAGTGGTGGAATGGTAACTCCGTTCACAGAGATGGTGGAGTTTTCTGGAACAAACACACCAAAATCCATTGTGCTGCAGAACTTGGATGCCATAAACACACTGGCATCATGTCTCCTGACACTCATACCAATTTCTGCATCAATGAAACAACCTGTGTGGTCCACTGCTCCCTGTAGACGGATGGAGCAACCACCTTTCCAGTTCCTGTACAGTTCTGCTTGATGGACAGGAGGTGCCACCGGAAAATGGCATCCATCCATAGGCATCTATGCAGTTGAGAAATCCCAATCTAGAGAATCCTTCCATTATCTGTAGGGGCAGGGGACCCAATGATATCAGCATTACATTTTCCATTACATACCGTTAAATCTTGCTACCAGCTACTGACCTATGAGCAACTTTTCTCCAGGTGGCAACAGCCGACCCCCATATATGTGCCCCAGAATCACCTAGAAACCTGTCACTCTTTCATTGGATCTGTGACCAACTGTTCCAGTGCTCAGTCATTTATGAGGTCTAGAAATCTCATTTCTAAAGCACATGTTTATTCAGTCAGTGTGAGGGCAGTTGAAGTCTCCCAGTGCCATAACATTATCTGCTTTAATCATCTCCTTTATTTCCTTCATCTCAAGATCAGCCTCAAGAACTTGTATCAGATGGGTGATAGTACACCCACAGTACCATAACCACAGTGATAGACCACACTTTTAAGTACAAGAGAGTTAATTCTTCTTTTGAACAAGAGAGTTAATTCTTATGTTTTCTGTTGTATTTGATTCAATGCCCTCTTTGATGTACAACACAGTACATCCCCCGACCAATCTCTCCCTGTCCTGCCTATTAAGTTGATACCTAGAGATGACTTTATCCTATAGATTTTCCCCATATTTCCATCTTCTATATCTAAATATCATTATCTAAATATTTAATATATCATATCTAAATATGTAAATAAGTTACTCCTGCTTACTGTTACTGGGTGCTGAATTTTAACATTCATCACAGATAACAAATATTTCTGCTAAGTTTATAATAAATCCCCAAGGCCTCTTTTTGATCCTTTAAAAAAATCTAACAGTGTCTACCAAGGCTGCCTTTTGGTTCTATTGTTTTTATATTTTTATTTGAACAACCAAGCCACTCTGCTCAAAGGCATTCATTGGGTGCTTTCACACAGTGACTGTTTGCAAGTGGATATTGCTATTTTTACACAGTAAATGCCAGTTGCAAGGTGCATTATTTAGTGTGTGTGAATTCACCCATTATCTCTTCTGTTTTGAAAGGGACCCACAGCTCCGTTTGAGAATGCTGATGATTTTATTTTGTCATCATCAACCTTTAGGCCAAGAAATATTAGGAACTTCAGGAAGTTCATATGGGCTTACTGTCAATTACTAGAAGACATAATTATGTGGCTGGAAGATCAGTAACATTATTACAAAAAAAAGTCAATTGTAAGGGGAAAAAATCTTAATATGCAGCCTATCATTTGTAATTTCATTAAAGCTGAAACTCTGTGTAAACACAGAAAATGGTCCCATTGAACTGAATAGGACTTTTTTTCAAAGTAAAAAGGCATAGGATTGGGGGACAAAGCAGTAGGTACTATATAATAGGTTTTCTGTAGGTTTTAGTTACATATATGGCATCTATGGTGGTTGTAACTTTCTTTTAGATAGCAAGTATGTGAGTCCTCTTGCATCCTATCCCAAAGTGGACTACCATGTTTTCCATTTAGTGCTGCATAATGTCTTTTGCAACAGTTGAATTTTCCAAGCAGTTGTCAAGTCAGCCCTGCTCAAAGTGCAGTAGTCAAACTTGAATATAATCAGAACATGAATAACAGTGGTCTTCTCACTTTTTTCTTATGGAAGGGCCAGAGATGATTAAAGCATTATGCATCCACCATAGTCCCCAATCAAAGTAGCCTCCTTACTAATTAAAATCATGGGATGGGCGACAGTAGGGCAGAGTAGAGATGGCTAGAGGGAAAACAATTTCTTGTTCTTTCGTTTTTAGCCTATTCTTTCCACCTGCAGCCCACTGTTTAACCTGAGGGTGTTGAACTCATTTGTTATGAGGGCCAGATCTGACATTAATGAGACCTTGTTGGGCCAGGCCATGTCAGGCCAGGCCATGTGTATACCTATTTAAGATTAGGTAGCAGAGATATATGATGCAGAAGGAAGCAAGGGATAGAGAGAAGAAAGCAGATAGCAGCCAATTGCTTGGGGGCCTGATAGGAGCCCGGGCCACATGTTTGACACCGCTGCTATAAGCTGTACATGTGAGCGGCTGCTCATCAACACAGAAAGCCCCCACAGCAACAATCTTGAGCCATGCGGGGTCTTGCAGTGTCCATTGCCCGTTTTAAGATTACAGCAGTTATATTCTGCTCAGGATGTGAACTGTTCTGCTCAGTTGAGGGATGGGGAGGAAATTAGAGGGAACATTGCTGCAACCACCATTTTTCAGGTGGCTCCTGATATCGTATATGTGAAAGCTTTGTCTTAAAAAAGGAAGAAGAAATCCTGCTTCTAATCTTTAATGCACATTAGTTTTTAAATAAAGAGTAGAAATTAGGCAATTGTTTCCCAGTATATATTGTTCTGTGGCAACAACATAGCCTATCTGAGGCTCCTTTCTGCTTAATAAGGATAATTTACAAAGGAATTGTGGTGCTGTTTTGAAGCATTCTGCCATAAAGTACCATGGATGCTGAATCAGAGCAAGACACAATATTATGCAGGACCAGATCTACATGTTTTTTGAGGGAAGGGGGCAAAATTAAAAAATGGCACCCCCTTATGGGCCCATTCTACCTTATGGGCCCATAGAATAGAATGGACTCCATACCCAATTTGGTCAGCCTTCCAGCACCTCAATCTGGTGCATATATAGCTAGAGCATAAGTCAGCTAACTTACTTGCTGAGCAATCCATTAGCTCATTTTTCTACATATTTGACAGACATTTGCTCTTCTGTGCTAAATTTCATTCCATTGTTGACACTGTTAATTGAAGAGATAGTTACTAGCTCTGAATATCCAGCAGCCTGTAGTTTTGTCATCTGTGGCCAATATACTAAGGCCAAATAGGTTAAAACCATATTTAGTTCGTTTTGTTAAAACAATTTTCTGCTTAATTGAATCTCAATTAGAGCTAAGTCCCCCCCCCCCCCCAGTTGTATTGGTTTTGCTTACTTTTCAAACTATTTGGCATATTTTACCCTTCATGGGACATGTTGTCATTAATTGGTTTAGGATTGTTTTAAAATCAACTTCTCATTTTTAACATGAAGAACTTCTCCCCAATATAATGTGCTGTTTGCTTTGATTCCATTAATCTCAGTTGAGTATTTCCAGTTAAATATTGAAGGATTAACACAAATGTCTTTTCAATATGCAAGTTAAAACACCCTTATACATATTAAAAACACTCCTATCTTGTTAAAATTCTACCTTCTTTTAATCTTATTTCTGTCTTTTGATTAATTATATTTTTTACCAGTAGTCCACTTACCATTTCCATTTATATGTGTGAAAGTACTAGGAAAAGAGTGACAGGAAGACATTATTGCAAAATCTATGTATGCCTCTATATAATCTCATTGGATTTACAGAAGAGTCCTTCTGTTGTAGTGTGCAGTTTTATTAAAATAAATGCTAACATGAAATATGCTCAGATTAAAATTTTAGTAGTTCCACAGAACAGATGGAATTGATTCCTTCATTAACTCAGCAGAGCTACTTCTGATTAACCTTAATTCCAAGAAGAAGGGAAGGGAGATTTCAACTAGCATTAAAGTTCAAGTCTAGTCACACTGTCCAGGCTAGAAAAAGAAAGTATCCCATGCTTTACCTGCCATTATTATAATTATAGTACAGTTCTAAACACAACTGTACCCTTCTTAGTCCATTGGCTTTAAAGGATTCCACTATAAATTTGTAAAATGCTGACACTGCAGATATCATCTTACATCACTTCTCAGGGTTTTTTTTGCCATGAGACAGATAGATGATAGGTTTCTATATTTAATTATTTTTTTATAAGACCCTTCATTTCCTTAGATGAGTTTAGCTTATGTGTTATTTCTAGACAGGTTCCCAACCAGGCAGTTTTGCTTAGAAGACCAGACCTGGTTATTTAATCAACTGAAATGTGTCATTCTATGGATTATTCTTCTGTTTGATGGAGTTGTCATTGGTTGGTGTGGTGATATGGTTATATAACAAGTTTGCTAACGATCAACTACATATTGTTTGTAAGTGTTGTAATAGATTTTATGGTAATGTAATAGTGTTTTTTACATTACCATAATATCTATTACAATACACTCTGGACTGTCTAGATCAGGGCCAATACCAGTGTGTATTTGCCAAAATGAAGATAAACTTGTTTTTTAAAAGAGAAAATATACAAATCTTAGTATGAAATAGATGTTTAAGAACAAATTTGAAAGAAGTAAGTTGTGCAAGGCAAGGAATTGGTCGTGAACCTGGTTCCATAAGGCTTAAATAATTGCACCTCATGTTCATTGATTTCATAGGATGCCAATGGCATCCTAACTTTTTGGTCCAGTAGCCACATGGAGATAGAGAAACCATTGGGTAGGTTGGTTCTGCCCCATTTTACAAAGCCTAAGAGGAGGGGCTGGAGCACTGCCTAAGGGCTGGGGTGGGAGCTGCCAGCCCAGTCTCTTAAGCAACATAAAACTGCACAAAAAGCCCTGTCTAAAAGATGGGGCTGGAGCTGCTTAAGAGGCTGGGCTGCCAGTTGCAGCCCTGCTTCTTTGAGTCTTAGATGGAAAGAGCTTGCATTCTGGCAGTGAACTGTAAGCTGTAGTTTGAACATCTATGGCACAGAGTGTTTCCTTTAAAGCTCACATGAATCTACCATGGAGTGGTAGCATCAGTGCATGATAATGGATTCCCTTGCACCCCTGAAAACCCTTCCTGGGAACAGAGAAGGATGCAACAAACTCAAAAATGCCTCCCCCTCTAAAGCTTCTGAAGCCCGTTTTGTACACTGCAAGGGCTTTATGTGACGTAAGTAATTTCCTTAGGAGATAATGAAGCCCCACTTTGGCTTTCCTTTTAAATCAGCATGTTACTCTGTTCCCATGCAACATTTGTCAAAGGCATGAGTAACTTCCTTGGAAACAAGCAAAGTGGTTGCTTAGGAACTTGACTTAGTCTAATGACTTAGTTTCTGCAAAGCCTCTGTAGGTGAAGAGGAGATACTTCTGCAGTTCTAAAGAGGAGCTAAAAATCCTATTGACTGGAACATGGTTGTCTTGTTCCATCCTTAACTTGGTGGGACTGCAAGCAGGGAAAATGGGGCTCCCAAACGGAGGCAGGCTGCACAGCCTTGTCTCCAGGGGTCATTTTGCCCCTTCGTCCCCTGGCCCTGCTGTGCTGCCTGTTATGTTTATAGCCCTTGTTGTTAATTTAATAATAAAGAAAGTGGCCCTTAGTTACCCTTTGTGTCCATCTCTTCCTTCCGTCTGTGGGGGCAATAGATATTCCCTGATAGGTCCATAAAATGACCCATTAAAAAGTTCCACATGGACCCACTGCTCCTTAAGAAAGCCTGCATTCCTGCATCCAGGAAGGTATATTATGCTTTGGGATTTTTTAGAAGAGATGTCTGGACCCCTTCCTTGCTACTGAACAACAGATTTTTTTTTTTAAATGAGTTACCATTTTTCATGAGACAATGGTAGAGATAGGGATGAACCACAAAAAAATATGATTCAGCTCATGGTTTGTGGGTGATCTAAGCAGCTGAGCCGTGGAAACATCCTGCTCTATGCAGCTCAGCTGTTTAAAGGGGCTTTTTTAGCAGCGAGCCCTCAAATCAGAGCCATTTAAACCCCTGCATTTTGCAGGGAGTAGAAAGCAGTGGCTTGAATGGCTCCCATAAACCTAATAGCTGAGCTGTTTTTCTGCTCTTCATGAACTGTCACAAACTGAATAGAAATTTGTGAAAGTTTGTGGCAGCTCTTCAGTTTGTGAACATTGCTTCACAAAACATGAATGGGCCAAAATTTGTGATGAACTTTCATTCGTCAGCCAATGTTTGCCCATCCTTACACAATGGCAATCCCACAAGCAAATAATTTTTCAAAGGATGCCATAATCTTATTGCCTATATTGCTATGAGAGTTTTCTTTTTGAAATGAAATGCTCTCCATCTCAGGTGTTTCCATACTGCAAATAATTCTGCTGCTTATAAATATGGATGAATTTCTCTGAGAAATATTTTTTGGAGTGAAGTCCAGAGTTTAAATCTAATTATGTCCAACTGTTAACTTTTCTCTTATTTTGTTGTCCTTTGTCATTATAGCAGTGATATTACAGTTCCACATGATACCAACACCCCTTCAAGCATACCTGAAAAGTGTGTTGCTTAAAATGTGTATTGTTTTTGTGGACCAGATACCACTCCTTCAGATGCCTGAAGAAGCCATCTAAGTGGGCAGTAGGTATGCCTACAAAACAAGAATAAGAAGAAAAATGCTTTATGAAGTAAAGTCAAATGCAGGAGATGACAGTAGAAGCATGACAGCATTCTGCAGAAGAACCAGTCAAATAAATAAGATGCAATTAGGATGGCTATGACTTTCTAATCTGTGGTGGCAGCTGGCAATGAATAGGCATAGCAAGATCAGTAGTGTAAATAAACATCTAGAGAGATGCAAAGTCTGATTTCCACAGAATCAGATTTGCCAATTAATTCTATGTGAGGAAAATCCTCCTTTCCGAACATCGTAGTTACCAGCCTGGTTGCCAGGGCACCTGAAGAAATAACTCACACACGTCTGGCCAGAGAGTGTGGGTAAACCTATCCAGGGGCATAAGGGACTTATGCAGTACAAGCAGCCATAACGCCACAAAAGGCACTCTAGACCGGTACAAGAGTGCCTACCAGCAGCACGAACGTCTTCCCGTCGTTTCGTGTATCAGCCATGGAGCGGAAGAGACTGCACTGCCAGGAGCTATCCAGGCAAACGGTTATGAAGTTCTGACCATGGAATCCACCGTGGAGGGCTAACACCACGTAGTCATCTTCCCGCCAGGCTTGACTCCAGTTCATCCCAGCAGAAGGCTCATGTACACACCAGATGTCACCTTTGGCCTACAAGCAACCTACCCACCCCAGGAGTGGTTAATAGTCCAACTGCCACTTTCTTTGTTTAATGGAACTCTAGACAAAGACTGGTGCCCAGAAGAAGAAAGAAGAAGAGGAAGATCATCTTCAGCCAGAGCCAAGTTCCTTTGTACATGCTGGGTGCTACCTAGGCCACAATTAGACTTTCTATTGTCATCCTTTCAGATAAGTTCCCTAATCTTAAAGTGTCCCCCACCCAGTAGTCACTTCTATTCTTTTTTCCAACTGTCACTTTGGAGCCGCCCCAGGTCCGCTTCAACCTGAAAGTTTACTCAGGTACTCCTAGACTAGGCAAGTCCATTGGTCAAGAACAGGCACCCAATTAGGTGCCACCAATAAACTTTCTATTGGCTATTGCAGTAGTCCAGCCCTCATGGTCACTGCAGAGCCTCCCCTTTCTCCTCCCTCATACCTCCCATCCCCCGAGGGCTCAAGATAGTCCTTATAATCTGTGGACCAGCTACCCACCAGTGTGCTTCTATCAGTATCCCAGCTTCCGCTGCATAGATCCATCCCCAATTCCTGATCAGTTTCGGGTCCCTTCTCCCACTTCCTTGCTTGTTGCCATTGGAGCCTTCCTTGAAGACTACGGTAGGTAAATATCACCCTGTTTGTCTACCCATGTGTTCCCCTATCTATCTATCTGTATTTCCTATGACTGAATGTGTGATTTTATGAGTATTTTGTCTTGTGTGGAAGCCTATATTTTCCCTAATAAATTATAATTGATTTTACTAAATTAGAGTCCCTATTATTTTAAGCATTACTTTCTGGACGTGTATCTTGTCTACATTGGTAAAAGATCCCTAGTGAGCCAAGTGCCCACATAATAATTCCCCAATCTCATTTTGAGGGCATTTTGACTTACATCTAGTTCAAGCCTCTGCATTAAAGTCTGACTTCTGAAACTTTATTTGGTGGAGTGATCCATAAACAAAATTAATGCAACACTGCAATTTATTTATTTATATTTATTTAGAAAAAAACTGCCTCTCTAGGAACCTTGAAGATATCTAACAAAATAAAAATAAAGCATTAAAGTATTAACTAAAATCCAACATGAAAAACAGACAACTGACACCTTAAAATAAGAATTATCAGACTAAAATAGTAATTAAACTATCAAGCCCTTAACTAAAAGCCTGGGTGAACAGAAAATTTCGGCTTTGTGCCTAAAAGAAAGCAACATAGGCACTAGATGAGCTTCAAGGGGAAGGGCATTCCATTAAGTGAGTTGCTGCTACTGAAAAAAACCCTGTCTCCCATTTATCTCTGAAGAAGGGTCACAAAGAGCAGGCCTTGTATCGTAGGGATCCCCAACCCCTGGGCCGTGGACCGGTACTGGTCCATGGCCTGTTAGCAACCAGACTGTGAGTTGTATAATTATTTCATTATATATGACAATGTAATAATAATAGTAACCTGCCCTCCACTCCGAATCTGAGAGTCTCAGAGTGACTCACAATCTCCTTTACCTTCCTTCCCCACAACAGACACCCTGTGAGGTGGGAGGGGGAGGGCTGAGAGAGCTCTCCCAGAAGCTGCCCTTTCAAGGACAACTCCTGTGAGAGCTATGTGGCTGACCTAAGGCCATTCCAACAGCTGCAAGTGGAGGAGTGAGGAATCAAACCTGGTTCCCCCAGATAAGAGTCTGCACACTTAACCACTACACCAAAATAAAGTGCACAATTGTATCGTCCCAAAACCATTGCCCTCCCTCCCAAGGTCCATGGAAAAATGTTTTTCACAAAACCGGTCCCCAGTGCCAAAAAGATTGGGGACCGCTGTTGTAAAGTACTAGTGGGCTGACCATATGAGAGGAAGCAATCTTTCAGTCACTCTGACCCAAAGCCAATTTAACTATGGGCTCTTTGTTTTTTCTATGTCAACCTATTGTTATTAAATAACTCTAAAGTTATTTCTAAGATTTAGATGCCACAAGTACTACATATTTCATAATTTTAAGTTTTTCTAAGGCATATTCTAAAATTGAAGCTTAATTTCTCTTCTGCTCATGGATCTACTGAAGGCAGTAATGTAAATGTTCCATTTCCATTCTTTTTCAAAAAAAACCCTCAGCAAAATGCTATTCACTCCACCAGTCCTTCCCCCAGTTTTAATACTATCACTGATAGACAATAGCAATGTAATGCATTAGCTGGTCTGTCCATTGTGCTCTAATAGCTGCAGCTAAGGGTTATAGCCTCATCTCTAATTGACACTTAAGGGAGATTGTGTGTATCATTCTCAGCACATGAAATGAGAATATGCTCCCTTGATTTCACATTCTTCCTCTGATTAATAGGTTATGCAGTGTACATTTGCTGTATTCATTTATTCTCAATGTTTGAAGTTTTGCAGCTGATGTACTCTATATTTTTAGCTTCAGGAGTTAAGCCCATGCTTTGTTGCAATGAAGTAAATTGACAGTGACTTTACTGAAGCCAATGTACTTGCTTCTTGATTTGAGCTCAGGTAACATAGACAATCTTAACTTAAAACCTGAACTGATTGGAAAACTCAATCAATGTTTTGCAAGGGAAATCTCAGATAAGAACTCAAAGAGGCTAAAAATAACAGTATTAAGTAATGCAGTTAGAGTAAAAGATTCTCTGTTCTTCAGCTTCTCCTTCTGTTTTTCTAAGAGTATTACCAAAGCCAGGAATATGGAATCCTGGGCATGAAGCCAGACCTTGGTAGCAAGTTGTCTTCTAAATTTAGCATTACAGTCAGGCAATAAATTTATTAGCACACTTGAAACGTATTTATCCACACTTTTAAAAATTTTACTCCAGAAAATGATAGCAATATCTCAATGGGAAAGGGTCCACCCCCCCTTTTTTAATTCATGGTAAATTTTAAGAAATAAGATACAGCTATTACTTGTTTGCACATTTCAGAGTAAATGGGGGAACTAAGTGTGCCAGATCTTGGTCCACATGGTGGGAAAGCAGAGTTTGGAAATAATGTAGTGCAGGGGTGGCCAACGGTAGCTCTCCAGATGTTTTTGTAGGCAAAAAACATATGGAAAGCTACCATTGGCCACCCCTGATGTAGTGTGCTGTGTTGAGTGATGTTAGGGCAGAAAATGGCACAGAAGGCCAGAGCCTGAGGAAATCTGGTTTGTAAATTGTAACTGAGCTAGGGACAGCTGCATGTAACATGAGTTCCTGAGGACTGGGTGCCCATGGGTTTTGCTTTTGCAACTCCCTTCTCAATATCTCCAGTTGTGGCTATGATTGAGGAGCAGAACATGAATCTCTCACATTCTTTGTAGTCTTCCTGAAACTGACCATTCTAAATGATGCACTAAAGAATGACCAAGGGGTCAAAGGATTACTGAAGGAGGATAGGGAAATTGCTGAGAAGCTAAATGAATTTTTTGCCTCCGTCTTCACTGTGGAAGATGAGAAGTGTTTGTCTACTCCGGAACCACTTCTATTGGAAAGGGTGTTGAAAGACCTGAGCCAGATTGAGGTGACAAGAGAGGAGGTCCTACAACTGATGGACAAATTAAAACTAAAAAGTCACCAGGTCCGGATGGCATACATCAAAGAGTTCTGAAAGAACTCAAAGTTGAACTTGTGGATCTCCTGACAAAAAATATGTAATCTTTCATTCAAATCTGCCTCCTTTCCTGAGGACTGGAAGGTAGCAAATGTCACCCCCATCTTTAAAAAGGGTTCCAGAGGAGATCCGGGTAACTACAGACCAGTCAGTCTGACTTCAATACCGGGAAAGTTGGTAGAAACCATTATCAAGGACAGAATGAGTAGGCACATTGATGAACATGAGTTATTGAGGAAGACTCAGCATGGGTTCTGTAAGGGAAGATCTTGCCTCACTAACCTTTTACATTTCTTTGAGAAGGTGAACAAACATGTGGACAAAGGAGATCCGATAGATATTGTTTACCTTGACTTCCAGAAAGCTTTTGATAAAGTTCCTCATCAAAGGCTCCTTAGTAAGCTCGAGAGTCATGGAGTAAAAGGACAGGTCCTCTTGTGGATCAAAAACTGGCTAATTAATAAGAAGCAGAGAGTGAGTATAAATGGGCAGTCTTCGCAGTGGAGGACGGTAAGCAGTGGAGTGCCGCAGGGCTCAGTACTGGGTCCCATGCTGTTTAACTTGTTCATAAATGATTTGGAGTTGAGAGTAAGCAGTGAAGTGGCCAAGTTTACAGATGACACTAAATTGTTCTGGATGGTAAGAACCAGAGAGGATTGTGAGGAACTCCAAAGGGATCTGTTGAGGCTGGGTGAGTGGGCGTCAACGTGGCAGATGAGGTTCAATGTGGCCAAGTGCAAAGTAATGCACATTGGGGCCAAGAATCCCAGCTACAAATACAAGTTGATGGCGTGTGAACTGGCAGAGACTGACCAAGAGAGAGATCTTGGGGTCGTGGTAGATAACTCACTGAAAATGTCAAGACAGTGTGCGACTGCAATAAAAAAGGACAACACCATGCTGCGTATTATTAGGAAGGGAATGGAAGAAAAATCAGCTATTATCATAATGCCCTTGTATAAATTGATGGTGCGGTCTCATTTGGAATACTGTGTGCAATTCTGGTCACCGCACCTCAAAAAGGATATTATAGCACTGGAAAAAGTGCAGTAAAGGGCAACTAGAATGATTACAGGTTTGGAACACTTCCCCTATGAAGAAAGGTTAAAACGCTTGGGGCTCTTTAGCTTGGAGAAACATCGACTGCGGGGTGACATGTCGAGGTTTACAAGATTATGCATGGGATGGAGAAGGCAGAGAAAGAAGTACTTTTCTCCCTTTCTCACAATACAAGAATTCCTGGGCATTCAATGAAATTGCTGAGCAGTCGGGTTAGAATGGATAAAAGGAGGTACTTCTTCACCCAAAGGGTGATTAACATGTGGAATTCACTGCCACAGGAGGTGGTGGCAGCTACAAGCATAGCCAGCTTCAAGAGGGGGTTAGATAAAAATATATATAAATTTTTGGCCACTGTGTGATACAGAGTGTTGGACTGGATGGGCCATTGGCCTGATCCAACATGGCTTTCTCCGTTATGGCCCCCGTATGGTGGAATCAGCTGCCAGAAGAGGTGAGGGCCCTGCGGGACTTAGCGCAGTTCCGCAGGGCCTGTAAGACGACCCTCTTCCGGCTAGCCTATACCTAGCCTACATTTAGCTAGGATAACAACCTGAGGAAACTGGCCAGCCATCTGTTCACAGGAAACTGAATTACTCTGTTTTAATGTTTTAACTGCTTAAATTATTTAATTGTTTTACATTTGAAATTGTTTATTTTTAAGTTTGATTAATTGTTGGAAGCCGCCCTGAGCCATTCGTGGGAAGGGCGGGATATAAATCCCAAATAAATAAATAAAAATAAATAAATAAATGTTCTTATCAATCAGGTTAATAATCCTCAGATTTTTCTACCAGGAAATGGGAGACTGCTAAAAAAGTCTATGTGATGGCAGAGGGCCCTCTGGAACAATCTTTCCTTTTGGGAGGGGCCTGGGAGGATGTAACAGAGCATTCACTTTCTTGCGGTCTTCTTCCTGCATTGATTAAAAAGCAATAGTTTGGTCCCCCATCTCTACAGGTGATGTCCCTCCTGCCTGGACTTGGCAGGTAGATAAGTCGGAGAGAGGTCACTTTAGGAGTATTTACATAAATGATCAAAGGTTATAGTGACCAAAATAACTAAGATATAATTCATGCGTTCACAAACATACAAGAAGCATAATTTAAAGACACACTATCCAAAGAAAAATTCTTCCAACAAGGAGTCTCAATGTGCAGGCAGTTGGCTTAAAGGGTCCTGCTTTGATTGTTCTTCCTGTATAGGGTGCTCCACAAAATATTGTAAAAGACGTCCAGGTTCAAAAAGCGTTTGTGCCAATGAGTTCAATGCATTTCACAACTGCTTAAATGTTTACAGTGAATAAATGAGAACTCAAAATCTCTAGTGCAATTTCGTGTCAAAACACACTTTATTATACTGTAATATGTTGCGATAACACATTATCCTTTGTTATTAAAAATTAATGCATATACATTACATTCTCCATCCCTCCCCCTTTTAGTGACCCCCGGCAGTGTATTTTATTTATTTTTTTTAAAAAAAAGGTAATACATTTTTATTAGGGTTTGTAGAATCTTTTGGGATCAAGTGCCGTGTTCTACTGGAGAAAGTTTTCCTTCCAGACGTTTCATTCTCAGCTGCGGAGAACATCCTCAGTGGCGTTGCAGCCGGAGCAGGCGCTCTGACCTTCTTGGCTGCTGTGTATTGAGTCAATTGACTCAATGCACAGCAGCCAAGAAGGTCAGAGCACCTGCTCCGGCTGCAACGCCACTGAGGATGTTCTCCAATGCCACTGATGTTCTGCAACGCCACTGAGGATGTTCTCCGCAGCTGAGAACAAAACGTCTGGAAGGAAAACTTTCTCCAGTAGAACACGGCACTTGAGCTCGAAAGATTCTACAAACCCTAATGATGTTACCAGCCGTGAAAACCTGAAATCTTTGGTAATAAATTTTATCTATTAAAGGACCTTACTTCATAAAAAATAAAAAACCCCAGCATAGATTATGATTATACTCCATCGTCATAGTAGTCCTATAGTCCTTAACAAAGAAATGAAAAATATATAGTCCAATAATCTCATTTTTAAACTATAATCCATATAAAGTTTCTTTAGAGATTAACCATTGTCAAAAATCGCCAAGAATCCTTTAACGTTCCATTTTTTCCCCACATACTTTTGAAATTTTCCCCATTCATTTTTAAACTTCTCTAAGTCTTGTTCTTTTAAGATTCTTGTAAGCTTGTCCATTTCACTCCAATGCATAACTTTCAAAACCCATTACCACCTTTCTGGTATTTTGTCTCACTTCCACATCTGCGCATATAATGTCTGTGCAGTTGAAAGCATGTACTAAATTATCGTTCTATCTTGTTTTTGGAATGTTTTTATTAATTTGCAATCTTGTAGTAATGACTTCTCTTGCATTTTTTGAATAGTGGAATCCACTGTGTCCATTCTTCTGCCTTGGTCTTTCATCTTTTCTTCCACCTCCTGAACTTTCTTTAATGCTACTTGAGAATCTTTTCTGAGATCTTCAATGTCTTTTTTAATTTCTTTTTAAATTTCTTCTGCAGTGGACTCAATGTCTTTTTTTAGTTCTTTCTTTATTTCTGTTTTTGCTTCCTTTATCACCTTTACCAGTCTTGCTTCCATAGCCTCCATTGCATCTTGCCATTTGGCCATTTTTTCTTCTTCAAGTGACCCAGCCCTTGTTCAGATCTGCTTTGTTACTGGTTTTTGCCCAGACATCACTTTTTGCCCATTACTTAGATAGGCTTAAATAGGCTCCAAAGTTGACCTCTCGAATTTAAATTCCAAGTCCCTTTAATATAAGCCCAAAATCATCGTTCTTTGATGCCCCTGAGTCCAGATATTAATTTTTTTAAATTATTTTTTCTTCAAAATGGCGTCAGTGGCTTTCCTGTACTCTTAAAAAGTTTTTTTTCCTTTTTTCTTCAAAACAGCACCAAAATTAAATCTGAACATATAATCCAATAGCTTTCATCTTTTTATAACAATATCTGCTGGCTCCACTTTTTTTTATGTCTTGTTTTCTTTTAATTAATTTTTAAAATTTTGACCTTTTTTCCATAAACAAAATATTTATTGAACAAAAAGAAAAAACACACAATCAAGAAAAATAACAAGACAACAATATAACACTTAGAGGAGCTTAAGGATTAACACAGTGTATATACATCAGTGCCATCTTTTCAATAATCATAAACTTTTACTCAATCATAAAACAATTTCCAAGATTCCTTACATTTCTCTACATTCCCATCTCTGAGTTTAACCGTTAGAATGTCCATTTCTGCTATCTCATACAATTTTTGTATAAATTCCTCCTTCCCTGGTACCTGCGGAGATTCCCAATGCCTGGCATATATTATCCTCGCCATGGTTACTACATTTAATAGAAGTTTTCTAATTGTGTTAGGCATGGAATTCTTGCATATATTTAGCAAATACAATTCAGGAGTATGCGGTACACTTATTTTTAATATTTTTCTAATCCATATATAAATCTGCGCCCAATATTTCTTGGTTTTCACATTGCCATCAACAATGGTATAGTGTTCCTTTTATCTTGTTACATTTCCAACATTTGTTCAAAGAACGAGAATGCATTTTTGCTAATTTCTCAGGCGTAAAGTACCAACGATAGGCCATTTTATACAGATTTTCTCTAAGCGTGGCCGATTTAGTTAGTTTAACATTCTCTTTCCAGATTTTCTCCCAATCCATTCATTTTATATTATAACCAAGATCTTGCATCCACTTTACCGAACTCTCTTTCACTATTTCATCCTGCATTCTTTTCTCTAACAATCAACTATAAATTTTCGAAATCAATTTTTGATCAGAATACAAAATTAGATTATCAAATTCATTAATTTTTTTTAACAAAGCCTAGTTCCTTATCAACTTTATACCTCGACCTAATTTGTAATTTCGTCCACCAATCCAAACCACATTCCTCCAATTGTAAATCGCCTTTACCATCTAATAAAGTCTCATAATTGAAATTATGTTCCCACTGATATAGGCTCGGATAAATAGATGCTTCTACCGGTGATAACCATATCGGTGTATACTTATAAAATTGTGATTTTACTTCTGACCATACTCTGTAAATTGATCTCCTTATTTTGTGCCTGCAAAAAATATTATTCTTTTGAGGTGGTTGATACCAAGTATATGAATGCCATCCCTGTATTAAATCTGCTCCTTCCAATATCAGCAATCTCTTATTCTTTAATAACAACCACTCCTTGACCCAAGATAGAGCACACGCCTTATAGTGAATTTTCCAATCAGATAAAGCAAGCCCCCTCTTTCTTTACTGTCTTGAAGCACCTTCAGTTTTATTCTTGCTCTCTTATTTTGCCGCTGCCAGTCTGAGAAGACAATACTGACTTTGATGGACCAAGGGTCTGATTCAGTATAAGGCAGCTTCATATGTTCATATGAACCTGCTTATTACTTTATTCAATTGTTGAAAAAAACTTTCTGGAATTACAATCGGAATCATTTGGAATAAAAACAAAATTCTGGGCAATATATTCATTTTAATTGTAGCTATTCTGCCTAATAAAGAAATTTGTAAATCCTTCCATCTTTCTAAATCTACTTTTATTTCCTTCATAATCTTGTCATAATTATCATCTTTCAATTTTTTCAACTCTGTTGTCAAATATATACCTAAATATTTAACTTTCCTTTCATGTCTAAAACCTGATTTTTCTTCTATTTCACTAATTTGTGTTTGAGGCATGTTTTTCGCTAAAAACTTAGTTTTTTTATAGTTTACTTTTAGACATGCTACCTCCCCATATTGTTCCAGTCTCTTTTTTAATTTCCCAATTGAAAAACCCGGGTCTTCTAATATATATAACATATCATCTGCAAAGGCTTGTATTTTGAAGTTTCCCCCCCTGATTCTTGCACCTTTAATATCTTGATCTTCTCGTATCGTATTGATCAAAAACTCCAAAGCGAGCACAAAAAGCAGGGGTGAAAGTGGGCAACCTTGTCTGGTACCTTGTTCAGTGTAAATATACTCCGAAATTTTGACCTTCTTATAATGGCTGCTGGTACTTCTCTATGATTTGAGATCCTAGAGAGGGCTGGGAGGCCTGTTATTTTCCCTTCTCTTAATGGCTCCTTCCTTCCTTTCTTGCCACAAAGTCTCATTTTCAGTGGTTAAAAAGTCTCGCGTTATTTCAGTGACAACATTTCCAGTGTTATGTTCATCAAGTCAGCAGTTCTCCTCAGAGGGGGTTGTCTGTTCCCGACCACAGGTATTCAAAACAATATTTGTTTTTCCTCTTTTAGCCTTAATCCTCCAATATCTCCAGTTCAATTTTACCCCTCCTTTATCTTCCTTAAATTAAAATGGTATATTTGGATCCAGGCCTTTGTTTTAATTTTAAATTAGTCTTTTATAAGTCCTGGAGTGATAGATAAAGATCTTTTACCTTTAATGCCGATATCCTTCTGCACACTGCTCTTTTCGAAAATAGATGTTAATCAGTCCCAAAGAAGCTTTGAATCTTGGTGAATTTAAGTCAACTTAATGACCTCAGAGATCCTCTGTAGATGATTGAATGCAGTCCTTCTCAGGGGACTCTTCAAAGCCGAAAAGGAACCCCACTGGAGTCTCTCGTCAGCCAAAGTAAATCCTCTCAGAACTTAATATGCATATCTTGGCCTTCTCCCTGCCTGGAAGAAGTAGGCAGCAGGTGTTATAGTCACCTTCTCTGCCCAGAACAGAGGTTCTGGTCTGCTCCTCGGCTGAGAAGCAGCTCAATCCGCCATGACGAAAACCCAGAAGCCCATCTCTAGTGCAATTTCAAACTGGCATTATGCTCAAAATGGCTCAAGGTGCCTGACAGTGCCAGCCTTTGACTCTGACCCTGTCAGAAACAGAACTATGATTGAATTTGGCCTGTTGGGCCCATTATCAGGGCAGGACTAGGTCTGAGCTATGCTTGCATGTGGTAGGTTATAGACAGAGCCAAGAAGAATCAAACTAGACTTATTCAGACTCTACCAGAATCTAAATTTTATTTGCTCTGCAAACCACAATACCAGTATCCTCAATTCTAGAATCTCGTTTTGCCAATTTGACCAGGAAAAAGGTATATTGGCTATGTTGCAAATTTTCTACATCCATGTTATGTGATGTGGTAATCACCTAATTTGATTTAACAATGGAAATAAGTTTGCTGGCCAAAAAACTAGAATCCTGTTAAGCGATTTTCCTTGGCTTCATTTCATTTTAAATGTTATGACTTCATAAGGGAACTGCGGTTCTGTGGAGCTGGTTTGGCTGTCTAACACAGCTTTCTGCATTTTACACAAACTACAGTTCCCCAGGTCACTTATGCAAAGACATGGCAGTTAACCCACTTTCAAAACAATTGAAGTTCAGGATGGAAAGGTTCCTGTAGTTTTCCTTTTCTTTACAAACATAAAAAAAAAATCAGCATTCTAGTTGCATATATGAAGGGCAGGATGTAAACTATAGGGATGGGCACGAACCTAAAAATTCTGGTTCAGTTTTGGGTTTGGGGTAGCCCCCAAACTGAACCTCAAACTGAATCAAAAATACCCCCAAACTAGTTAGCATTTATCCCTCTTTGCCCCAGTCATGCTTGGATGCAGGGGGAAGTGAAAACAACAAGTGAAATGGCTCACAACAACCATTTCAGCCTAACAGTGGGACAAGTGTGCCCATCAGCTATAGGCTGAAATGGCTGGCATCCATTTAAACCTAGCAGATTATCTGGAGACCCACGCTGGTCAGCTGTTAGATTTAAATAGCCTGAACTGTACTGGACAAAATGAACAGCTGAACTGTACTGGATAAAAGTCCAGTAAATGTTCAGAAAAGGCTCCTTCCCCCAACATCAGATAAGGGTCTACAAACCAGGCCAAGTTTATGCTGAATTTTGGCTCATGAACCAATTCATGCCCATCCCTAGTAAACTGCATACAGAGTTGTCCTTAAGGCCATCAAAACTTTTAACATATGTTGGCAATGTCTGTATCTATCTCTTCTGGGGGTTGACAAAACCCTACACAATTCCATTGGTGTGAAATACAGCATGAGTTTTTGTGACCTAGGGCAATCCCTCTCTTTTCATAAAATGTTTATAAGACCATTCATAGGGTCTTGGGGAAGTATGTTTGTGGTGGATGAAAGAACACTGATGGGAGGGTTCCTCAGATACTCTATTAGAATTCTTACGTATTACATAAACAAGTGGAAAGGAGAGAAAGAAAAGCAAAGTAGAGGCCTAACATGTACCCATTCAGCCGATCTCTTCCTGCCCCCTCCTGGTTCCATGCTTGTAGGAAAAAGAATCATTCAGAAGCATCAACATTCAGGGATGACATCTTATAAGTTTATTTGGTATAGGCAGTGTATTAAACCCTGTGGAGGCCCCTAGGCAGTCAAAATCTTGGGGGGCTCCTCACAAATTATCTCAGAATCAGAGCACCCACCCTGCCACCCACAGTCCCCACTGCAGCCTGCAGGCACCTTCTCAAAAGTCTCTTTGACAAAGCTGTGGGGGAGAGGAAGAGAGACAAACTTGGTGACAAAATCAGCAGCAACCGCACCAGGCAAGTCAGGCAATAAGTGGTTCAGTTGTGTGTGCAGGCTGGGAGGGTTACAAGCAAGGGGGAAACTGGGGGGAATGCCAGCCTGTGGCCCCTAAAGGTGTGGGGGCCCATAGGCCAGTGCCTTCTTGGTCTAATTGTTAATCCAACCCTGGGCATAGGTTCAAAAATATTCCACGCAGCTCCATGCCAAAAGGTACAGCTGTTTGGCTACTTACAAGTTAAGCATATATATGCAAGCTTAATAAATCCCTCTTTCTTCCCTGCATCATGTAAACACCTTCAGGATTCCCATGAGATACCCACAAAATCCCCACATTATTTTGTCAAGCAAGCAGGGGTTGGCACATAGCTCTTTTGTCTACAAATGACAAAACACTTTGGCATAATAACAAAAGTAGATTCAGAATCTCCACTCCATGAAAACTCTACCTCTTGTTACATGGAACAGTTTATCTGAGATCAATACCTTCTCAAAGTAATGTCTGTGTTTATAATGCATTAACAACTCTCCATAAAAGCTGGGCAACCAGATTGCAGTGCTGGAGGGCTTCTTACTCCGTACGGCAGTCTGTCTGTCTCTAGATAATAAAAAGGATGCACAACTCCAACATTTTGGGCATCACATTCTGTCCTGGAATGATGCTCTGTTTGGAGCAGAAAGCAAAAACATTGGCTATTGAAGCATCATTACACATTTCAGTGGGATTATAACAGTAGCTTTTGCTGAGTGGTGTAACTAATCAGATCTCAGGGGTAGTTTACATAGTCATCAGAATCAAGCAATAAAGCTCCCGGATTGGATTAAGTTCACCTTGCAGATGGAGAGGGTCACATGTTTAATAGACCTCTCACCAGCCCTTCAATTTATAGAGAAACATATGACTGCATCCAAAGAACCTTGAGAATGGTTTTTGTTTCTTTTTCATGTTGTATGTATCATTGTGAACCTTTTTAATCTGACTGGTTGTCATTGCTGGTCTTCCTGCTTTGTTTGTTTCAACTTGCAGCATTTCCCCTGCTTGATGGAGGTGGGGCGAGAGGGGAATTTGCCAGCATGATACATGAAAGAATATGGCATGAAAATGGAGATTTGGTTCAATTTGCACAAGGCAGAAGCAGAACAAAATAGTGATTTAAAAAAAAATCAAACTAGTGGGATGCAAAATTCAGTAACTATCCTTAATGAAAGCTCATGTTCATGCAGAAGAACATCATTGTACTTCATGCAGTACTCTAGTGCAAAGTGTAAAACTTACAGTCTGTGAGCAAATGACAGATTCTGCATGTGGAAGGGCATTTTTAGGTCCAAGCCACTGTATCATATCAATTTATAGGTATGTCTTTTGATATTACTGTAGTTTTGCAAGGAGAGATAGGAGGGGGTTCAAATAGGTCTCCTTCACCTGCTGCAGACAGGCTTCCCATCAACGCCAAAAGAACATATAATTTAAAACTGGTTTGGTTTTGACACACCTCCCTCCGTCTGTCCTTATATTATGTGGAAGCAGTCTTTATACCAGCATAATAGCCCATGCATTTCCAGAGAGAAAAAATTGCTAATGCAAACAAAATATGTGTTTATATAAGAAATATCTCCTAAAGCCAGCAAGAAGGTGCAGTGATGGGCATAAAAAGGAAATTATATGCACAGCAATGCTAAGTGGGAGTGGATAGCCAATTTGGTGAGGAGATGGGTTAATAGCTCTAGTTAGACAACATTTTTGTCAAGCATATGTTTACTAGTCACTCTGCCTTGCTGCCTTTCCCGTATCCCTCTGTCTTGGGAAATGAAACCAGACAGCAAGGCATCAGAATAAATAGTCAGATTAAAAGATTTTTTGCTTTCCACCCACTCTTGAATGTCAGACATAATTCTTTTTTGGATTCAAAGCATTTCTGATATTTACAAATGACTGCTTTTCAAGTCTGATCTTGATTAGTAAATTTCTGGCTGAATCTCTCTACCTCTTATTCCAGGATAAAAAATTACAGGAATGCAGTATGAAGAATATAGAAAGCCAATGCTCCTATGACCAACAATGTCTTACCTATTTAAAAATAAATAGCCTGAGGTATATTTAAATGTTCCATCAAACTTGGGAGAAATTTCACACACACTGTTCTTTCTAAACTGGTTAAAATATAACATTGCATTGGCATGTTTGGCTTAATCTTCACCCCCAACTAAAACAAACATTATTGGGTATTCTGTGGATTCTGCCACAAGTATTTTCAACAGTCAGATTTACTGTGTTTGAAGCTGTCACTCAGATGTGAGCCAATCATCCAGCCTGTTCAGCTCATCTGAACAGCCTTGAATACCTGCTGAATAGGTATTGACTTCACGAACGAAGATTTAAGAAGGGTGCAGTAGTCCACATCTGCTGCAGGCTCGCTGGTGGCTGACAAGACCAATGCGGGACAGGCAGATCCGGCCACAGTGGCTGCAGGGAAAAGTCTGATTTGGGGTTGGTGCTGTAGCAGTGCGATTCTTCCTCAATCTTCTTTTGTCCTCAAGACCAGCTATGCGTGCGTTCTCAAAGGAAGAGACAGCCTGGTGGATGGTGTGCCTCCATGCTTTGCGATCTGAGGTTAGGTCAGACCACTGGTGATGGTTGATGCGACAGGTGCCAAGGGATTTCTTCAAGGAGTCCTTGTACCTCTTCTTTGGTGCCCCTCTATTTCGATGGCCGGTGGAAAGTTCGCCATACAGAGCAATCTTGGGAAGGCGGTGGTTTTCCATCCTAGAAATATGCCCTGCCCAGCGCAGCTGCGTCTTCAACAGCACTGCTTCGATGCTTGTAACCTCCACCCTCTTGAGGACTTCAGTGTTGGTCACAAAGTCACTCCAGTGGATGTTGAGGATGGTGCGAAGGCAGCACTGATGAAAGCGGTCAAGGAGTCGCAGGTGATGACGGTATAAAACCCACGATTCGGAGCTGTAGATGAGGGTTGTCATCACAACCGCTTTGTAAACATTGATCTTTCTGCCTTTTTTCAGGTGCTTGTTGCTCCACACTCTTTTGTGCAGTCGGCCAAATGCATGGTTTGGCTTTGCCAGCCTGTTGTCGATCTCCTTGTCAATCTTGGCATCTGAGGAGATGATGCACCCCAGGTAGCTGAACTGCTGGACTGTCTTCAGTACTGATTCACCCACAGTGATGCAGGGAGGGTGATAATCTTCCTGGGGTGCAGGCTGGTGGAGAACTTCTGTCTTCTTCAGACTAACTTCTAGGCTGAATAGCTTGGCAGCCTCTGCAAAGCAGGACGACATATGCTGCAGAGCTGATACCGAGTGGGAGATGAGTGCAGCATCATCAGCAAATAGTAGCTCTCGGATGAGTTTTTCCATTGTCTTGGAGTGAGCCTTTAGTCGCCTCAGGTTGAACAGGCTGCCATCGGTGCGATAGCGAATGTAGACACCATCGTCATCATCTAGATCTACTGCGGCTCTTCGAAGCATCATGCTAAAGAAGATCGTAAAGAGAGTTGGCGCGAGAACGCAGCCTTGCTTTACACCTGTGCCTATTGGGAAGGTCTCTGAGAGGTCGTTGCAGTGTCTGACTTGGCCTCGCTGGTCTTCATGTAGCTGGATGATCATGCTGAGGAACCTCGGGGGACATCCTAAACGTTCCAAGATTTGCCACAGGCCTTTCCTGCTAACGGTATCAAAAGCTTTGGTAAGGTCGACAAAAGTCACATATAGACCCTTGTTCTGTTCCCTGCATTTCTCTTGGAGCTGCCTGAGAACAAATACCATGTCGGTGGTGCTCCTGTTAGCTCTGAAGCCGCACTGACTCTCTGGGAGGAGTTCTTCTGCAATGGTGGGCACCAGTCTGTTCAGGAGTATTCTGGCAAGGATTTTGCCTGCGATGGAGAGCAGAGTTATCCCCCGGTAGTTGGAGCAGTCTGACTTTTCTCCTTTGTTCTTGTATAGAGTGATGGTGATTGCATCGCGAAAATCCTGTGGTAGTTTGCCTTTTTCCCAGCAGGTGACAAGTACTTTGTGAAGTGTGCTATGTAGTACTGTGCCCCCATGCTTCCAGATCTCTGGAGGGATTCCATCAACTCCCGCTGCCTTGCCACTTTTCAGTTGCTTGATGGCTTTAACAGTCTCTTCTCGGGTGGGGATCTCATCCAACTCTGTTTTCACTAGTTGAAGTGGGGTGAGGTGGATTGCTGAATCTTGAAGTACGCGGTTGGCACTGAAGAGAGCCTGAAGATACTCCGACCACCGGTTCAGTATGGATGCCTTGTCTGTGAGGAGCACTTGGCCGTCTGCACTACGCAAGGGACTCTGAGCCTGATATGATGGGCCATATACTGCCTTCAGAGCTTCGTAGAACCCTCTTAAATCACCAGTGTCTGCACACAGCTGGGTTCTCTTTGCAAGCTTGGTCCACCACTCGTTCTGAATGTCTCAAAGCTTGCGCTGGAGGTTGCTACATGCAGCGCGAAAGATTGCTTTTTTCCCGGGACAGGAGGGCTGAGCAAAATGTGCTTGGTAGGCAGATCTCTTTTTCGCTAGTAATTCTTGGATCTCTTGATTGTTCTCGTCAAACCAGTCCTTGTTTTTCCTTGTGGAGAACCCGAGGACTTCTTCAGAGGTCAACAGGATGGTAGTTTTTAGGTGTTCCCAGAGTGCTTCTGGAGAAGGGTCTGTGGGGCAACTGGAGTCCTCAATTCTTGACTGGAGTTTTGCCTGGAAGGCAGCTTTAACTTCAGCTGACTGAAGGCTGCCAACCTGAAGCTTCCTTCGAGGAATACCTCCTCTCCTGGGTGTGGGTTTAAAGTGAAGACAGAGACGATGATCCGTATGACATTCCGCACTGGGCATTACTCGGGTGTGTAAGACATCTCGAAGGTCTCTCTGGCGCACCAGAATGTAGTCGATAAGGTGCCAGTGCTTGGACCGTGGGTGCATCCAGGTTGTCTTCAGGCTGTTCTTCTGCTGAAAGATAGTGTTGGTGATGGTGAGCTGGTGCTCCATGCAGTATTCTAGCAGGAGGCGCCCGTTATCATTGCAGTTGCCAATGCCGTGTTTGCCTGCTGAATAGGTTTGTGTTGGATTTTTACAAAGCTGCAAATGTGCAAACATTGCCTATTCAAACCCATCAGAAGCCATTAGTGTCTCTAAAGTAAAAACTGAAGGAAATGATTGTATTAAAACACAGCATTTATTTATGAGTGATTTGTATCATTTGTGAATGATCTAATGTTTACTTAATCACCTGCTGAACGCAGCAGTCAAATATCTACAATTGAAGGGTACTAGAACTCAATCATGCTCTATGGGAACACCCATGAACCATTGCATTATCCTGCATCTCTATTAAGGAATGCACTGAGGCAACCTACTGGACAGCCACAAACAGGTCACTTGACAGATGAACTGATCATCAAAAACTCAGTGCCCTATTCACAACTGGCAAACAAGATGTGATCCCAACTGGTGGGTATTTGATAATGCACAACTACATTTGTTAACAGATCAAATTGTGCTTTCCTCTGTTTGTGTCCCTATACCACTTCTGTTGTCTTTCTTTGAGGACAAATTGAGCTTAGACAAAAAGTTCCTTGGGATGATCTTTTGCTTCTGTTCTTTTGTAAAGTGAACACACTGATGTTGCTGTGCAAACTAGAAACAACAATACACCTAGAAGATTACAAATTTTGGTCAATTCCATTGGGATCAGGAGAAGGAAGAAGTGAAACAAACAAGTCCATGTCACTATAATGTGTTATTTTGCAGTAATATTCATGAGTGATGATTATTGTCCCTGGTTGAAGCCTATAAGAGCAACAGTAAATTTATGAAATATGCTGATGACTCAAATTGAGAAGGAAAAAAAAAACACCAGAGAAAGTAGTGAGCGTTTTTAATATGATCTGGACTGTTGTACAACTTCATGCATGCCGTATTACTAATTACATAAAATGTCTGTGGCTTATTCATAAAAGATATGGTTATCTTCAAACACAGGGGCAGAGAGGGTACTACTCTAGTAATCCCATTATGACTCTGTGGTGCAAGGGGGAATGATCTTTTCTGCAGTGCTCATTTACAGCAGTAATGCTCTTTTAGGCATATCAGCATTGCTTGGCATTTGGCAAAGAATATGAGGGATTATATTATCTATATACGTCTCATGGTGATGAACACAGGAATATTAATTTCAGGTGAATGCCGAATGAAAACCCAATAGGAAAATTAATGCAAGAGATCAAATGGAAACAGCAGTTCATGGAAAGAAATGTTATGGCAACCTTTAAAAACGTTTGAGGACCAATTCATTGTATTTTATACACATCTCATAATTTCATTAAAGTCAACCAACTTCATCAAGAGATCCATGGACACACAGCTTTTGGGGGGCAGGCTGGCTTCCCTCCTTCATCAACAGATCCAATATGTGTTCCTTTCTTTGCACATGTGTCTTCAGTCCTTCAATTGAAATAAATGGGGAGTTTCTTACAGCTGGGGCAACTCAACAGCAGTCACTGGAGGTAATCCAGGCTATTAAACCAGCAACATTATTGATGTCAGGTAGGCTCCAATGCTTATTTTCTGCTAAAGAAAGAGAGACAGCAAGCCATTTTTGTCATCTTCCTCTTTCCATTGCAGAATCACACTTTTTTTAAAAAAAAGTTGTATATAAAGTGCTGTTAAGTTGCAGCAGTTGATGACCCTGTAGGGTTTTCAAGGCAAGAGATTTCAGAGGTGGTTTGTCATTGCCTGCCTCTGCAGAGCAAAGCCTGCTGGGCTTTCTTGGTGGTGTCCCATCCAAGTATTAACCAAGATTGAACTTGCTTAACTTCTGAGATCTGATGAGATAGAGCTAGCCTGGGCTATCTAGGTCAGGACCTAGTACTATTTGGGGCAGGTGAGTTTAACCATGCAGGCTGCATCTCAGGGTGCACAGTGGGTATATTGCTCTATTATGCAAATAGTGTTTTTTGCATGATACTTTCAATCAAACTTGGAAGTGAGTTTCATCTAATAAGATGAAAGCATCACAAATGAATGGAATCACATTAGGGAATAAACAGTACATTGATATGTAAGGCATACAATTTTATTTATCGGTTTATTAAATATTTATATCCCTCCTTTCAACTGAAACAGCCTCTAAGGTGTTTATCAAAAAGTAAATAATAAAGACTAAAATCTGACAATCTAAAATGCAGCCCCCCTCCAAAACCCCAAAACTATCAGTACAAGGAAGTATAACTGAACAAAAGGAACAAAGACATAAATAAGATATTAAAACTATTTATGCATTATATTTTATCTTGACTTTCTTCCATCATGAAACATCAAGTGGTATACATAGGATTCCAAAAGGCTTCTTATGCAGGAACTGACCACTCTCATACTTGGAGTAAGGTTGCTGTACCTTGTGCATTGAAACTGGAGATACTACAAATTTATCAGTGAATCTGTTGAGACAAACTTGTTCAGCACTCATGATCAGATAGTGAGTTATCAAGGACATGTTCAGGTGAACAGCTGCCAAATACTAGCAGCTGCCTTTTTGTAGCTGCCTGTTTTCTCAGAAACTAGCTCCCAGCTGATCATGGGATCAGCTGAAAGTCAGGATCTTATCTACACTGGTCCCTTAGCAAAAGAGATTTATTAAAGTTACAAAAAGGAGTTCTTCTCCACTTCCCTCCCCCCTTCCTCAAGATGACCAGAGCTGGAAGCAATCCCTGTGTAGCAAAAGGAAGATGTTCACAAATTGCTTGGAAGTTCATGGAGAATCTGTGCCAGTTGACCTGCCATGAACTTCAGTTCATGAGCCATGAACCAGCCAAAATTCATCATGAACTTTAGGTGAGCATCCCTAATTCAACTGGTAGGAGAGCATCCCTAATTCAAATTACATCCCGGGAAACACCTAGTAGCCAAAAAGTTGTATCTCAAAGCTCAGTGTTGATCCTGTGCTGAAATTTCCTTAAAGAAGTAGCATGACAAATTCCCTGGGGAGGTAGTCTTATAGAAACTTGAGGTGAATTGTAATTTTCTGGTATGTGTGAGTAAAAAGGGGTGTGTGTGATTTTAAAAGCAGCTAAAATGGAGAACAGTGCAGAAATCTCTGGATGTTAGGATAAAGAAAAGTGACAGAAGCACACATCTCTGCAAAAGATAAGAAGATTATACAGATTTCTGATAAGAGCCCACTTAGGCTGCTACAATAAGTTCTGCTATGTGTTGTCAAAGAGATACGGTAGCACTTGAGAATAGTATAAGGCTGTGCAATTGGGTTTATATCAAAATCTCAAAGGTCAAGAAATGCTCTGAATAACCTGCATCTATGTATCCTAGAAGGAAAAAAGAAGATTTAATGGGCACTTATAAAATCTCAGACTAAGATAATATCTATTGGAATCACTATTTTGAGATTCTGACGGATCAGACAAGAGGTCATAATGAAATGAATATGATCAAATGTTCAGCAGATGAGGAAAGGATTCCCCTTTCCCCTAATCCCATTCAGGATTAAATAATTCACAATTAAGGTTTCTGTGAATTTTTACACCCGAGGTGTCCACATTTGGAATTGAAATTCTCCTTATTGGTTGGTTTATGAATGCTGAAATCTCTCACTTAAAATTTAGTATGAGTACAGACACATGGAGAAAATAATGTATTTTACCATATTGACAGGTGCTGGTTCCTAGCAGTGATTTAAGTGAGCTGAGTGGCACATTTTCTCAGCCATCCCACTTGCAGAAAGTTCAACCAAGGAATGGTATCTGACCATGTAGTTGCACTGGGTACTTTTTTCATATGGTTACACTGACAAGCCTGCTTTATGTGGAGAGTAACATAAGAAGTGAACCAGCTGCTTAGGGCACAAAATATAAGGTTATAACGTATTTCTGTCATGTGCTGAATCAATTGTCTTTTTAGGCAAAAGATTCATGTGATCTGATGAGAAACCAGAGTATATGCATCTTTTTAGGCATTATCCTCACTGAATGTCCTTATTCAGTGCCCAGGGGCTTAGAGCAGGGGTCCCCAGCCCCCGTTCCATGGACTGGTTCCAATCCGTGGCCTGTTAGCAACTGGGCTGTGAGTTGTATCATTATTTCATTATATATTACAGTGTAATAATAATAAGTTGACATTGGATTTTATAACCTGCCCTCCACTCGGAATTTCAGAATCTGAGCGGCTCATAATCTCCTTTACCTTCTTCCTCCCCAACAGACACCCTGTAAGTTGGGTGGGGCTGAGAGAGCTCTCCCAGAAGATTCCCTTTCAAGGACAACTCCTATGAGAGCTATGGCTGACCCAAGGCCATTCCAGCAGCTGCAAGTGGAGGAGTGGGGAATCAAACCCGGTTCTCTCAGATAAGAGTCTGTGCACTTAACCACCACACCAAACTAATAGAAATAAAGTGCACAATTGTATCATCCTGAAACCACTGCTCCCCCCCACTCCCGCCAGTCTGTGGAAAAATTGTCTTTCACAAAACCAGTCCCTGGTGCTAAAAAGGTTGGGGACCACTGGTTTAGAGAATTGGGCACTTTATTGGCAGTTTTCTAAGCCTTATCAAGAGAAACATAAAAAACCCAGACCATATCAGTTGCACTTACTCAAAATTACACAACATTTTGAGACTTTATGGTGGAGAAGTGACCATGCAGTCATAGATCTGATAATCTTGCCTAAGTCTTTTGTGGGGTTCAGCAGCAAAATAATTCCAAATAGAAGAAAGAGTAAAGTGTTGTGTGATCTTGATATAACTTAAGGGGTACAGCAGGTATGACAAAAGTCCTGGACAAACTAGAGATCTGCACTATTAGATGATAGAGTCATCAATCAAATTAACCAGTTTGGAATAGTAGTGGTGGTGGAAAGTGCTGTCAAGCTACAGCTGACTTTTACTGACCCCATAGGTTTTCAAAACAAGATATAAACAGTTGTGGTTTTCCATTGCCTACCTCTGAAGAGAAGCCCTGGATTTTCTTGTTGATCTCCCACAGCTGACTGAGCTTAGTTTCTGAGATCTGACAAGATCAGGCTAGCCTGGCCCATCCAGTTCTAGGCAGCTTGGATAGGAAATGACAAAAAACATACTTTGTGCCTAATCAGGTTCAAGGCACATGGAAACTTGGAGGCTTACGGGTAGTTATCTCATATTTTGAGTGTTGTGGTTCAATGCAATGCTCTCTTAATATTTTAATTTACATGGAGATATTCAAACCTATAGTCAACCATGTTTTGTGCATTACGTTAACCTTTATAAACAGAGGTTTAGATATGTCCAGATCTCTAGAAAGGAGGAGTAATTTTTGCTGATTCCTCTCTTCTAGTGCAGCTCTCCAACTCAATGCTCATGTGTTTCCAAGTGCCTCCTTCATCCAAGAGCAATGCTTTGAAAAGTCTTTGAGTTGCAGTTTGATGAGAGAGTTGAGTTTGTCCCAATGGCTGGCCTAGAACTTCTACAAAAGTTTTTATGGAGAGTGAAATTAGATCTAATTTATCTTGTTAGATCTTTCTCCCCAATCACATTTGCAAATGAGAAACAGCATTAAGTGAGTTACTTAGATGAAGAAAAGCATGGTCCCCAAAGAAATTCCCCTTGATGTATATAATTAAGTGCCTTGTTAAAGTCAACTCTAGTGATTCTTTCCTGCTAAAACAATATTTTCTGCTAATTTATTCTAATTAAGCAGAATGTCACAAGGTCAGTAGTTTGCCTGCTCGTCTTTCTTTGAACTGTTCTTTTAAAGCTAAATTTCAAGTGGCATAAATACATGTTATTTGACTACAAGAAATAAAAAAAAAATCTGCTTTGAAGCTTGTTATATTATTGTTAGGAGCCTGCCACTGTCTGCTCCTTGGACAACCCCTTAGCTCACTATTATTTCATATGGGGTCTGATCCTACATGTTTCAAGGGATAGCCCAAAAAGCACTATTCCATATTTTCTTCCTATAATGATCAGCATTTTCAATAACATTTGCTTTAGAATTTTGTGAAAGAAATCAATTTGAATGCCTGATTTGGACCACAGGGAAAGGCAGAATATAAATGTTTTAATAAATTAATTAACAATATGAACCCTTTGGATGTTAATTAGTTTAAATGTCCCAGCCTGAGTAGCTATTTTATTTATCTATTCTATTTGTATCCTGCTGTCCCCCACTATCGTGGGGCTCAGAGTGGGTCACAACGTGTGATAAATAAAATTATAATAAATAAAAACATACCAATTAAGACAATTCTGAATAATTCCAAACATTCATCACGTGGCTCATGACAATATTATAACACTCTAGGGAAGGAAAAAAGGGAAGAGAGGCAGGAGGTTCTGAACAAATGGTATCATCCATATGCTTGGTGGTACAGTTCTGTTTTACAGGGTCTGCAGAACTGTACTCACTCCAAAGTGTGTTCTACCATGCTGGATGATTGAAACCACGTGTATACTCCTTGGTCCCGGGATTGTCAGTGTGTAATGCTTTTTAGAAGGCATGATAGGAGAGGCAATCCCAAAGATATGTTGGTCTCTGAATGCGTAGGGCTTTAAAGGTAAGAACCAAAACCTTGAACTTGATCTGGTATTAAATCTGGAGCCAATGCAGTTGGCAGAGCCTTGGTTGAATGTGTGCTCTAATAGAGGTACCTGTGAGGACCTGTGCTACTGCATTCTGGACCAGTTAAAGTTTCCAGATCAGTCTCAAGGGTAGTCTTGCATAGAGCGAGTTACAGTAATCCAGTTTGGAGGTGATCATTCCATGGATCACTGTGGCTAGGTCAGGGCAGTATAGGAAAGGAGCCAGTTGCCTGACTTAGCATAGATAGAAAAATGCCAGCCTAGCTACATTTGTGATCTGGACCTCCATTGAGAGGGAGGTATCCAGAATCATGCCAAGACTCTTTCCCATTGGTATTGGTATTGGGAATCATATGAAGTAGGTTAAGCTGAGTGTACATGACTGATGCAAGGTCACTCAGCAGGAGATAATCCACACCAGGATATTTCAGTTCCCTCTAGCTGTAGACACTGGAAATTCCATGATCATTTCTAAGCTGGTAGTTAATTTTGAAACACCTAACTTTATTTTCAGATGTTAAGCCTGCCATAGACTACCTTAGCTTTCCTTGAAAGTAACATGTGGAAAGTCCAGGAGGTTACATGGGCCAAAATGTCCTTAGTCCCTTCACATTTGGCAATATAACTCCCATGATCATCATTACTTTGGTGGCCAATTTTCAAATGCTTAGCTCTATTTTCTAATGAGTTAATGCATGCTATAGAGAACTATCAGAGCCTTGAGATTTATCCTTGGGTAAGAGCTCAATCTTTTCAGTTCAAGACACTGTCCCAAAAAGGGGGGTGCGTAAGGTATTGTTAAAAACTCTAGAAGGGAAAATACCCCAAGAGTTCAGCAAGTTTTTCCTTTGCATAATCAGAGTTGGGATGGTTGGTTCATCAAATGATAACAATAGTCTTCTTGATCTAAATGAGCTATTTAAAATTTCAAATGATCTCAAATCAATAGCTGGCCCTTTAATCCTTAACTGCGCTCTTAAGAACTGGACTATAGCAAATTTAGATTTTAATAGAGGGGCCCAACCATTCAATAGAACAGTGAGGCAAATCTGATGAGACTGCAGCACCAGTTGATTATTATTAAATACCTTTGCAGGTTGAACCTGCTGCTCATTTAAGGTCCAATGTGATGGTGCTAGTAGTTTGTCTGTTACAAGCTTATTGTAACTAGATTTTACTACATCAGTAAGCTGGTCTAACTTAGTAATAATTAATTTCAACTGTCCAGAACCAAAATCTACTGCTGTCAGACAAGAAAGTTCCACAATTGCATCATTCATATCAGTCCCTTCACTTCCCCCTACCAATAGAAGTCCCAATCAGTGCAGGGTTACCCAGCTGTTCTTCTACAGGAGCATCATGTACATGAAGAGGAGTATCAACACAGGTATTCTCTAGATCAGGTAATTCAGCAAGAGCTGAAAACCTGTTAGTGGTGGGAATACTCAATATTGAAGTATCAGATGTTGCTAAAAAGTCATCAATTCTACCATACTTTGCTTGAAGCTCCTAGCAGAAGCAGACTCTGTCCATTCTCTTGGGCGTTTGTGGGCTCCCATGGCAATTCAGTGAAAACAACTTGGCAACCAAACAGATGCAGTAAACTTCAGCTACTTCAGCTGCTTTCAAAAATCAAATCATAGATCCAGAACTCACTTAGGATCTTCCAAGGTTCAGTGATTTTCAGTGATCTTTCAAATCCACATCCACAATCCACATCATACAATAAAATGCTTTAGCCAGGAGATGGCGCTATAGATGTCAAAGTCTAAGCACTCTCTATCCGGACTTCTTGGCTGGGGATAGAACTTGCTGGGTGTGGCTGGTTGTAGATTGTAGCTTGTAAACTGTTGATAGTAGGAAGGTCTGACAGAAACTTCACCAAGAAGAACTCAGGGAAGCCAAGCCAAATCTAAGACAGTCCTTTTTTGTCCTTTACTCATGTTGTTTCACCTTCTAAGCCTTCTATGCCACAATTCCTTTAGTGCACCGGCGAAGTTAATTTTCTTCCACCTCTTCTCCCTTTTTTCAGTCAGCAGCCAAATATGAGTTTTAAAAGCAAGGTCTTCACACATGAGATAACGAGGTATTTCATCCTAAATAGCTTGCTGCACCAAACAATTCTCAAGGCTACAGCCCACAGAGAAACTTCTGAACTCAATGAAAGTTTTCAAAACTCCTCTCAGCAGCTAGGCAAACATATCAACAACTGAGTAATAAGCTAACTAATGATACACCAAGGAGTGCCAGGGCTAAATTAAAAGCTTATCCAAGAATAAACCTTAAAAACTATTAAAAACCTCGGAGCTCCCAACAAAGCGTCTGTGTCTGCCGGCACCTAGACTTTAGTCCTTGCTAGTTGTTTTCTTAGGATATCATTGGATAAATTTTATTGATAATTCAGCCTATATTTTATCATGATTTATATAATTCTATTGTTGTAGTGAATGTTTCATTTCATTTTTTTTTTTGTCTGGTTGTCAGTTGCTATGGCATTTTGTTGCTAATGCAATAAAGATCGATTGATTCAAAGCCACAGAGAACCTTAGCTTCCTCTGCAAATAACAGTGGGGTTGGGAGATAAAGTGAGCCAGGATGTTCTCTTAATTTTGGGCACTGCAATTTTCACAATTAGCCTGAACCTGGTGACCAATTTTGAGACTCCTAGTTTTATTTTCTGATGAGTTGTGCCTGCCTAAACTGGACAAATTATTTGTATCTACAACTGGACAGATGTCACTTGGATACTTTTATTATTATGGGCTTCAGAAGTTGTGTTTTACTTATTAGTTAACAATATCACTTGCTAAAAAGGTAGCCGTTTCTCTCTATAATGGAAATATTTTATTTTTAAAAAGTGTCACTTCTTGACAAAGTATTCTGTCCATGTATCATGGCCATTGTGTCTGTAGATAATTTGAACTACATCTGTATCCTTAGCTAGTAATGGGCTGTGCTGATTTGTATCCTTATTGTAACAGTATAACAGAAAATATCATCAGACTTGATCATCAGTTTGCTGCATGTTAGATTCTGGAAAAAAGTCATGTTTGCACACATGAACCATACCTGTTTCACAAGAATATGGGGTACGGTAACCAAAGAAGCAGTTGAGGCTCCATTCGTCTAACTTGTTTGGTATAACAAACCATGGGATGAACATTACAAGCTCTTCAGTTGACTGACTAAAGGAAAAGACAGCTGTCAGAAATCACGGAAGCATTTGAGAAAGCCCTGCAGGAACACAAGTGTGATCATCTGGGGCTCCAGAATCTACACTGTTGTCCCATGGGATAACAGCCACTTGAGAGAACATTTGTGCCAGGCAAGGCAAACCTTGAAAAAACAAAAAAAAAGCTGTAGAATTAGAAATGCATTTGTGATCTCAAAGGAAGGCATATATGCATGAGAGGTAAATCAGGTTAACTATCCGAACCACCCACATTCGCAACATCATGTAGCTTTATGAAAGACAAGAAGAAGTTAGAAACAATGGCATGAGTCCAGAGAGAAAGTTTAGTGAGATGTTTAACCCATCTGGCATATCCAGTGGGATTTTTTTTTATTGTTTTCATTTGAACTGTAGGTCTTTCTGTTATATCATACCTATTTGTTGAAAGTCAGTTTCAAAAGCAGTATGTGCCCTGTAGTATTGTTGGGGGAGGACTCTTTTTTAAAAAAAACAACATGAGGTCACCATTTTTTGTATGCTCAAAACTAGGTGTAAGGTATATGGAATCTCTGAAAACTATACAAATATATATATATTATATATATATTTATATATATTATATATATATATAATGATCCAGTGATGATCCAAGCCCCCTAATGATGATGATTACCTATGATCCAGGTAAGATTTCCATAGCTAGGCTAAAGTTTATGTACTAGTATAAATAGTTCCTATGATCTCCCTGAAGCAATGACAAATAGAAAAGAAGCAACAACTTCACATCAAGTTTGTTTTTGCTGTGAATTCTTGGGTTTGACACTGCCCTTGCTGCTTAGGTTGTATATTGGCTCAGATCCTTTGACTTTATATTTTTGGGGTGTGCACAGCAATACTATTTGATTTGACTTGGACAATTCTCTGGTTTTACATTGATTTGGGTTTTAGATTTGTTTTGTTAGACTTGCCGCATTGTCCTGTGGTTCTTCTGGGATTCCCTGGTTCTGCATTGGCTCTTTGGATTTGTTGCTTCTGTCTGCTTTGAGATTCTTTTGGCCAGGGGCTGCTTTGCTTGCTCTTGGTCTTTGGCTGCTCTTTGTCCTGGAGAAAGCATGGGCAAAGAGCACTACACACCACACACCACACCACACACACACATACACAGTAAACAATGGAGGATGATTGGGAGCACCTTCTTGAGGAACCCACAGAATTGGATCTCTTGGTCCAGTTCACTTGGGGGTTATTGTAAGAACTAGCAAGAGAAGCTCAACTGTGATGTTGGTGCAATTTTTTTTTTTTAAGTTCTCCCAGTCCTCTGGAAATATTCCCTATAGGGAATAAGGTCTTGTCACTCTGACACGACCTACCCGCCATAATTAATACAGTAGATGAACTTGGGGCACCGAGCACGTCTTCTGGTTCAATTCTGGATTCCTTCAGTCCACTCAGTCTGGAGGAAGTCGACAGGACCCTTGCAGCTGTACGCCCTACGACCTGTAGGTTAGATCCGTGCCCGTCTTGGCTTATAAAGGCTAGCCAAATGTGGCTACGTGAACCACTACAGGACATCATCAATAGGTCCCTAATTGAAGGGATCTTTCCCACACCTCTTAAAGAGGCAGTGGTCCGTCCCCTCTTAAAAAAAACCATCAGCAGACCCGGCCACATTGGCGAACTATCGGCCAGTGTCAAACCTTCCCTTCCTGGGTAAGGTCATAGAGCGGGCGGTGGCGACTCAGCTGCAGGGATTCCTGGAGGACATTTCCGCACTGGATCCATTCCAGTCCGGCTTTCGGCCAGGTCACGGGACGGAGACAGTTCTGGTCGCCCTCATGGATGATCTTATGTGACATCTGGATCAGGGCGGCTCTGCAGTGCTGCTGTTATTAGATCTGTCAGCCGCTTTTGACACGGTTGACCACCAGCTACTGACTGACCGCCTCACCGATGTGGGGATACAGGGATCTGCCTTGCAGTGGCTGACTTCCTTTCTCCAAGATCGGGGACAAAGGGTGGTGATAGGGGAGGAAGCATCCCAGAGGCACTCCCTTAGTTGCGGGGTGCCGCAGGGAGCGGTCCTATCCCCGATGTTATTTAATATCTATATGCGCCCCCTTGCCCAGATAGTCAGGAGGTATGGACTGGGTTGCCATCAATATGCGGATGACACCCAGCTCTACCTAATGATGGGTGGCCAGTCTGACTGTACCCTGGAAAATCTAGACCTGGCATTACAAGCCGTGGCCTCCTGGCTCAGACTGAGACGGCTGAAATTGAATCCGACGAAGACGGAGGTTCTCTACCTGGGTCGGGGCGGTCCGGGGAGAGAGATCCAGCTGCCGGCCCTTGACGGGGTGCCACTAATACCGGTCCCCAAGGTCAAGAGCTTAGGCGTGCTCCTTGAGTCCTCCCTTACAATGGAGGCTCAGGTGGCAGCCACTGTTAGATCTGCCTTTTTCCATCTTCGGCAAGCACGGCAGCTGGCCCCTTACCTGGACCGCAGCGACCTAGCGACGGTAATCCATGCTACGGTCACCTCAAGAATAGATCACTGTAATGCTCTCTACATGGGGCTACCCCTGATGCTAACCCGGAGACTACAACTAGTGCAGAACGCTGCGGCACGGCTGTTAATGGGGCTACCATGACGGGAGCACATTCGGCCAGTGCTGAGAGAGCTGCACTGGTTGCCTATTGTGTTCCGAGTTCGCTTCAAGGTGTTGGTATTAACCTTTAAAGCCCTTTATGGTCAGGGACCTGCCTATCTACGGGACCGCCTTTCCCCATATATCCCCCAGAGAGCACTGCGATCAGGGACAAAAAATCCGCTGTCTGCCCCTGGCCCAAAAGAAGCCAGGCTATGCGCAACAAGATCTAGGGCCCTCTCGGTGGCAGCACCAGAACTCTGGAACACCCTCCCAGAAGCTATAAGGGCCCTGCGAAATTTGTCAGCGTTCCGCAGGGCCTGTAAGACCGAACTGTTTAGACAGGCTTTTCTGGTTGACTGAAAATGGGCTGCCACCGGACATCCTACAGAAGCTGGTGGTCATAGTCAGAACCCAATACCGCCAGACTGGATTGAGATAGCGTAATAGTTTTAAACTGATAAATGTATTATGGTTTTATATGTTTTATGGAATTGATTGTTTTTATGATACTGTAAGCCGCCCTGAGTCCGCTTGCGGAGAGGGCGGGATATAAATGTAAAGTAATAAATAAATAAATAAATAAATAAATAAATAAATAAATAAATAAATAAAGGGATGAATAGGCGGGGGGGGGGATGGCGAGAACAAATTCAAATACCAAACTCTTTACTGGAACCCAGGAAACAGGGAATACAAATATTTTCCAGCTCCCTGATATCTGGATCTGAAAAATACCAAGGTTTTTGTTTTGTTCTTTAGCTGCACATCCCTAACTCTGTCAGTAGCCACCAATCACAATGGCACTACTGCTACATCAGCTGGGCATGGAAGGCACCAAGCAACAGACAGTTTTGGGAGTAAGTAATCATTAGAAATTCTTGTATGAGTAACTAAGAATAGTTGTTGCAACCTTGGTATTTTCTCATTTTTCATACTTCAGCCCTATCTCACAGTGGGCACATTTGCCCAGCAACACTACTGATGTCTTCTAATAGTAAATAGGCTGCTGTCAGAAAAAGTACAGTCTGGCTCTTCACAAGGTTCATCTTCCATTCTTTCCTCTTCAGTGTGTAGACTTGTTCAGTCATGCAAGGAGGTATGTGAAAGAGCTGGGTGTGGGAAGGAAAAAGGAAATGAAATCTGCCTTCTTGCATAAACAGAGCTCTGCCCAAGAAAAAGAAATAAATAAATGATTTTACCCCCTTCCCTCTCCGCTGCAGTTGCCTTACTGGTGCAGCCAGGAGAGCATGTGAGTCCCTTAATACTATCCAATTCAGACATGGGACTGGAAATGGTTCCAAGGGAAGGGGACAATGGACAAGTTCCCAAGATCCTTGTGTTTACAGATCACATAATCCAACCCTTAACAATGTTTGGAGACTAACATAGTTCTCAGCCCAACTGCAGTCCTGTTTTAAATAAGGAATATGAATATTGTTGGCTCTTCATGAGTGATCTGCTGCCTTGGAGGAGACAATCATGAAGGTGCTGCTGTCTTCTGAATTTTTCCCTGCAGTAAACTTTTGCAGCAAGTTGGCCCATTCATCCTCTGCAAAATATGGGAGTAAATGGTTGCGTCTTGAGGGACCAAGAGGGAATTTTCAAGGCCTCCTTCAAATAGGCTGGGAAAGAAGGTCTTTTTTCACTGGCTCCATAGTGTTCTCACAAGTGATGAGATTCTGTAAATAGGCCAGGCTTTTTAATTGGTTAGACCAGAATTCATTTTGGATGGGATAATGCACATTGCTATAATATAGGTAGGGGTAACTGGCAAGCACTTTGAGCTTCCTAAGGAAGGGGGGGGACTGTTCCATCATTGATCCAGGCAGTTTGGAAGGCTAGAGAGAGAATGCCCTTGGCGGTTGAGCAGCATCGACTGAGCCTTTAGTTGGTTGGCAATGTTTTATGTGCAGATGAGGATAGACAAGGCCAGCTGTAATGCTGCCTAATTTGGGAACTAGGGTGGTTTGGCTCAGAATGCTGTTGCCAATGGTTAGCATTCTCACTAGTTCAGGGATGTTTAACTGAAGTAGATCAGCTATTAATAAACTAGGTGACCTACAAACTGGTGTCTTGTCCTTACCTGTGGGCAGTGAAACAATACAAATGAAATGAAAGCAATTTGATGAGGGATTTGAAAGAAAAGACCAATGTGATGCCACCTTTTTTACAGCTCTAGAAATAGCATGCACATGTACTGCAGAATAACAAAACCACTGGTTCATGCCACAATATTCTATTGTAGCCTGCCCATGACCTATGACATTTGGGATATGCTGAAAACTTAAGGTAAGCAATGGTTCGCTCTGGGCTTGACCAGAGTTGGAAAGGTAACAGATATTACATCCTCTACCCTAGCTTACTCTGAAGACGCAGCTGCTGTGTTCCTGCAAGCAAATGCATGCTAATATTTTATAGTCAGTTCTAATTTAAAATAAGGCACTTTTACACCTCTGTGACTTCAGAGTGATTATGCTTATAATTTATGCATTGTTTTTCAAGATCCCTTTTCTCTGCCAGAAGGCCATAGTGTAAGTAGGCAACGTAAATGAGAAAATACTATAAACAGGCATTGGGCCTTAGTAGCCTCACAAATTTCCATGAGAGTTTTAGTGCCTTCAGCCCTGCAGAATGGAGGCATCGTAGGGGAGAAACAAGCAGGAAAAAAGAAGTATGACACTAAATAAATTCAGCAGTACATTGCTGCAGCTGCTTTCTTATTTGCTGAATAAAAAAATCAAGACCCAACAGGCTATTTATCAGTTAGAATAAAGTTACTTGTGCCATGGATGAGCTGAGTCGGATTGTCTCTCCTTGTAACTATGGAACCGGTTCCAAGATACAAGTATCTAATTCCATATCCAGTACCCTGCAATGCCTTTAATAGGGTGTTGTATATTAAAGCAAAATATACATTTCTAGACTGCCCTACTCCATACACTTAAGGCTGGCAACAGGAATTTTAAATATGTACATCAGTCCAAAGGCAACAAAACATATAATCCATTTTTCAGAGAGAGAGAACAGCTTTGGTGAGAAAGTTTAGCTAATAATAATTTTTGTTGTGATCAAAAAAGCAGTCACAATTTATTTTAAGCCCCCCCCCCCCAATTTATGAGATCCAGCAATCTATAAGCAGAAGGTGCTAACAGTTGCAAATATTTCCTTCCTTCCCTTCCCTCAACAGCTGTTTCTTATCCTGGAAAAACTGATTCTTGGGGGTTATTGGACCCATATAGATAATGGTCATTGGATCCATATAGAGTGATATCCAGATGCACTAGTGAGCTGCACTGAGGAGAGATAGGGGGAAAAACCATCCTTTGTGTCTCTACCATTGGTGGAGCTGCCCTTTCAGTAGAAAACCAAACAGCTATACTGGTGAGAGAGGAAAGCAAGAAAGACCTATGATCTCTGCAAGAGCAGACTGCTGTATCCAACCCTTCACCCCACCCCAGTGGAGTCAAAGACAGGAGAATTACCATTTCTACTGACTTTGCAGTTTTGGTCTCACCAATTATTCCACCAGGAATTTAGTCTATTGAAAATCAATAACATCCCTAGTGTCAGCTTTCTGGTGATCAGTGTTACTGTTCATAAGATAACCCCCCCCCCCCTTTTAAAACTGATATGATCAAAGCATTATGTTTGTGCTAGCAATCTTCAAAGTCTAATATTCTGTCATTGTGCCAACTGTCAGATTTGCAGAACTCGTATATCTTGGTTGTTAGGGGTCTTTTGGGGTGGAGTGTTGGCTGTCTTTTGTTGTGGGAATTTTTGCAGAAACACAGTATTCTTTTTGTATTATCTATGTTAATGAATCTCATACTAGTAACACTTGAAATATTGCTTCTCTAAAAGACAGCATAAAGAATAAAGATCTGAGGTGCTGGGAACATACTCTAGGAGTTTGGAAGATATGGAGGGGTTTCAGTGCAGAATAAAAAAGAAACAACTTCCCACTCAATAGCTCCCTTTAGGTATCCCTGCTGCTTTGGGAGCTGATTCAAATGCTTATTGATGGCAAGATGGCTTTTCTGCTTGAAAAACTTAATACTTGAAACCAGCCACCTGTCATGATCTACTGAACAGACATCAATTGCAGCATGGAGAACTGGAAACAGTAGGAGGGGATGGACATTCAACTGAAAGTGAGAACAGAAAAATGTCAAGAAATATTCAGACTGTACAGTGGAAAGAAAAGATAATTGATTTTAAAGTGTTTATTCCCTCTAGTGTGACCTGCTCTCCATAGTCTATGGTAGCCATAGTAATGTTATGTTTATATGGGAATATAATCTTTACAGATCAAAGTGGTTTAATGCTGAAATTGAAAAAAAATCTACACAATATACTATTGTTTACATAGAAAAGTGTACATTACTCTGTCTCCCCTTTCCTTCCCATGAAGGAGGTCTTTTCATATATACAAAAGAAGATGCAAATCATATGACAGAGTGAGGTGCATGGAGCTCCATAAGAATACTGGAGCACTTTATGCTGCCTTTACAGTGTAATTTTGAGTAGAGTTTGACCTTTATAAGCAGATTTAGTCATTGGACTTAGAAGAGTATAACTCTGCTGAGGACAGCAGAGTTAATTATATATTTGTGTAGTCTAAAATATGGATACATACATGAGTCCTTTTCTCATTTTCAGTTATATACTGTATGATTAAACCAGGAATATGACAGAAATAATCTTGACATTTAGTATGAGAGCGTAGTATGACATTTAGTATGATCAGTATGGATACTGATGATGCAGACAACAGGATTTCCTGTGATTCCACTGCCCCCACATGCAGAGCAAATATGATCGTAGTAAAGGATAATATTAATAAATAAAACCTCTGTAAACAAATAACCCCCCTTTGTAGAGCTCAAGATCTCTCTGTCAATACAATGTATTGCCATTACAGCCAAAATATTAATTCTTTGTGGTTTTTCTAAAGCTTGGACTTCTTAAAAAGCTTTTTAAAAACAGCAGTGTAAATACTTCCTGCACGAAGTTTTAATAGCTTTTTAAAAATGTTTTGGTGTGTTCATTTTAATTCTGGGTTTAATTGTATTAATGGTGTGTGTTTTGGGTTAGTGTTAATTGTTTTTATTATGGTATGGTTTTATTGTGTATTTTTTTTAAGTTGACAGCTGCCGTGGTGATCCTTATAAGAGCAGAAAGGCAGGGCATACATTTTATTAAATAAATAAATAATGTGCTACCAATTGCAAATTCAAAATAAATACATACTTCATATATATGCTGACTTGACTACAAAACATGCATTTAAAGAAACTGTGCAGTCTATCTAAGATATTTTTCATGTGTGATCAGTGAGACATGTGTACCTATGTGAATGTTGTCCTCTTCCCGGATCAGACCAAATTCATAACACAGTAACTTCAGTGTAAGAAAAAGAACCTTCCTTTCTCAGCCTCATTCTAAACTAGAAATTGTATACCTGACTCAGTAGAAGACATCCAGTTTGGGCAATGACACACAACATTAGGCAAAGGGGATCACCAACTAAATGGTAAAGCCCCTACCCCAAGTTTTGAAGAAATACTGAGACCCTGAATATGATTCAATCAATTACTTTATTGAATAGAATAATTTATATCAAGGATAGAGTAATAATAATATATGATGAATAATAATCACAATTAGAAGGCTTGTGTTAACATTTAAAATTCCATGTACATTGTGCAATCATAACACAAAAATCTGACAAGCATTCAGTTTGAGGGATGTCCTGGCTCCAGTTATAGGGCATGAGCCTTTGGATATAAAGGAGATATTCACTCCTTCCTAAGCTTGGAGAAAGGGAAGGCTAAAAAATAAGATTGGTCTCAAGGTTCTGGGATCTTTTTTTTTTCAATTGAAGAAGACTTTGGGCAGGAATAGGTTTGTCAGAAACAGCTATTTCATTCAGTTGTGGTTTAGAACATTCAGTATAAATAAGATTATTCTTGACTCAGAGCCTCTTGTCTTAGAAATACTTTATCCTGAGTTACATCCATAGATGGCTAAATATTGCACATTTGGAGTGCTGAAGCAACCATTTGCAATTGGATTTCCCTATGTGGGTGGACAAATCAGTCCAGCTGCGAATGTTTGCCATAATGCAGCAATAGTGAAATATTCAGTCATGTGTAGATACAGCCTATGAGATGGCCTGAAATGTGACTGGCTAGTAGGAGTTGGTCCCAATAACCAAGACAGGGGGAAAAGAGAAAAACACAGGCAATTCTCTTTCCAGTCATAGAACTGTAGAATCATACATCTAGTCCAACCCCCTGCACAATGCAAGATCAGCCTACATCATCCCTGACAAGTATTTGTCTGGTCACTGGTTGAAGACTGCCAGTGAGAAGGAGCTCACCACTTCCCTAGGCAGCTGATTCCATTGCTGAACTATTCTTATTGTAAATTTCCCCCCTGATATCCTTTATGCCTGTAGTTTAAACTCATTATTGTGGGTCTATCCTCTGCTGCCAACAGGAACAGCTCCCTGCCCTTCTCAAAGTGACAGCCTTTCAGATACTTAAAGAGAGCAATCATGTCCCCTCTCAGCATCCTCTTTTTGAGACTGAACATTTCCAAGTCCCATAGCCTTTCTTTGTACAGCTTGGTCTCCAGGCCCATGATTATCCCTGTCACTCTCTTCTGCACCCATTCCATTCTGTCTGTATCCTTTTTTGAAGTTAGGCCACCTGAACTGCACACAGTACTGCAGCTGCGTCTGACCAATGCAGTGTACAGTGGGGCTATTACATCTTATGATTTGGAAGTCATGTCCCTATTAATGCATCCCAGAACCAACCATATTAGCCTTTTTTGCAACTGCATCATACTGTTCGTATTTCTTTATGTATTTCATTTGATTGACTAGAACACCCTTTTCTGAAAGCAGGACTCAGAGCAGCTTACATCAGAAACAAATACATACATAATAGGATTAAAATAGTATTAAAATACATTAAAAGATTTCATTCAAAATGCAATGCAATATCCTATATTCATGATTATGTTAATTTTAGTATCTACCAGCCCTTTAGATTGAGGGAATATGAAGAAAAGGGAGAGTGCCAGACCATTGCTGTTTTCAACCAAATGCCTGGTGGAACATCTCTGCTTTGCAAGTCATACTGAAAGGTAATAAATCCTGCAGGGTGTGGATGTTCTCCGGCAAAGAGTTCTACCAGGTGCAATCTAGAGCAGAAAAGGCTCTGGCCCTAGTCAAGAACAGCCAAATCTCTCTTGGGCTGGGGACATCAGGAGGGTCTTGTTGCTGCAGTGCAATGCTCTTCCCAGGGCATACTGAGAGAGGCAGTCCCAAAGATATGTAGGTCCCTGACTTCTGATGGCCTTAAAAGTCAACACCAAGATCTTGCACCAGATCCAGTGCTCTACTGGAAGCCAGTGCAGCTCATGCACAACTGGTTGTATGTGTGCCATCCAAAGATCCCCATAAGGACCCACACAGCCACATTCTGGATCAGCTGGAGCTTCTGGGTCAGGTGTATGGGTAGGCCAGAGTGAAGTAAATTACAGTAGTCTATCTTGGAGGTGACTGTTGTGTGGATGAATGTGGCCAGGCTGGGATGAGACAGGTAGGGAGCCAGTTGCTAACCTGGCACAGTTTTTAAAAAATACCAGCTTAGCAACCTGTGCAACCTGGGTCTCCATAGACAAGGTGGCATCTAGGATCATGCCTGGAGACTTGACAATCAAAGCTGGTGATAGAGGCACCCCATCAAGAGCTGGGAATTGACTGCCCAACCATGGCCCAACCCAGTCTTCCAGAGAACCTCCATCTTGCCCGCATTCAGTTTCAGCTGGCTCTCCTTTAACCACCCAACCACAACCTCCAAACCTTCAATTAAATTCATGGAAATGGTGTTCTGTTGGCCACCCATCAACAGTTTCCAGTCCACCTGTATTTCAAGATCTTGCTCACACACACACTGCAACTCAAAAGTGTATCTCCCATTCAGTATGCAAGCTTCTTGTTTTCGTTACCCAGATGTAGAACTCTGCAATCATCCTTGTTGAATTGCATGTTGTTCACATCCACACATTTTTCCAGTGTGTTCAGAGCTCATTGAATTCTGTCTCTATCTTTTGGGGTGTTTCCTACTCCAAAATTGATGTCATCTGCAAATTTAATTAGCCTTTCCATCCCCTCATATAGATCATTTATAAAAATATTGAAAAGTACAGAGCCTTGTGGCATCCTACTGGATACCTTCCACCAATCAGATGAAATGTCATTGACAACTACTCTTTGGGTGTGGTTCTCCAACCAGTTCCTTGTTTACCTAACTATCTTAGAGTCCAGTCCACAGTCCTTTCATTTACTCATCAGAACATCATTGGGAAACCTATCAAAAGCTTTACTGATTCCTGAGATTCTGCTTCATTGAAGTCCCAAACTTCAAGAGAAGTTCTTTGTATCAAAACTTCAGAATGAAGAGGGACCAAACACTAAATAGGGCAGAAGTGAGGATACCGTCTCCACCTTACTTGTTCTGGGTCATCAGTGTTACATTTTAATTGTGACAAAAATGATGAGAAATGAAGCAATGAACCATTCCTACAACTTAAACCATCCTACTGCCAATAATCCAAAGTAGTCAAATGTGTCAAACATCTCTATGCAACCTAATGAAATGCAAAATAAAGATTATTGCCTCATATTGTTGGCTCAAGTATCCCACAGAGTTAGTTATAAAACATCTCTATCAAGTTTAGTTCACGTGCATCATAATGTATAATGACAGATCTAACACTTTCAAAATGACTACAGGAGTTTAAATGTTTGCATATAGCAGTCAAGAAAAAGATAAAATATACACCTCATTAAGCACTTACTAAAGTAGAAGCTGTTCTTTTCTTTGCAAGAGAACATAATTAATTCCAATTGAAAGTTTCGAGACAACTCACAAAGGAGCTTTAAAAAAGCCATTGACTTGTATATTTTCCCCAGCAGTTTCTAACAGTTAAACATTTTAATATGATTTTTCTGAAGTATGTACTAGATCAAATGTGGGAGGGGAAGAGATTTTTTGACTGGTTATTTGGTTTGTGTGGAGGCTGCTGAGATTCTTGCTTTACTATTTCTCTCTTTATGCCATCCTAAGCAGAGTTACATGTTGCTAAGCCCTTTGAATGGGTTTAGAGGGTATGCCTCTGTTTAGGTTTGCACTTTGCCCCCTCACCCTTCCATGGTTTTTACCTTCATTAACTACTGCTCTGGTAATGCAATTCACATATCCAGATGATCTACAACTGTAAGTTGCATGTGCATGATCATTAAAAATGACAGTATATTAGTGGAAAATGACAATGGAAACTGCAGCAGTTATGGGGAATATATGGGGACAGCCAGGCCTCCAATTCAGCACAGCTCCTGAACCTTTCTGACAGTTCCACTTCCTCCTTCCCACCTTGTCCATTGCATAGTAGGTGCAACTGCATAACAATCCCTGGATGAGCTTCACCACTTTTTTTTCTACAAAAAGACCCCTGGGGACAGCCCTTGAATCCAATAGTAGCCTGAAGAGGCTCCATACTTCTGAACATGGGTTGGATTTAGCTATGTTTTTGGTTATGAACATATATGAACATATGAAGCTGCCTTATACTGAATCAGACCCTTGGTCCATCAAAGTCAGTATTGTCTTCTCAGACTGGCAGCGGCTCTCCAGGGTCTCAAGCTGAGGTTTTTCACACCTACTTGCCTGGACCCCCCTTTTTTTTTTTGGAGATGCCAGGGATTGAACCTGGGACCTTCTGCTTCCCAAGCAGATGCTCTACCACTGAGCCACCGTCCCTCCCCAACACCAGAACAGAAGCATGTCCCAAACAGATAATTACCTAGCACAGTAACATACATTTCCATAATACAAACATCACAAGCAAGTGTATTTATTTATTTTAATTTATACCAAACCATTTCAAATATTCCGGGTCGCTTATAATAAAATTGAATAACACTAGGTTTGTACAGCAAGCTACAACTATCTTTAAAACAATTGGATCAGCAAAAAAAAAAAAAGTCTGCTAAAGTGCAGTTGCTCTGGTACCCCAAGTAAAGACATGAGACCGAAGCATAGGTTTAACTAATTTATTAAAATTAGCTGATCTACATCATCAAATATTATCTGTTGATATTTAAATGAGGTGAACTGCACTAGGCAAAATAACATGGCTGCCTTTGTTTTGGCAAATCCATTCTGGGTCCAAACCTGACCATTGGCTTCTGCAAGCCTTGTTTATCCTCACCTGCACATATTGTGCTGAGAGCTGCAAAGCTTCATCCTCCTTCCCTGATGTTCCATAAAGCCACTATCAGATTTGGAAATATGTTGCTCAGCACCAAAGGCACTCCTTTTCAAGTCCCATCCTTCTGTAAGCCAGTGCTGATCTGTTCAGGCCACATCCTCCATCATACCCAATGGCTCAGGTTGCTTGCTACTCACCCCTACCTACCATGGTCAACCCGCCCTATCCTTGCCAAATAGTTATGGCCTAAACAGCCTATGGCCAGGTCTAATTATAAATTTATCCCACTTCTCCTGGACATTACAAAGCACGCAAAAAATGTTCTCCCCTGAATTTCTTGCTTGACCCCAAATGGTGACTGGTTACCCTCATTATATTCTATGGAAGGGAGGGCAAGTCAGTAGCAGGCAGCAAAAACTGGCAGAGAAGGAACAAGTTGCATTATATAGCCCCTTCCCTCTGCTTTCCTTTGGATGGCTACTCCCCATACAGCCAATCAAGTCTAGTGATTTATTTAGAGAGAGACCAAGACTTTTTTTTGGGGGGGAGGGGGGGACACACCAAGACAGGGTTCCAGAACCTCTTCAGGGAAACAAAAATCTCAAAAAAAAAAAGTCTAAAAGTTCATGAGGGGTGCCAAGGGAGGATGACAATCTTTGATCCAACAAAGTATGTTAAAACATGGTTGCTTCAAGGTCATCATTCAGCATTAGGCACCAAAAACAAGACCTAAAAAAGAACTGAGGATGTTGATGACATGTCTAAAGTTTGGAAATGGCTTTAAAGTAGAGGTAAATCTGTAGCACATGGAAATAATATTGTTTCAAAGAATACCATGTGTATCTCCTTCATATTCCTCTTTTTCTAGAAAAAAAGCCCTGAGAGGGACTGAGGCAAATCAATTCCTGGTTTAGCACTCATAAATGTCTCCTGCCTGCATACTGTTAAAATGCAAGTACTCAGCAATGAACCCTTTCAACGGAATATTCTTGCAAATTTAGCAATGAACCCTTTCAAACAGGACAGTCTTGCAAACTTTCTGAAAAGCTGGGAGACACCAGCCTTACAAAGTACTTCTTCAGCAAATCCATTCCAGAGCGGGAGAGAGCAACAATGGAAAAATTCTTGACTATAGAGAGCAGAAGTATGTGAACAGCAGGGAAGGCATGTCAGTTGCATAAGCAACATCATACATTTTGAAATACTGTATAATTTATTTTTTTTCATCTACACATAATGACCACATTTATCTAAATGGCCTAGGAAGGCATATGGGTAATCTGAATTTTGGTTGAAAAAATGGTATTGTAATAAGGTGATGTTAGCCATACAGTTATGTGGAATATGAGAAAAAAATGTTAGAAGAGTCACCAGAAGCTACCATAAGAGTCCTTTTCATGATAAGCGCCTGAGGCTACTTGTTTATGAGAGTTGGTTTGGAAGATGCACGTTGTGACGTCCATGTTGTGAGGAAAGTTAATACTATTTTTGTTCCACGCTTGCAACAACATACACTTTTATTTGTTGTTTTCATTGTTCCCTGTGGTAGTGAAATCCTCCTGGAACTTCTGCAAAAGCCTTTGTAGAATGTAACAGAAATAAATGAGCAGGACATGATGTTAGCCATTATCCCACACCCCAGAAGCTTGCAACAAGTCATGAATTCAGATAACAGAGAAGGAATGTTGATTACAGAATGCTCCACTATACTCCTTTGAAACACTGCTTCTTACCTGAGTCCAAGAAGCTAAGAATGATACAAATCACAACACATTGTTTGGTATCACTGCCAGTAACATCAAAAATAGACACTGGATGATTAAAAAATATCTTATGCTTACATTTCCCCTACAGATCAAGCCTTTAGGAGTACAATGGTTAAAATCCAAGCAAACAAACATCACTGCTATGAAACTTAATCTGACTGTTCTTCAGCAATGAAAGCCTTGTCAACACAGAGATGAAACTATTTTTTTCACATCTTCCTACTACCAGAATCGATCATACTGAGCACCAAGAAAAAAGCTTGCCTTTTCATATCCATTTTTCCTTTGAATTGTAATATTTGCCATTCCCTCAATATCGTCTAACAATGTCTCTCCTTCAGAGGAACTTGATCCAATGAACCATCAAACAAATCACTTTCGCTTAGACCCAATCTGTTTTACGGAGCCAACAGGCAACCATAATGAGCACTGGAAGCACAGAAGAGCCATTGCTTTGGTTCTCACCCAGGCAGAACTCCTATTAATTTAAGATACATAAAAGGAAGAGCAAAGCAGACATGCAATTTGTCTAGTCTATTTAAATGACCATCAATAGTCACATTCTTAAAATTACTTAAATATTTAGACAATCACCCTGATTTGATTGGGATTTAGTCATATAATATCAAAGCCTTTCAAAACTGCACAGAGCTCATTCTCTGCCTCACAGAACTGCTTCAAATATAGGCATTCTAAGAAGTGATGAAATGTTCTATTGAATTCTACCACATTTTTCCTTTTTTTTGTTGCCCCTTTTGGCTAGAGTTGCCTCCCAGAACATCTCAATGATCCACATCTCTCATGTCCTTTAAATCTCTTCTTGAAGCATGCTTTCCCCCTAAAAGCTTTGTCAAAATCCCTTATTCCCCTTCCCTGTCCAAATGAGGCCTGAACTGAATGCTAATTCTTTGCCTTTATTTTCCTTCCTGAACTTCCTTTTATTCCACATATTGCCTCATTTGTCTCAAATTTTAGACAGGAAGTCAAAGTTATGACCTCACAACCAATATAAATGCCATGCTGGCTGGGGCTGATGGGAGTTGTAGGCAAAAAACATCTGGGGAGCCACTGTTCCCCACCCCTGGGCTAGACCCATGAGAGACAGGCACAGGAAGCCAAGCTAGTAGAAGATTAGCACAGTGAGAAACAAGCTGAAGGCCACATTAAGGAATCTTTTCCACACAACCAAGTGATCTCATTTTGTTGTCCTGCTGCTCCATTCAATGTGCACACAAAAAGAAGGAGAATGGTGTCTTGGTTCTCTAGCAGCAGGTTTTTCCAAAAGCACCAAACAGGCAGCTGTAGATAGGGTTGCCAGGTCTTATCTGGCTCTGGGTGGGGGAACTTCTTTGTATATGCAAAGCATGATGATGTCATCCAGAAGTCACATCATCACACCAGGCATGTCACAGGGGACACTCTAGCAATTGTAAAAAGCTCTATATTTCCAAATACTAGAGCAGGGGTGGGGATTGGGAACAGTGGCTCTCCATATGTTTTTTGCCTACAACTTCCATCAGCCCCAGCCAGCATGGCCAATGGCTGGGGCTGATGGGAGTTGTAGGCAAAAAACATATGGAGAGCCACTGTTCCCCACCTCTGTACTAGAGCATTCCCCCCACAATGTGCCCAGCATGATCACGTCACTTCTACGTGATGTCATCGTTTCAGGCACATCACAGTGCACTGGCGCTCTGCAGAGGTGGGACCCCTGGCTGGCCAGTTCCATGGTGGCAGGTTGGAGGCCCTGAAATCAGGGGAAATGCCACCCCTAGTGTGAAGCTGGGAACCCTAGCTGCAGAGATGCTCATAACCCAGAAGATGGGACTTCACACTTGGCCTCAAGTATATTTATGCATTTACTTCATTTATACTGTGATATTCTCCCCAATGGGAACTCTAAGTGGTTCTCATCTCCTCTATTTGCAGCCAAATGTATGGGAAGGGGAGCACTTACACAGCTTCCTGCCTTCACTGGCAGCCTTTTATTGCTGCCCTTCCTCATACCTGTCAACTCTCCTCCCCTACATCACCTAATTTTCTATAACTCTATAATGATATAGCAAGTACTTAAACAAAAGTCAGCTAAAAGCCTGCCAGTGGCCTGGGATGGAGGGAGAAGAATGGTTAAGGGCAGGCAATGAGTGAGCAAAGCAGTCAGCAGCTGTGGTGTGGCTGGACAAAGACAACCTAGAGATGCAGCTGTTCCAGGTTGCAGCTCTCAAGGATTTTTCTTCTCAATAGCATCCTCATGATACCTCTTCAGAGCTATGGAGAGGGAGCACAAGCCTTTGAACCTGTGCCTTCACCCTAATCTGAAACAGCCCTGTGATATAGCAGATCTGTAGGGCTATGCCAGGACCAAAAATAATGCAGGGAAAAGGGTTTAGCAACTTTCCCCTGTACCGTAAGCAAAATCAGGTTCTCAAGAGAGGTGACCAGGGCTTTTTTTGAGCAGGAACGCACAGGAACGCAGTTTGGTGTCAGGGGGTGTGACCTAATATGCAAATAAATTCATGCTGGGCTTTTTCTACAAAAAGCCCTATGTGAAACGTTGGTGATGTCAGAGGGTGTGGCCTGATCTGCAAATGAGTTCCTGCTGGGCTTTTTCTACCAAAAAAGCCCTGGAAGTGACATATATTTTCTTAAAAAGTAAATAGCCAAATAAGACCAAATGTTGATGCTATTTGCAAAGAAAAATCACTTGGACGCTTTAACCACAGTCCCCAGTGCTGCATCTTGGTAGGCCCTGAGTCACTTGTTGCTATGTTTCCTTGAGTTTCTGAAACCCAAAGAGTTACCTTGTACTGGACTCTGTGAACTGCACAGAGATCCCAAATTGTGTGTGTGGGTCTGCGAATAGCACACAGCAAAATGGATTGAGTAACTCAGCCAATATATTAGGAGGTATTAAATACCGTGTTTCCCCGAAAATAAGACCTACCCAAAAAATAAGCCCTAGCAGGATTTCTATGCATTTGTTAAATATAAGCCCCATCCCGATAATAAGACCTAGTGATGGGCGTGGCTATGCAGCGTAACTGCATAGCCACGCCATGCATTTCGGCGTGGAGCGGTAAGGAAGACTGAAATACCTTTTATCTGCTACAACTCCTTTCTCCGAGCCGTTCGCACTTGCGCGGGTGTGCGATTGGCAACCACATCACTCCTTTCTCCTAGCTGTTTGCGCATGCGTGGGTGGTAACCATGGTCGCAGGCATCCTATTGCGCACGCACAAACAGCTAGGGGAAAGGAGTTCACGCATCACTAGCACCAGCCCCACTGTATTTGAATAAATGTAGATTGTTGTATTATACTTAATAAAAATAAGACATCCCCTGAAAATAAACCCTAGTGTGTCTTCTTGAGAAAAAATAAATATAAGACAGTGTCTTATTTTCGGGGAAACATGGCATATGGAATAAATTAGCTTCATGGGCATTTCTAGCCTGACATTTTCTGCCTTTCAGAAAGCTCTGTCCTTATTTCTTTTCATTTGGGCCCCAGTTCAAATGCTTTTGTGCTTACTGCTTGACTAGGTTCCTCATTGCAAATGCAGAGGTAATCTGTCTCTAACACCCAGCAGCAACGCTGCTTGGCTGCTGGGACGTCTTTGCCTCCTGGTAGGTGAAGGGAGGACTTTGACGGCCCGTTTGGGCGCCCCCTTCCTCAGTCACCGGCTGTTGATCGGTGAGACAGAAGCACTTTTAGCTGGCTCCTGCTTCAATGTGTCAGTTTCCTTCCTCTGCGTTTGTGAGGAGATCAGGGCTGATAAGACAGGGAGGAGGCTTTGGTTTGCTCCTACTCTGGTTTGGTTAATTTCTAGTGCCGCCTCTTCTCTGGAATGCTTTAGCCACTGTTGGGTTTCTGATTGGGTGGCTGATAAGGCGGTTTTTGCAGTGTGCATAGAAAGATCACGGCTGCTGTCGAGGCCTCAGGGAACGCGGGAGAGGCATGGGAAAGCCAACTTTATAAACAGCCTGTTTACAACCCTCTCCTTCTCCCCCCCCCTTCCAAGATGGAAGGGAATCACTGATTTGAGCAGTGTGGTGGGCAGTATTTGGCAGCCTTATTGAGCTGCTTTTTATGGCCTCCCCCCCCCCCAATTGCCTGCATTTTTTTTTGTCCTTAGTGCTGACTTTTTATCTGCTGGTAGAAGAGCAGGTAGTTGGTGATGTGAAAGCCCCTTATCTTACGTTTTGTAGGGCATTAGGGGGATTTTTCTTGTGAGCCATTTCAACCTGGTGGCTTAATTGGGCTAAGTCAGCCATATCTGCTTCTTCTTTCTTTTCGAGTAGGTAGGCGGCCATTTTAGGTGCTTTAGAGCAGGGGCCAAATTGGCTGCACCTATTGTCATCTTCCCTGAGGGCGTTCCTCCTTACAGGGTGGTGGCCATTTTAGGTGCTGCTGTGGCAGCAGCCATTTTAGGGGGAGGTATTTTGTGAGTTTCCTGCATTGTGCAGGGGGTTGGACTAGATGACCCTGGAGATTCCTTCCAAAGCTATGATTCTGTGAGTTTCCTGCATTGTGCAAGGGGTTGGACTAGATGATCCTGGAGGTCCCTTCCAACTCTATGATTCTATTATTTTGGGACAATTTTGAGCCGTTTGACTCATAAGAACATAAGAGAAGCCATGTTGGATCAGGCCAATGGCCCATCTAGTCCAACACTCTGTGTCACACAGTGGCCAAAAATTTATATATATATATATATATATATATACACACACACACACACACACATACATACATACATACAGGGAGGCAGAGGGCGACGCGGAAGATGGCGGACGCTTGAAGCGGCAGCTCCCGGCTCACAGTCCCTTCCCGCTTCTCCTGCTCCCGTTCCCAACTATTTCTTTCACCTGGTATGGGCAAACGAACTGCAGGGAACACCAAGGCAGCCAAGAAAACTCCTGCGAAAGCCACACCGATGCAGCAGGTACTAAACTTTCTTCCAACGAGCCCCGGGCCCTTACCTCTCTCTGAAATGGAGTCCAGCCCTTCCCCCGGCCCTGCTCAGGAAGAGGGCTCTTTATTAACAACTCAAACATTTCAAGCGGCGATTTCACGCTTGGAGGACTCAATAGGGGTCACAATGGGGGAGAAGATCAGCAAAGCTATTACCCCCTTACAATTAGAACTAAAAAAAATTAATGAAACGCTTTCAGCAGTCACTCAAACTGCAGACTCAGCGTTGGAAATGGCTACGGTGGCCCACGAGGCTGTACAAGCCCTGCAAAGCTCAGACCTATGGCTCCATGAGAAGGTGCTTTACCTGGATAACAGATTAAGGGCTGCTAACCTGAAATTTAGAGGCCTGCCAGAACAGGCGGAAGAGAACCAGGAGGTAAAAATCTTCATTGCCTCATGGCTTGCTTCAGCCCTCCACCTCCAAGATGGAGTCGCCCCTCTTATTGATTCTGCCTACCGTCTGGGGGCATTACAGCCCAAGTCAAAAAACTTTTCAAGAGACATACTCACCACGGTTCCAGACTCCAGGACCAGAACCCTGATTTCACAGAGAGCCCGATCTGAAGAGGGTCTACTCTACAAGGGAAAAAAGATCCTGGTTCTAGCTGATCTTTCACCGGAAACCCTGCAGCATAGAAAAGAAATGAAGCCGATTCTAAACTCACTATTTGAACACAAAATACCCTTCCGCTGGGCTTCTCCTATCCAGATACTGGTTGTTCGCCAGGGCCTTCGGCTAACAGCTTCTGATTTCACCTCTGGCTGTGATCTTCTTAAACAACTAAACATTGACTCTCCTTCATCTCCTGACTCAAGTAGGGCTACTTCATCTCGTTCAACCAACCCACCGTTTTCTTTCAAGCCAAGAAGACGACGCTGACTTCTCCACGGACGTTCAGTTCACCTCCTGCTACTTCCATCTCCTGCTTCTGAACAGTTGTATTTGCACTACCCATGCCATCTTGTTCTGGTTTAAGGGAGCGGGGTCTTTCTTTCCTCTTATTATGTCACATTGTTAAGGGAACAGCCGGGATGTTCCTTCTTTTTGCTCCCTCCATATTAGATTGTATATTTCTTATATACTGAGTAAAGTTGCATTGTTTCCTGGTTGGAAACAATGAACTGTTTAGTAAGATTTATGTTGTTAATATTGTTGATTTGTTTTTTTAAGGGGAAAAGGTACCTTTTACTGGTGTTTATTTATGGCCCTTTTCAGACGGTGCTTTTTAACCAGCACTGGTATGTTCTGGTATACTCTGGCCATGACCCATGAACTCAGTGGATCCCTTTAGCGGTGTTTGGGTTTTTGGAAATTTTTACATTTATACTGAAAAGTGGTTTGTGTTTGTTCAATTTGGTTCGGACAAATATGGTTGTCGTTGGGAACCTAGATTTTTGCAGTCAGGTCACCAATCCTGGTACTCCCACCCCAATGTTCTCTCTTTGTTTATTCTGTGTTGTGAGAACAAGGGAAATCTGGTCATTGCTACTTGTTTTTTCTACTTCTTCTCATCATTATTATACAGAGCCCCAGTCCGGGTTCTACAGGCGTTATATGGATATTAACAATGTTTTTTTTTTTTACTTTAATGTATCTAAATTATGTCTGACTTAAAGTTAATTTCTCTCAACTGCAGAGGCCTTAACAACATTATTAAAGCCAAGCGGCTTTCTTCCGCCTTGACCAAATTACAACCTGATCTTCTTTTCCTACAAGAAACCCACATTAAGTCGGCAAGCTCCACCATACTTCGATCTAAATGGTTCCATGCACAGTACGTAGCTCCTGGTTCTTCTAAATCACGCGGAGTCGCCATTCTACTTTCAAAAAATACCCGGTTTGTTTTGTCGGCTCAAGAAGTCGATCCCCAAGGACGTTATATCTTTATAAAAGGTACACTTAATGACTCTCCTTTCACTCTGGTTTCTTTATATGCTCCCAACTCCTCACAAATTACCTTTATAAAAGACACGCTTTCTAAACTTGCCCTTTTCCAAGAAGGGGCAGTCATTATAGGGGGGGACTTTAACCAAATCATAGACCCCAGGTGGGACAGATCCTTTAAGCCACACTCTCCCCCGACTTCTTCCCCAGCACCTATGCAATCTGTCCTTCATAATTTTAACCTATGTGACGTTTGGAGACTGCATAACCCGGGGGTTAAGGACTACACCTACTTTTCGGCATTACACAAGGATTGATTATTTTCTTATTTCTCCCTCCTTATTGAACCAGGTTTCTTACACCAATATTGGCCTCAGGACACTTTCCGACCACGCCTGGTTGGAGTGCACACTGCATGTTGGTTCTCAGGACAGGCCTTCATTTAATTGGACATTAAATAAATCACTCCTTCTGAACCAAGAATTTTGTACACAATTAGAGCAAGAGATTAATCTTTATTTCAAAAACAATTTGGATTGTGGGGTTTCCAAAGAAATTGTGTGGGACGCAATGAAAGCTGTTCTGCGAGGCAAGTGTATCTCCCTGCATTCGGCCTACAAAAAAAGAAAATTAGAACTGAAACAACTTATTTTAGACAATATTAAACACTTGGAACAAAAACACAAGCAAACCTGCTCTAATAAAATTTACCAAAAACTTGTTCTCGAAAGACAGAAACTAGACTTATTGGAAACATCTAATATTCGAAAAAATCTACTATTCGTGAAACAAAAATACTGGTATAACCACCCCCGTTCGTTGAAGCTACTCTCGTGGAAACTCAGGAAAGAGCTAGGTGAGAGACAGATTAAATGTCTTAGAGGCAACTCTGGCAAAATACACTCATCAAATAAAAAAATCTTGGACACCTTCCATCAGTTTTTCCAACAGCTATATACCTCGTCCAATCCTCCTTCTCCCCTAATAGACCACTTTCTTCAAAACCAGAAGATCCTTACCCAACTCTCCCATGAACACCAAGCCTTTTTAGATTCTCCGATTTCTTCCCTTGAAGTCGTTGACGCCATTAAGGCCTCCAAAATCAATAAAACCCCAGGTAGAGATGGACTACCTTCAGAATTTTATAAAAAATTCAATCTTTCCCTGGTACCTCACCTTACCACTGTTTGCAATCTTGTTCTGGACTCCGGCTGTATGCCTCCCTCCTGGTCCCAGGCGAAAATAGTTATGATTCCCCCCAAAGACAAAGACCCATTAAATGTTAAATCTTACCGCCCCATTTCTTTACTAAATAATGATTATAAAATATTTACTTCCATTTTGACTGCTAGATTGAACACAATCATAGGGCTCTATATTCACACCAACCAATCAGGATTTATTCCGAATTGCGATATCACGGACAATACTAGACAAACAATTAACTTAATTCAATATTGCACTTTTCAGCCATACAACTCCTGCATTCTTGCCTTAGATATAGAGAAGGCCTTCGATAGTGTAGAACCTCTCTTCCTTAAAAAAGTCTTACATCACATGGGTTTCGGACCTAGGTTCAGAACGGTTATAGATTCTTTGTATTCCTGTCCATCCGCGTTTATACAAATCAATGGTCAACAGTCCCCTTCACTTATCCTAGAAAGAGGGACTCGTCAAGGGTGCCCCCTATCACCACTGCTATTCGCCATTGTCATAGAGCCCTTTGCAAATTTGATACGGCTTTCTTCAGAGATCTCTGGTATCTCTGTCCAAAATTCTACTTTTAAAATAAGTTTATTTGCCGACGATATAGTCTTATATATTACAAATCCACTACAGTCTATTAAAGCCGTTTCCTCTCTCCTGTCTGATTATAGTAAACTTTCAGGTCTTTCAGTTAACCACTCGAAATCAATTCTCTACCCGATTAAAATTTCCGATACTTCTAAAAAAGACATAGTTGCAAACTACCCCTTTCATTGGGTCTCTGATTCCTGGTCCTATTTGGGGCTGAAAATCCCCTTAAATATAGCTGGCCTATTAAAAACTAACTACACGGCCATGGCTTCTGAGATTACTACCACGCTCAAGCAATGGGATAAGTTGCAACTATCCTGGATGGAAAGAATCCATGTAATTAAATCCTTTATTTTTCCCAAGTTTTTATATCTTTTTCGGGCTCTTCCTATTGAGATCTCTCAGCCTACTTTAAAATCCTGGCAACAAATACTGACCTCCTTTATCTGGAAATATAAAAAGCCTAGAATCAAAGTTTCAACTTTATGTCGATCAAGACAAAAAGGTGGCCTAGCAGTTCCCGACATTGCAAAGTATTATAAAGCTACTATTTTATCCCAGATGACCAAAATATTGTACCAACATCCCCCGCCGCCGTGGACACCCATAGAGGAAGCTCACTTTACCCCACTGAAATACTACGAACTATTATGGCTCAAGAAAAATGAACGCCCACCGTGGCAATTCATGAACCCATTCCTCAGGGCGCTCTTGTCAGTATGGGATTCGGAGTGTCATTTTCTGGCTCCAGGACTCTCTACTATCTCATCTTTTATAGGACAAAAATATTTCCTTCCTGCCCAACTACCCTTTTCTTTCAAGGTCTGGAGAGACTCCTCAAAAGTTTTTTTCTTTAATCTTCTTTTATCTTCTAAACAACTTCTACCTAAAAATGATCTAGACCAAGTTTTGACTAAGCCAGCATCTTGGTTTGAATACTTTCAAATCAGGCACTTTCTTCAGGACCCTAAAGTGATCTCTTCATTTTCTCGCCCTTCATCTGACTACGAACATCTGGTTCTTCATTTTCACGAAGAGAGAATGCCTAAAAGTCTCATTTCACGGCTGTATCGAATCTTATTGTCTAAACTCGAAGCAACCTTACCCTCTTACACCACCCAATGGCATAAAGACTGTGGCATCATCCTTTCTCCCGACCAATGGGACTCTATATGGGCTAGTGATGCCCTACAATCTACCATTATAAATATATCTCAACAAAACTTTAAATTGATAGCACATTGGTACCTTACTCCTAACCAGTTCTCCCATATGACCCAGTTAGGCTCTTCAGACTGCTGGAGAAACTGTGGGCTCAAAGCCTCTTATTTTCACTGCTGGTGGGACTGCCCCAAAATCAGACCATTCTGGACCTCAATTTGTGCCCATCTCTCCTCCCTAACTGGGGTCTTGATCCCAGATGAACCAACAAGGATACTTCTCAATCATTGGTCCGATACCCGTCTTTCATCTTCTAAAAAATCCTTGATAGTTAAACTCCTGACAGCTGCTAAAACCACGATTGCACAGTCCTGGAAAAACTCATTGAATTTGACACTTGACAACTGGCTACTTAAAGTCTGGGAACACATTGTAATGGATAAAATTCAGGCAGCCATAGACCACAAAGACCCATACCAAGCCTACGCTAAATATCTGGCAACTTGGCTTCCCATTCTAGAAAAGCTTGACACCGATCCATTTTATGCTAACTCTTATTCTAAAAATAAAATGTATAAGGATTTCCTTTTGCTATAACATTCTCTTAACAAGTTAATTTCAAGTTATTTAAAGTGTATTATATCTTCCTTTTTCCTTTCCCTGATCTTATTTTATTTTCAAATACTGTGTTATTATAATTATAATTACTATTACCTTCAGTTTGTATTTTGTTTTTAAAGGTTATTTTTGCTCTGTATTCTGTCTATTAAGCTTACGATGTTATTTCTGTTAATCTTGACGGTAAACTTCTTGCGCTATGGATTGTAAGCTACTTTTATGCCTTAATAAATGTTTAAAGTTTAAAAAAAATACATACATACATACATACACACACACACACACTGTGGCTAATAGCCACTGATGGACCTCTGCTCCATATTTTTATCTAAACCCCTCTTGAAGGTGGCCATGCTTGTGGCCGCCACCACCTCCTGTGGCAGTAAATTCCACATGTTAATCACCCTTTGGGTGAAGAAGTACCTCCTTTATCCATTTTAACCTGTCTGCTCAGCAATTTAATTGAATGCCCACGAGTTCTTGTATTGTGAGAAAGGGAGAAAAGTACCTCTCTCTACTTTCTCCATCCCATGCATTATCTTGTAAACCTCCATCATGTCACCCCGCAGTCAACGTTTCTCCAAGCTAAAGAGTCCCAAGCGTTTCAACCTTTCTTCATAGGGAAAGTGTCCCAGCCCCTTAATCGTTCTAGTTGCCCTTTTCTGGACTTTCTCCAATGCTATAATATCCTTTTTGAGGTGCGACTCTTAATTGGTATTGTTCATAATGACATAAAAAAGGGACTGGGAAATCCAAGGGTAAACACCCAGCACCTAAAGCTCCTAGGGCCCTGCCTAAAAGGCCAGCATCCCCCCCCCCTTATTGTCCTCGGATGAGGAGAGGGGATTAATACAGCCATTTTGCAAAAGCTTGGAGTGCAGGAGCAGGTGACTGGCGCCCCCCCTCCCCCCCAGATTCAGGCATAGGCTTGGGGAAAATTCTAAGGTTGCATTGTAAGCGGACGTATTGACAAAGTTGTCTATCCTTGAGGGCAGGTCTGCTGGAAGCATCACTGGAGGAGCCAGGGATCCTGGCGGTTCAACCAGGGGTGCAGTTTCATCCCTGGTGGATGCCGGATGAGGATCGGCAGTGCTACCAATTGGATCTGTGGGTAAGGCTGGAGACACTCCACAGTCATACACTGGGTTAGCTTGGCCATGGGGTCCTGCTGCTCCAGCTGCATCTAGCATTGCCACCGGGGGCTCCTGGTATCTCCCCCTCCCCAGGCATTGGTACACAGCAAGCTTGGTCTTGGCCATCAGGGCAATTTGGCCCCTATGGGCTCTGGCCTGCAGCCGGGCAATAAGGCTTGTCAGGCTCTTTTTTTTGGGGGGGAAGGGGCTTTCCTTCCCCCTTGGGTGCTTCTTATGGGTTGGTCCCTTTTACTGCCTTGCCTTTTGGGGACATGGCATTACCTTTAGGTGATCATTTGTTGCTTGCAACGAAAGAAAGGATTTTAAAGGGTGAGTACATAGATATCTTCTCCCTCCTGTTCTGTGAGTTGGAGAAGAAAGTTAAGGAGGATTTAGATGACAAAGTAAAATAAAAATTGAAGAAGTGCAAAGTGGACTGGACTTGGGCCAAGTGGTTGCCTGGGTTTTTCATATATGCTATTGGGAAAGCACATGCCCAGCCTTGGAGAGCGTCTTCACTTTTCCAGTATATGGATATTATTTATAAGGGGTATGCAATGTTTAATGGGCCCACCTGGATTCAATATGATGAAGAATTCAGGAGTCTGGCTGCTTTATACCCTGCACGTCCAAATTTGGGCGACCGCTCTGATAGTGGTCATTTGGTGGCCAGGACACCTGCAACTTCATCATCCTCTTCCCATAGTACTGCAGGGCAGGCGGTTTAACCCCACTTGCTCTGCTGGGAGTTTGGCTCCCAAGGAGTATGCAGTAGGAAGGCTTGCCAGTACAAGCACGAATGCACCATGTGCATGGCTCTCACTCCTTTAGTAACTGCCCCAGAGCCCAGCCACATAAGGGCCATAAGAAACAGGGTAAGGGGGCAGTAATTACCAAGCTGGAAAAGGGGCCCAGCCCAATAACGGTGAGACCTCTTGAATGGTGGCTGGCCAGATAACCACAACGGGTTGATAAGGTTTACTTGTTAAAAGGTTTTAAGTTCAATTTTAGGATTCCTTTTTAGTGGCAGATTTGAAGGAAAGGATTGATTCTTTCCTTCTTAAGGGGAAGATTGCTTTGCTCGAGCTTCAACAGCTGGTCGGGCATCTCAACTTTGCTTGCAAAGCTGTGGCTCCTGGACATGTCTTCCTGCGCTGGCTGTGTGATGTTATGGCGGGTTACCAGCAGCATGAGGGCAGATCTATTGGTATGGCAGGAGTTTTTGGAGTCCTTTAATGGGATTTCATTTTTCAGGGAAGACATGAAGATTGAAGCGGATCTTCAGGTCATTTCTGAGGCTGCTGGGTCTTTAGGTTTTGGGGTTTATTTCTGTGGGCACCGGTGTGCAGACATATGACCAGACTCATGGGTTCTGGCGGGTGCGAACCGAGATCTTACATTTCTTGAGTTCTTTCTCATTCTTGTTGCAGTTTGCCTATGGGGGAATTATATGGCCAATCGTACAATTCATTGCAGTAGTACATGTCATTAATTCCCGTTCATCCAAATCTCAATGGGTTATGAGATAAGTGAGGGCCTTCACTCTGCATTGTCTGCAGCTTAACATACTGTTTTTAGCCAAGCAGGTTCCTGGGGTGAATAATGGGGTGACTGACACTCTCTCTTGTAAATGGATGGAGAGGCTTCATCAGCTGGCCCCAGAAGCCGATCGGGAGCTGGTGCAAATGCCCCAGGAGCTATGGCTGATTGGAGAGCCAAGGCCTGCAGAACAATAGGCTTAGCCATTGCGCCTAGCACCAGAAAGTCTTATGAACATGCAGTGCAGCAGTTTGAGGACTTTAGGTCAGAGTTAGGGTATCGCATTGTTTGGCCCCTCCCGGTGGAGCAGTTGCTCCACTATTGTGTATCTTTAAAAGGTAAGGGATTGGCCGTGCGATCCATTAGGGGATGCCTGTTTGCTCTGGCTTTTGCTAGTAAGGCATTGGAGTATAAGGAGGAAACCGCAGACTTTTGTCTGTGGAAGATGCTGGAGGGCTGGGCTAGAGAGGCCAGGCCTAATCCTGACACTAGGAAGCCTATTTTCCCATTGATTCTTAGGAGCTTGAAGGGGTTTTGGGGTACAGTGTGCATCCTATTTTGAATCCACACTGCTTCATACCGCTTCCTTGGTTGCCTTCTTTGGGGCCCTTAGAGTCAATGAGCTAGTGGCAGGCTCCAGAAATGATGTTTCTGGTGGGGCTTTGTTGCTACAGGACCTGAGGTTAGTGGAGAGTAAGGCAGTCATCACTGTTCGATGCTCTAAGACTGACCAGCGTCGCAAGGGAACCGTTTTGGAGCTGGGCACATGCTCTGAGCAGGAGTTGAGTCCTGTTTTCGCTTTGGCTGCCTATTTGGAAGTACATGGTCCTAGGGATGGATTTTTGTTTTGTCATCTCAACAGCAGTCCACTGGCAAAACATCAGTTTTGGGATGTGACTTCTTGGGCTCTAGCTAAGTTTGGGTTGTCCAGGGTGCAGTATGGTACCCACTTCTTTAGAATTGGGGCAGCCTCTTCGGCTACTGCCCTGGATTATCCTTCATCCACCACTCAGCACCTGGGTTGTTGGCACTCATCGACTTATGAATCCTAAGTTCACCCCCTGCCTTTGTGTGGTTTGTACATGTATGGTTATTGTTTCTAGTTTGACTGTGTTTTCTTTTTAGATGCTGTTGTTCCTGGCCAGAGGAGCCGAGTTCTCATCTGTGGACACAGTTATGTGTTTTGGGCTGCGTATCAGGCTCGGAAAACTTCAGTTGGCTCTCAGCTGGAACTCAGCCAATGGGTCACTATTGAGTGGCGTGGGCACCGGGGTCTTCATTGGCCTGGCCTGATGCCATTGTTATTCCAGGGATATGTGGGCCCTCCTCCTCAGGTTTTAATTATTCACCTTGGAGGGAATGATCTCGGGCTGGTAAAAGGCAAGACGTTGGTCTTGCAGGCCAGGGAGGATTTTTGGACCATTAAGGAGAGATGGCCTAGGACCATTATAATCTGGTCAGCCATGATTTCCCGCCTTGTTTGGCAAAGTGTTTGGGACCCTGCAGGCATCGAGAGGGCCCATTATAAGGCTAACAAGGACATTGGGAAAGCCTTAGAAGGGGGTTGGGCCACTATCTGCCCCATCCGGATATTTCTGCGAAATCTCCTGACCTCTACAGAGGGGATGGGGTGCATCTCTCTAAAACAGGTACTATGCTTTTCTTGAGAGATCTCTGGCAAGGGCTGCGGGTGGCCTTGGGCCTCCTGGTGGGTGCTAAGGCCTAAGTAGAGACTTGGCCTTAGTGGTGGCAGGCTTTTACTGTGTTTATGATACTGTGTGGCTAGGGGAGGACCAGAAAGCATCCCCCTTTGGGGGGTTTAGGGGTCTGGCAGGATCAACCTTTGGGTTTGATGACCCGGGTTGGAAGAATGCAGACTGTCCTTTGAGGCTTGACTGGAGGGTGCCTTCCACTGATATGTGTGTCTGGTGGTTGGGCACTCTGGGGCTTGCCTCCTTGCTAAGTCAGCCTGGCAGGAGCTGTGCCACACAGCTTCAGCTGGGGGCTGGGACCCTTGCCCACTGATGGCAGGGGAGCAGTCTATTGAGACTGCTGACCCTGTTCAGGAAGCAGTTCTGGTTTGCCCTTGCTGTTTATTCTTATACTTAATAAAATGGCCCTTAGTTATACCAATACCTTGTGTCCAACTCTTTATTCCAACTTGGAGGGCAATCCATCTTCAGCAGCCAGCAGCAATGCTGCTTGGCTGCTGGGACGTCTTTGCTTCCCTGATAGGTGAAGGGAGGACTTTGACGACCCGTTTGGGCATGTTTTTGTGGGGGCAGGGCTTGCTGCAGTAACGGCAGCACCATTCGTCCCCTTCCTTAGTCGCTGGCTGTTGATCGGGCCTCACTCCCATCCTGTTTGTTATGTAGGCAAGTGCTGGTCGCCTCATAATCTTGGGGGACTGGGTAGGAATTTTTTGCTCCCCAGCTGATTGGCAGTTTGCTGGGGTGTTTTTTAGCCTACCCTACATAACAGGATTGTGGATTTGGCTATAGGGAGGTGCTGTTAAATAGGTTGGTCACTTTAGTTTGGGAGGTTTTTACTGTGCTTATGGTACTATGCGGCTAGGGGAGGACCAGAAAACATCCCCTCTTGGGGTTTAAGGGTCTGGCAGGATCAGTCTTTGGGTATGATGACCAGAGTTGGAAGAATGCAGATCATCCTTTGAGGCTCGACTGGAGGGTGCCTTCCACTGAGATGTGTGTCTGGTGGTTGGGCCCTCTGGGGCTTGCCTCCTTGCTGGGCTGGCCTGGCGGGAGCTGTGCCACACAGCTCCGGCTGGGGGCTGGGTCTCTTGCCGCTAATGGCAGGAGAGTGGTCTACTGAAACCCCTGGCCCTGACCAGGCTGCAGTTCTGGTTTGCCCTTGCTGTTTATTCTTATACTTAATAAAGTGGCCCTTAGTTATACCAATACCTTGTGTCTGACTCTTTATTCTGACTTGGGAGGCAAACACATTTCCCAGCTTCAACAAATTTAAAATCCTAGAATCATAGGCTTACAAGACCTTATCTATGCAATTACAACTTTTCTGAAGTCTATTTCCTGTAGCTAATTCCTTCCCACTCTTTCCTAATGCACAAGAAATGCTCTATTCACAGAGCATATTCACTGCACTGGGTAGTACAAATTGGACTTGAACGCCATACTGGAGCAATGCAGAAATTCTGGCCTAGTTTTTGGGGCAGCCATAACTGTATCAGACAAGATGTTAGCAGAAGTATATTTGTTCATGTATATGACAATAATTTCATGAATATGTTACAATGCCTCATTATCTAAATTAGGGTGGGAGGCTGGGGCAGCAGCTGCAGAAAGCCTGCAAACGGTAAGCAGGGCTGGCTTCAGTAGGTCTTGCTATGCACTCATTAATTGACTTGGCTATGCAAGGCTTTTCACTCAGCAATGCCTCTCTGGAGCATCATGCACCATTTCCAACGGCGGTTCCTGCCACACTACCACTGGGAAAGGAATGGATGGTAGATTATGAGTTAAGACTGTCAGTTCATTCCATTATTTTATCATCATTCTAGCAATAAGCTTGTCAAACAAATGCTTGATAAATACAAGTATATTTGATCCTTTAATCAGAAAAGTTTCTAAGTGAAAAGCTTGCACAATAAGCATTTGTTACAAGTGATTTTCAAGACATTTAAAGAAAGAAAAAGTCATCCCTGCATTTTGGTACACATTCCTGCACATCACTGTTATTTTCTTTCATTTAGAATGGCAAGTTGTTTTGTTTTTCATTTACTCTATAAAGTACAATGGCCTGCTGCTCTATCAACATGATCCTTGAATAACAGAAGAATGTCTATGAATATTCATGGAACTAATTATCTGTCTTTTCCCTCGATTGTTTGGAACTGTGGGAAAGCTTACACATGCAAAATAGAATGTGCAAATGTGGGTGGCAAGCTGTAAGAGACTTGTGAATTTTTGTACATAATTCCTTTTAAGTGGTGTCATATATTTTAAGTGTCAAGGAGTGTGATTTTAAAGAAACTACAAGATTTAATTTGGAAGGCGATAATGTGTGAATCTGCCTAAAACATTGTCACAGCTTTGATGGCTTTATCCAGCCCTTTGAGATCTCCAATGTGCCTTGTAGCACCTCTACAGCATTCTAAACCTAGTATTGCTTGAACCTAGGTCAGGTCCAAGAAGGCAGGACAAAGGGGTGATCCATTAACAATTACAACCAGAGACCTCAACACATGCCTTTCATTCTGTTTAAATCAAGTGCATAAGTTTAAAGCTTATTCAACTTGCAGTTTGGCAAAAACTACTGCCAAAGGGAAGATACTGTAATGCAGGGGTGTGCATTCGGTAAAGATAAAATGTTAAAAAAAAAAAAATGTCCTTTTTGGTAATTTTAGGCTTTCATAAAGCCAAGTCAGATTCTCTGATCTAACCTGGTAGCTGAATTAAGCATACGAGAGAAAAAGCCAAAAAAATTGATAAATACAAGTATATTTGATCCTTTAATCAGAAAAGTTTCTAAGTGAAAAGCTTGCACAATAAGCATTTGTTACAAGTGATTTTCAAGACATTTAAAGAAAGAAAAAGTCATCCCTGCATTTTGGTACACATTCCTGCACATCACTGTTATTTTCTTTCATTTAGAATGGCAAAAAAATTGGCTTTTCCCCGTGAAATCAGGAGAATGGCAGGGGGAAGGGGAGAAGAATACTCCTCTTCCTTGCATACTTCAGGAGAATCTTTCATTTTCTTTTGTCTCTACAATTAGAATCCATTAAGAGGTCTGAAGATTCTCAATGTGTTCCTCAATCTCTCTCAGCCATCAAGTTAACAATGGTTTTATCAGTGTGAACTCAAGCAGGGCAATGGGGGGAGGGGAGGGATTGTTGCAGCAAGTTTATTATTTTACTACAAATAAGAATAAATGCTCTAGAATGGTTAATATTTATAATTTCACACATACTCAGGAATGGATTAGCAAAGGAATGGACTTCTGAAATAAACCAATAGCTAAAAACAAAGCTAGTATGTAATTTATCATGCCTTTGTGTTTCCTTTAATTACACAGTATAGTTAAATTGTTTTCCTTTGTAAGGCCTAGCAGCCAGCAGGAAGGAGGGTGGGGAGGAAGAGATGGACAATCTGGTCAATTAGGGGGGGGAAAGTGCATGCCAGTCACAGGGGATTTTTCACATTTTGAAAATCTTCTGTGCATGACCAGAGAGCATTACCCTGCGGCTGAATTCCTTCAATATTTCTGGAGGAATATCCTGCTGCCTGACTCCTGTGGAAGACATCTCCTGGTTTGCATGGAAATGCTTAAAAATATTTTCCTGTTAGGTCTTTTTAAATTTGCCTAGTGGGTTAAAGGGAAGGCTGTTAAGGGGGTGCTACTTTGGGTTGGGGGCAAGGCTGCCATTGATTAGGTATTTTTTAAAGTGTAATTGCTTTGTTGAGGGGCATAGTTTTGACTTCCAGAAGGTTGTTTTTCAGGGGCAAGCCTGTTAGTCTGAGAGTTGTTCAGTGGGTGCTTCTGAGTTTTTACAACTTAGTTAGGGCTATTAGTAGGCTTTTAAAAATAATTAGGGTCTGAGACAGGAAATTGTTGGCATAGAGCTTTAGCACTTCCCCTGTAAGTAGGCCAGATAAGATCTTAAAAGCAGGGGATCTCCAGGCCCCACCTACATGCTGACAACCCTAATTTAAGCAGCTGTTTTCTCCAGGGGAGCTGATTCTGCCACCTGGAGAGCACTTCAGCCCTCGCCTGGAGATTGGCAACAATGGTTCACAGCAAATCCCTCCTACTCAATTTGATCTTTGTTCTGTTGGGGTTTTTTTTGTTTCTTTCTTTCTTTTTGTTTGTTTGTTTTTTTACAATGCCATAGTAGCATTGCCTCTGTTGGGCACATGCACTGGTTCTGCTGCTGACTGAAAAAACACTGTTTTTTAGGCAGTAGATTCTCTTATTTGACCTTCGTCATTTTTCCCCCCACAATTGAAACCAATTGAGTTTTTGCAGCCATTGATTTCAATTGGGATAGGGGCACCCTCTTTGGGTGCTCATAGGATTGGACCCCCTGGTCCAATCTTTTTGAAACTTGGTGGTTTCTTTAGAGAGAGGCTCCAGCAAATACCCAGCAAATTTGGTACTTCTCGCTCAAACCCCCTCCCCCCAGCCCATGGAATGTACTCTGAGGGATTTTGCCATTGACTAAAATGGTCCATAGAGTATAATGAAGCCAAACAAAATTGGGAATACCATTTTTTCAGGTTTTTTTCCTTTAACGAATATGAGATTCAGCTTTCCAAGGGAATATTTTTTGTTGTTGTTTAATCAACCCAAAACTGATTTTTAACATTTTTTTTTCCATGCACACCCCTACTGTAATGCATGGTAATAGTACTTGATCAGTAGGAAAATGAGATGGGTGATTAGTCTGAAGGATGAAGTTATATGGATCCTAATAATTGCCTCCTTCTAGTCTGTGGATTGTGTGTGTGTGTGTGTGTGTGTGTGTGTGTGAGAGAGAGAGAGAGAGAAGTAGTATGGCTGTGACCTCTGGTAAGGTGAAGATTGTGGTGATCTAACCCATTTGAGTTTGAAACTCTGAAGTAAAGCACCTTTAGGTTTAACAAATGTTCTGCAAAAGCATTGTTCTTTCCTTCAGACATGAGATCACTTGCACATAATTCAGCAGAAACCTATTAAACAAAGCTGCTGTTGGAATTCACCTTAAAGTGTTTTTTTTGGGGGGGGGAGAGCGGTCATTCCTAATTACTTGATGTAGGGCTCCTCCCCATATAAAACACTTGAGAAATTAGGAGGAAAGCTTAAGAAACATGATGGACAGCATAGTATAGTTGGAATATTGGACTAGACTTCAAATGTCTTCTGAACCTTGAAGCCTTCTGGGTAACCTTGGGCCTAACCTACTAGCATTGAGTACAAAATGAGAGGCAGGGAGAACCACATATGCCACAATAAGCTCCTTAGAGGAATGGTTAGCTTAAAATGTATAGATACAGGATAAGAGGTTTCAGTGGTGCATGATATCTTCACTATCACCATGATAAATGAGCCAAAAAATATGAAGATTAGAAATATGTCAGTATTTTTGAGGTATTTTCTCTGCTGAATACATATCAGAGTCTGTATTCACCTAACTAATATAGCCATTCCCAGATAATTCCAAAAAGATTATGAATTACACAGAAATGCCAGATGGCTACAATACAAAGACATTTAAAGGGCTCTAATGCCTTTTAAATGCCTTTGGAGTTAACTCTCAACTTACAGAAGGCATTTAAATGCCTTTTAAATGCCTTTGGAGTTAACTCTCAACTTACAGAAGGCATTTAAATGCCTTTTAAATGCCTTTGGAGTTAACTCTCAACTTACAGAAGGCATTTAAAGGGACTGTGGTTTCTTTAAACACCTTTCCCTCTCCACTAGAAACGGAATGGGGGCACTTCCTTTGGGGGCCCCAAAAATGGGACCCCTGGTCTAATTTTTCTGAAAATTGTAGAGTCTTTTGAGAAGAAGCAACAGCAGCTATGCTGCAAATTTAGTGCCTCTCCCTCAAAAGCAGCCCCCACAACCCCCCAAATACCCCCAGACTGATTTCTCATTAGATTCTATGGGGAACATTGGCCATAATTGAGCAAAAAAGGGGGGGATTCCCAAAAACTCTGACTTCAAATACCATAATGATATTGGGATTTGGGAGTATTGAAACATACCAATATTTTTCAGGTCCAATACACCTAAACCTGAAACATCCTGATTTTTTTTCTAAATGCATACTCCTAACAAAGATGTAGCAAGTATGGCTAATATTGTGAATTAGTCTATTTTCATTTAATGGTAAAAGAATACAACACATGTACACTCTTCGGGGAGCATGTTTTGGTAGCTAAAAAGAGAAAAATGCTGAGATGGGTAGCTGAGGATATACTGAAAAAATGTGTGTAAATCATTTGAAAAACTTAATCAAAGTGACAAAGCTAATTCAATAAGCTTGGGAATTGCACAGCTTTCCCTCACATTGCTAGCTCACAATTCCCTTTGAATATTACTGTTTGTGAGAAGCATTCTCAATGCACCCCATTTAGGTTCTGTGCTTGCACAGTGAGTGACATTCATCATGTAGACACATGATCAGAACTTACTGGATCAAGCTACAGGTTCCAGGTGGAAGTGTGAGAATGTGTAAAGTATTTGCAGTCTAGTATAGAACACTTGATTAATCTAGTTTAATCTAATTTAAAACCTTTGATTGTGGTGCAATAGTAAAAGCTGGAATACAAAAAAGAAAGAAAGAAAGACCAACAAGGTAGTTTTCCAATCCCAGCAATCAGGAAAGCAATAAAGGAAAGTGACTTTTTTTTTAACATGAATAAAGATTTTATTGAAAGATTTGTGCATACAATATTAAATGCTTATAAAATGCTTCACCATTGTACATAGAGATGATAATTGGGTTGATTAGTTGTGAATTGCATTGCAGTTGTTCTCTCAATTATATATCGCACAGCAAGCATTTAGTTAAATGAGTATTTAAGCAAGAAAAATAAAAGATTACAAAGCGAACAGAATGTTGACACTCTCTATGAAGAGGAGTCTAAAAGTGCTGCTGGGAATGAATAGGAATGATGACTTGATATAGGATGCATGATGTTTCCTTACTATAAATGATTGATATAACTTATAGATTGAAAACTAGTAGTTGCCGAGTTATTTGTGTCAAGGCTATTTATATCAAGTTGAGAAGCTAAAATGATTATAAAATAGAGATTACTAATTAATGTAATGTAATAAGGACCATACATATGCTGTGTGGACCAGTTAGGACATTGGTAGTAAAGTAAATACTAAATGAAATAATGTAAATAAATAACATCTATCAACTGATCATAATAAAAATTAAAATTAAAGACCTGTGCCGTGGCTCAATCTCAGTCATACCATGTTAAGAGTAAGGCATGAAATAGAGAGAGATGAAGGATAGCAATTAAGAATAAAGTATTTTTAGATGCAGAGGGTCATGTAGGGAGCTGAACTGTGATGAGATAAAGTCGATGAAAGCGAGCCATTTAGTGGTGAAGTTAGTTTCTTTTGGAAAAAGATCAGCTTCTAGTAGTTTGTCATTTATTTTCTCCATAAGGAAATGGTCCCATACATGTTTTAGCCAGTTAGAGTTTGGAGGGACTTGTGATGACTTTCAGTATGAGGCAATAGAAGACTTTGCTGCTGCCAATAAGCTGATAATCAGATCTGATTTTGTAAATGTTCGTGGATGGCCTGCAGGAAAATGTCACCAGACCCCATGTGTTTCAGTAAGGGTACTAGATATGAGGTCTCAAGAGAGTCAAATGCTTTCTCCACATCGAGAGATAGGAGAAGGGCTTCTGTCTTGGAGGTAACGCATGAGGACATGATGTGTAAGGTTTTGTGTATGTTTAAAAAATTAACGCAGGTGAAAAGGGTAAGGTATAATTGGTGATGATTCTAATTTGATTCAGAATGTCTTTCCAGAAGATCTGTAAACTTGGGCACTCCCACCAACAGTGAGCGTAAGATCCTACATATCCACACTTTTCCCAACTCTGGGGATTTGTTTTTAGCAAATTTCGCTTGCTTTTGCAAGGTGATGTACCATCGGTGTAATATTTTAAATGATTGTATTCTGGTCACAGACACTGACGAGTTGAACATATTGTATGAGTAAATACTTGACCATTGTTTGGGAGTGAGATCTGTGTTACAATCATGGTTCCACTGTTGTTGGGAGGAAGGTGATGTGAGGTTGTCTAGTTGTACTACATTATTATATATGGCTGATATGAGGCCTTTTGAATGTGCATTCAAAAAGTCCAGTAGTTTCTTAAAGGTCATTAGCGGTGTCTTCAAGATTTTGGAAAGGCTGATATAGCGTGATTTAATTGGAAGTAGAAGAACCACGATATTGTCTTACCAAGTTTGTGTTCTAATTCAGATTTGGGCAGAAGTCCAGTGCATGAGGAAATGTCTACAATATGGTTAAGGTTAGCTTCACCCAAGATTTTAAGTTTAGTAGCACTGTTGTAAAGTTGTAGCCAGGGTTGGTGATGAATTGAAGAGAATCATGACGAAGGAGGTAGAGCCTTTAGGTGTATAGTATCCCAAGCCTTGAGAATGGACAATAAGAAGGGATTGGTACCAATTGAGGATGGACAAGTCGAGGGTTTCAGTCATAGTAGGTCTTGAAGGAAGAGAGGTTATAATTGAATATATAGGGTTAGACCACTTGATGTCATTGCGACAACGGGCTAATTTGACTGTGGAGACTAATAATGTTGAGTGATGGTAAGTTGAGAGATCTGGATAGTTCAGGCCACCTTCAGTTTTGTGACATTGTAGAGTGGAAAAGCTTATCCTTGGAGTTTTACACTGCCAGAAACATTTATTAAAGGTTGATTGCCAGCTTTTCAGAAGCTGAAAATTGTCAATGGGTATGACACTAAAAATATATAACAGTTTTGGCATGACAAATGACTTAAGATGCAGTCGATCTACAACTGATAGAATGTGTTTTCCCCATTTTTGGATGCTTAGCTTTATTTCGTTGATTACTCTGTTGTGGTCTAATGCTATTAAGTCTTTCAAGTGGCAAGGTATTTGAATCCCCAAGTACTGTAAGGATGTTTTGGACCATTGGTATGGATAACAAGAACTGATAAATGTCTTAGAGTTTTTTGACAAATTTAGGGGTAAAATGAATAGGTGATGCGCAAACCGGAGATATTGCTAAAAGCAAGCAGAATTTCTTGAAGTCTTGGCATTGAAGTCTCTGGATCAATTATATATAGTAGCATATCATCTGCGAATAGGCTGATTTTAAAGTTGTGGATGCCTATTTTGATACCATTAATAAGAGGGTCCAGACAAATGAAAGCTGCAAGTGGTTCTATGGCCAGAGCGAATAGTGCTGGAGATAGTGGGCAGCCTTGCCTGGTACCATGGTGTAATCAAAAATTTGGTGATTTCAAACCATTGATCTTGATTTGTGCTGATGGTTCCCGGTAGATAGCCTGGATAGCCTGCAGGAAAATGTCACCAAACCCCATGTGTTTCAGTAAGGGTACTAGATATGAGGTCTCTAGAGAGTCAAATGCTTTCTCCACATCAAGAGATAGAAGGGCTTCTGTCTTAGAGGTAATGCATAAGGACATGATGTATAAGGTTTTGTGTATGTTATCAATAATTTCCCACCCTGGCATAAAACCAGCTTGGTCAGGATGTATATATTGTGTGATGAGAGCATTTAATCGCCTAGCCATCATAGCCATCATAGCCATAGTCCTGATTTAACAGCGATATTGGCCTATACGAGGCAGGGTTAGTGGGATCTTTATTAGACTTGGGCAGGACTATGATGGAGACATCATTCCAAGTTTTGGGTATGGTATCCATTTTCAGGATCTCATTGCAGGCAACTGTCAGTGGTTGTAATAATTTTGAGGTGAATTTCTTGTAGAATTCGGCTGTGTAGCCATCAGGCCCGGGCGATTTGTTGTTTTTACGATGTTTGATGGTATCTTTAACTCCTTCAGTGTCAAAAGGTCAATCCAGAAAATCATGATGTTCCGGGGACAGGGGTGTGAAGTAAGAAAGCCATCCATTAAATTAGAAGAAGCCTCGTGTGATGTGTATAATTTTTGATAGTAGTCCAAAAATTTTTTCGTAATGTCCTCAGATTTGATGAGCAAATTCCCATGCTTATCTTTGGAGGTATAAATGTGTCTTAAAGTTGAGGTCTGTTTGATTTTCCAGGATAGAAATTTTAACAATTGAGATGAGTTGGTTCAATGTTTTTGTTTTAGATATAGAAGATTTTTTTGTATTTGTGTGCTTTCAAGGGATATAGGTTTTCTTGCCTCCTCTTTCTTTGTGCTGTAATTTTATGGTTGAATCTTAGCTTGTGGGAGGGTAGAATTGAAATGCCCCTGGATTTTGAGTTGCCTTTGGCATGAAACTGGAATTGAATCTATTTGGCCTTTAAAGAGGATTGATCAAGATGATATCTGAATTTTGTTATGCAAAATTGTTTAAAATGCGCTTTCTCTTAATTGGGTTGTGAAGTCCTCTGATGTTGAGAGATGTGATGTTCCAAGCTTGAGCCATGTGGGATGTGCTACTTAGGTTATAAGAGTCAAAAAGGATTTTTTTTTCCTTCTTAGTTGAATGAGACACTAACGAATATCACCCATTCGACCATGGCACAGGTCTTAAGGAAAAATAAATGAGAACCAATAAATATAATAAAATTAAAAAATAGAGAGGAAACTCAAGAATGTACTGTTATTGTGAAATACAGATCAGCAACTGTTAAATAAATGGATAGAGGCTGAGCAATGCCTTTAGAAAAATAACACTTTGATACTGTATACTTATTAGGCTACAATTAGCAAACTGTCCAAGTTGCAATAATGTCAATTATGCGTAGTGTGTATACTCAATTTGATAGGTACTAGTATATTTCATATAAGAAAAATTCAGATATTGTTACACAGTCGATTAATCAATAGAGTTGGTACACAAATTAATTAAGGATGTCAGGTTTCCCAGTAGTCTAAACTTTTCCGTATATATAAACTCTAAAAAGCAATTTATTACAATTTTGATTTAAAAATATATCAATTCAATGAGATGAACAATTTCCAATTTATCTATCTATCTATCTATCTATCTATCTATCTATCTATCTATCTATCTATCTATCTATCTATCTATCTATCTATCGGCAGAAAGATGTACTATATAGAGAATCAACAAATTAATCAAAGTGAAGTAAACCTTAATGAATTAATTAGGAGTCAATAAAAATTAATTACAAACTAGCCAAGTGATTCCTAGCTGTCTGAAAGTTTCCGTATATATAAAACTCTAAAAAACAATTAATTTCAATTCTGATTAAAAAGATATCAGTGCAATGAGATGAATTATTTCCAATATAGGCAGGCAAATATATTATATAGAGAATCAATTAGTAAATCAAAATGAGTTAAACCTTAAGGAAATAATTAGAAGACAATAACAATTAATTCTAAACTAGCCAAGTGAGTGGAAACAATTTTAAACTAATCTGTTATAAGAATCTTATTTATCCCTAAGTGATAACATATTTGAATCAAAAGTAATAGTAACTATATACAGTGTATGGGCTACCTGAGGGAAAAAAACAGCAATGTATGATAACAATATATGTGAATTGCTATACAATATATTATCCTAACAAGCAGTTGGGCAAACAGTAAATATAAAGTCTTACTTGACGCAGAGGTTTTTTTATAAAAAAACCCCTCAAGGCTGACAGAGCTAATGCTCTGAGTTAAGAGACTATTCAAAACAGAACTTTATTAAACTAACACTAAGAAACCATAAATGAAACCCATCCCCCCCTCCCCCTAACTCTTAGTTGTAATAATACTGTGAGTATGGGCATACAGCAAACAGTGAGTATGAACACTGAATGTCCTTAACACAGCATGGCATCTAGGAGAAAAAGGTTAGTAAGACATTAATGAGTGTTACTTATCGGAAAGGCAGTCTTAGCAAACCACAACTTTATTGTCCTTAGGTAGAGATGCAGGGTGCTTTCTCTTCTGGGAGGATTTGGACGTGTCCATCAGCAGCGGTATGTGCAGGGACTGCAGTAGAGTGAAGCCTGCAGGAGGGTCAGAAATGGTATAAAACTTATCCTTGTATGACACTTTGATGTTAGTGAGGTTAACCAATCGGTATCGTATTTTAGCATGCCTTAGTGAGTTAGTGATTTGTTTTAAGTCACGACACTTGGACAAGACTTTGTGGGGCAGATCGGGGAAAACTTGTATACGGTCCCCTTTATATTGCAGAGAGCCAGTATTGCAGGCTGCCTCTAAGATCTCTCGTCTGGATCGTGCCTCTGGAATGACAGCTACAATGTCCTGAGGCCCCACCCTGGATGGAAGATTAGGCGGGCCAAGGTGATATGCCACAGTAATGAAAAGAGTAACACATCATCCATTCCTAATTCTTGTGCCAGCCAGTCAACAATAAAGGCTATTAAATCAGACTCAAACGGCATGTTTTCAGCAAAGTCCCTAAATTTTAAGTGGGTCTGCTGGGCATCAAAGCCACGACCCCGAAAGTGCCTCTTTTGAAAGTTATTTTTTTCAAATGGGTTTGTCAAACAATGGCTAATTGAGAGAGTAAGAGACATCTGTGAACCAGTAAGACAATATGCATTTACAAAGATTTTGCAATAAAGTTTTTACTAATTTTAGATGGTCAATAGAAAGTCTTTCCCCGCAAGTTTTGTGCTTCTTAGAGTTAGTGATCAAACTACAAGCTGAGCAGAGGAATGTTCACCATTGTTCATATACAAGTATTTATAGTCATGCATCAAACACAGTTCATGGGTTGGATTCCATCTAAATCCTGTGTACAGAAATGCAACTTCCATTCCTCTATCATCCTACTGTAGCCTGAAATACCCCTGGGATACTGCTTTTGGGAGAAAGGGAACCCTGAAGAATATCATGAATGGGGAGTCTAAGGGCCGTCACAACATGCGAACAATTGGTGATAAGTGCCTCACCACTTGCACAAGAGGAACTTTTCTATGGAATCTAACCCCATACATTTGCTGTGGGAAATACCATTGTTTGTTTCACAAATGTAATTAGTATATAATATGCAAACTGACCTGTATCATATTATGAACTCAGTGGGACCATTTATATCCATGCACAAAATGCGGCCCCCAACCAGAGGCAGGCTGCACAGCCTTGTCTCCGGGGGCCGTTTTGCCCCTTCGTAAGGAGGAGGAAAAGGCAGGGCATTATGGGAGGTGAGGGCGGAGCAGGCACACCTTAACGGCCGTCTCGGCTTTTGCCTCCCAGTCTTCTGCTCATGCTCAGGGAGCAGAGAGCTTGGACGATCTCCTCCTGTCCTGCCCGGCACGGGGCCTTTCAGTGCGTTGGTTTTTGTGCCGCGGCGAGCTGCGGCGGCGATCCCTTGGCTTAGCTTCAGAGGAGGGGCCTGTAGCTCAGTGGTGGCGGTTTACTGGTGGCCAAAGCCACTTTTGGGCGTCGAGGGATGGAGAGCACCCGGTTTTCGGCTGCGTGAAGGCGGCGGGAGCGCTTTTTGTCGCAGTGGTTTGCTGCTGGCTGGGTTCTTTAGCTCAGCCAGCATTTTTTCTCTGCCTTTTCCCCGGGGGTTGTTCCCCCTCTGTAGCTGGGAATATCGGGTCTAGTTTTGGGGTCCTCTTCAGTCCCCCGTCCTGATTGTTGGGGTGGTCTACACTGTTGCTGGACGGGCCATTTAGGGGGTCTATCTTTGGGGCCCTCTTCATTCCCCCCATCCTATTGTTGGGGTGATCTGCACTGCTGATGGGCGAGGCAGTGGCCATTTTCGCTGCTTATTACTTCCCTGTTGCTAGTTAGGGTGGTGGCCATTTTTTGTTAAGCTCTGCTTAGAGCCCCCCCCCCTTTTTTGCAGGCTAGATATTGGGCTCACTGGCCATGCCTAAGGGGCAAGGAAAATCAAAGGGCAAGAGCCCTGCACCAAAATCCTAGCCTCACTGGCCAGTTTCTTATAAGCGCCCAGTGCCTCAACCTATGTCGTCTGAGACCGAGGATGACTCCTTTGAGCAGTCTGTATTAGCTAGGTTGGCTGCTTTGGAGGATTCTAGTGGCAAGCCCCATATCACAGAGGTTTGGGGTAAGAAGGGCGTTTCATCCAAAGCTGTCAAGGCTGCTGATAGGAATTGGTTGCAAGAAGAGATTTTTAACCGCTTGTCTTCTCTTGAGAGCAGGTCCGGCCCTGTTGAGACGGATGGAGTGTCACCTCTCCTGGTGGAATTTCCTGATATGGACGCTTGGCAAGGTGCGCAGTTTGGTAGGGGCGAGTCTGTACAATGCAATAATGTAGCTTGGCCCTGGGGGCCGTGGGGGCAGTCAAATACATTTGGGCCTGTGGCCAATAGCCAGTCTGCAGTGTTTACTAATCCTCAGCCTTGGGCTTGGGGTTTTAATTCGACTAACCCTCTAGCGTCTTGGGGTGGCCTGCCTGACCAGTTTCCTGGACTACCCTTGGCCTCTTAGGGTGACTGGGGTTTCCCTTATCCCTGGGGCCCATCTTACTCTTTGGTGCCTGCTAAGGCCTTACCTTTTGGTGATCTGGCTCTTCCCTTAGGGGATCCCTTGTTGCCAGCCACCAAGGATAAAATATTAAAGGGTGAATTTGTGGACCTTTTTTCTCTGCTCTACAGGGAGCTTGAGAAAAAGGATAAGGAGGATCTTGATAGTAGGGAAAAGGAGAAAATCAAACGGCATAAAGTTCATAGGACCTGGGGAAATTGGGTGCCCGGTTTCATTATTGACGCTGGAATAATTTCCAGGTCTCATCCATGGAGGGCCACTTCCCTTTTTCAGTATTTTGATATCATATACAAGAGCTACACCAGCTTTAGTGACCCTGCCTGGCTTCCGCACAACAAGGAATTCAGGATGAGGGCTGCCTTGAACCCATCCCTTCAATGGGATCAAATTCAGCCACAGTTGTGGCTGCAGGTTATGTCTCCAGTGAGACCGAATCTCGAAGATAGGTCAGACAGTGGCCATGTTGTGCAGCGCACATCTGCTGCTTCTGGTTCTCGTGGTAATGCAAGGCAGGCAGTTCAACCCCGCTTGCTTTGCTGGGAGTTTGGGTCGCAGGGGGTGTATGGAAGGAAATACTCCCCATTTAAGCATAAGTGCCCTCTGTGCGGAGGGTCTCACTTCTTTACAAATTGTTCCCAGGGTAAACCCAGGAGGGAGCTATGTAGGCAAGGCTCTGGTGGAACAAATAAGCCTTTTGGAAAAGGGCCCCATCCCAATAAGGGTGACAGTGCTTGAGGCCTGGCTCCATAATTATACTAAGGTTGAGGATAGAGTTTACTGATTCAACAGTTTTAAGTTCAGTTTCAGAATTCCTTGTCAGGGACCCAGAAGGCCGTTTATGGCCAATAACCTGAAGTCAGTTACAGGTATGGAGCATATAGTTCGACAAAAAATAGGGAAAGAATTGACTGACGGCAGGGTGATTGGTCCATTTCCTGCACCTCCTGTGAGTTCTCTGCGGGTCTCAACTTTGGGCATTGTGCCTAAAAAAGTCCCCAGGAGAGTTTAGATTGATCCACCATTTATCTTACCCTCGTAGGGAGTCAGCAAACGATGCCATACCCAAGGTATTGTGTACTGTGTGGTACGCATCTTTTGATGCAGCGGTTCACATGGTGAGGCGCTGTGGAGTGGGTGCTGAGTTGGCGAAATGCAATATAAAGTCTACCTTTGGCCTTCTCCCTGTTCATCCTTTGGATTTTGAAGTACTGGGTTTCCAATTTGATGGGCAGTTTTACATGGATAGGGCCTTGCCCATGGGGTGCTCTGTTTCTTGTGCTGCGTTTGAGCGCTTTAGCTCTTTTTTAGAGTGGGGTGTGTGCTGTAGGGCTGGTTTAAGCAATGTGGTGTATTACCTTGATGACTTTTTGTTTGCTGGCCCCTTCGACTCCGGCCAGTGTGCTCGCTTGCTGGCAACCTTTACAGCGCAGTCTGATGCGTCCCCCTAGCTCATGAGAAGACAGAGGGCCCTACCCAGCAATTGACATTGTTAGATGTTGAACTAGATTCCTTGCAGCAAACCTCTCACCTCCCAGGGGAAAAAAATTGAGGCTCCAGGGGCTGGTTGCCCAGTTTTTGTTGTGGCAGAAGGCAACATTAAAGGAGTTGCAGCAGCTGGACACCTAAACTTTGCTTATAAGGTGGTCGCTCCTGGTCATCCTTTCTTGAGGAGGCTGTGTGATGCAATGGCTGGTCTACGCCAGCTGCATCACAGAATTAGGATTTCCGGATGCATATGGGAGGACCTCTTCTTGTGGCAGGAGTTTTTGACCTCTTTTAATGGTGTCTCCTTTTGGAGGGAGGAATTGAGGTTGGAAGCCAAGCTTTAAATTACATCCGATGCTGCAGGGTCCTTGGGATTTGGCCTCTATTTTCGCGGACACTGGTGTGCGGAGGACTGGCCTATGGAATGGGTAGATGCCGGGTGGACCAGGGACTTGACTTTCTTACAGTTCTTCCCGATCTTGGCGGCTGTTTGGTTGTAGGGAAATCAGTTGGCGGACCACACAGTCCACTTTTGGTGTGACAGTTTAGCTGAGGTGCATGTCATCAATGCCCTCACTCCTAAATCACCCAGGGTTATGAGGTTAGTTCGGTCTTTCACTCTGCAATGCCTGCGGTGGAATATTTTCCACAAGGATGCCCCTGGAGATTTGGATGATTGGCAGGTCGAGGCCGGCATAGTGTTATGTATCGCTATTGCTCCTAGCACTAGAGAATCATACACAAGGGCAGTGAGCCAGTTTGAGAAGTTTAGGAGCACCGTAGGTTACAGCATGGAATGGCCTCTTCCAGTGGAAGATTTACTACACTATTGCATATCATTGCAGCACAGGGGTCTAGTAGTTCAATCCATTCGGGGCCAGTTGTCTGCCTTGGCTTTTGCCAGTAAAGCCATGAGGTTACAGAAACTAACTAGTGATTTCCACATTCAGAAGATGCTCGAAGGGTGGGCCAGAGAGGCCAGGGTTAGGTCAGATGCAAGGCAGCCAATTTCACCCATAATTCTTAGGGGTTTACAGTCAATCGGGGGGCAGGTGTGTCAGTCGGAGTATGAAACACTTCTCTTTCATGCTGCGTCCCTGGTGGCATTTTTTGGGGCTGTCCGGGTGAGTGAGCTGGTAGCTCAGTCCAGAGGGGATGTTTCTGGAAGGGCCTTATTGACCCGAGACATTCACATTGCTGATGGAGCGGCATATATCACAGTGTGTCGTTCTAAGGCTGACCAGTTGCAGCGGAGGAACACTATTAGTTTGGGTGCCTGTTCCGAGGGGGAATTGTGTCCTGTAGCGGCTTTAACATGCTATCTAGCTGCCCACAGTTCTGGGGCTGGTCTGCTGTTTCAGCATGGGGACAGTAGTCCCTGACAAAACATCAGTTTTGGTCTCTGACTGTCAAAGCTCTCGCCAGGCTTGACCTGGCAGGGGTTATGTTTGGCACTTATTCTTTCCACATAGGGGTGGCATCTACAGCAGTGGCTCTGGGGTACTCCTCACTGTCCATTCAGCAGCTTGGTAGGTGGCGTTCCTCGGCCTATAAAGGCTATGTTCGCCCTCTGGCACTGCAGTTACTGGCATCAGGTTATTGAGGGTGTGGTTATTCACTGTTTTTTTTTTTCTTTTCTCAGGGGTTGTTGTTCATGGGGAGAGATGACACGTCGTCATATGTGGGCACAGCTTCGTGTTCTGGGCTGCCCATAGGGCCAGGAGGACTTTGGCCAGGTCACTGCTGGGGCTCAGCAAGTGGGCTACCATAGGGTGGCGTGGACGGCGGGGTCTCCATTGGTCAGGTCTGTTGCCCTTGCTTTTTGAAAACATTCATGTTTTGCCACCACTTCTTGTGGTGATACATTTGGGAGGAAATGATCTAGGTTTGCTCAAGGGTAAATCCCTTGTGCTGCAGGCCAAGGATGACTTTCGAGTCATTAGGAGTCATTGGCCTCGGGTTTTGATTGTGTGGTCAGCCATGATCCTGCACCACGTATGGCATGGGGCATGGGATCCATGGGCGATTGAGAGAGCTCACCGCAAAACCAATTTAGAAATTAAAAAAGCCCTTGAAGGGGGGGGGGGGTATGGCCACTTTCTCCCTCATCCTGGGATACGTGCTGATTGCACGGATTTATACAGGATTGATGGCATCCATCTTTCCGATAAGGGAAATGACACTTTTTTGGAAGACTTAAAACTTGGGCTTTGGGAAGTGCTAGGCGTTTAGTGGGCTTGGCCTCACTGTGGCTGGGTTTTTTGCCTAACTTCCATTATGCAGCTCAGGAAGCACCAATAGCACCCCAGTTTTGGGGCACAGGGTCTAGCTAAATCATTCCTGGCCCATGAGGACTAGTTGAGTGATTTTTATTTTATATTTATTTATTTATTTATTTGAGATTTATATCTCGCCCTTCCCACAAGTGGCTCAGGGCGGCTTCCAAAATTGATCAAACATGAAAATTAAACAATTAAGTATAAAAACAATTAAATTTTTAAGCAATTAAAACCTTAAAAACCAATAACATTTCAATTACATATAAACAGATGGCTGGCCAAGTTACATCAAGTTTTCATCCTAGCTAGGTGTAAGCTAGCCGGAAGAGGGTCGTCTTACAGGCCCTGCGGAACTGAACCATGGGATCCATGGGCGATTGAGAGAGCTCGCCGCAAAACCAATTTAGAAATTAAAAAAGCCCTTGAGGGGGGGTGTATGGCCACTGTCTCGGGTTTGCATGTATTGATACGCCCTTCAGCCGTGCAGATGGGGGCTGGAACTCCAGGGCATAACCTTTGCTAGGCCGGCCGGGTACGAACCATGCATTTTGGCTATACTTGGGGGCAGGGTGGCTCACCCATCATGTGGCAGGGGAGGGGTATTTCGTCCTCTGGCCCTGCCGTGCTGCCTGTTATGCTTATAGCCCCTGTTAATTTAATAGTAAAGAAAGTGGCCCTTAGTTACCCAAACCCTTGTGTCCGTCTCTTCCTTCCCTCTGTGGGGCAATTGCCTTATGTCATGTCTGAACTGATTCTCAGTTCTTTTGTATTCATGTTGTGTTCGTGTCCTTGATTCTGTTCTTTTAATCTTTTTTTCTCAGATAAATCTTGGAAAGCTTTAATTTTTATTAATATATAATTTTATGAAAGACCATTAATATGGTGGCATAATGTGCTCCTTAATATTTTATTAGTTTTCCAGCATACTGTTTAATACTACATTTTCACAAATGTCATATATATGGATTAGCAGGGTAGCATTTCATCTCCTTAGTTAGCAGCCTTGTCACCTTATCAAGTTTGCCTGCAGCTAAGTTTAATTAAAGTTCTATTCATAAACATCTCTCTCTTCTTTTTCCCCTCACTTCTTCTCTACAAGTGACATGGAGAAATCATGTTATATATCTTTCTTTAGGTAATGTATCTGTTTTACCATATAGTTTACAAAAGATTGTCATCAACATACATTATTTCCTTATAGTGTAAAGATATGATATTAAAAAGAAGCAAACTAATACAATTCTTATCTATTGAGAGGGAAAATGGAATACAGGATTCCACTCGTAAAAAAAAATCCATTTTAAAAAATCCAAGCCTGACATAGTTTACTAATTACAACTGATTGCCTTTGTTTAGATCTATTACTGCTTGGGTAACCACTCTGAACTCTGAAGATGAAACACAGGATGTCAGTAGGGCTAGTGGCATGTTGTACACTGGGATGTTGTATGCTCGCAAAAGATGTTCAGCTCATTCCAAAGAGGACATTCAATTTGTGTAGGCATAGAACTGCTCACATTCATCTCCTCCCTGACTGAAGAACATAAGTCAACAAAATGCTGTGTGAGCATCGGAGCTCATTGGACAGTGCAGATAGTCTAGCTACTATGCTGATTTTAATTACTTAGGTATTTAATCAGGGCATTTTTAATAACAAGACATTAACACAAAGATCATGAATAGGGATGGGCACAAACCAGGAAAATGTGGTTCAGTTTATGGCCAAACAATAAACCAAACAATGAACTGAACAAGGAGGCCAGTTTGTGAACTGAACCAGTTTGTTGTTCATAGCCCACAAGTCCTATTGAAAGTGACCACAGTCCCTTTCAATAAGATTTGTGGGGCCATGAACCACAGTCCCTTTCAATGAAGTTTGCAGAATGTTTTATATAATTATGCACAGTATGGGTAAGATACTGCTTGGGTAACCACTCTGAACTCTGAAGATGAAACACAGGATGTCAGTAGGTGCATGCTAAATATTATCGTGATGCTCTTAATGTGCTAGATACTGTAGAGAAATTAGATGAGACAATTCCCAAACAAAGCTTGCCATATGCAGTAGATGACATGGAAAAGTAATGGGTGTACTGAAAAGGTATAGTGGATCAAATGAAAAAAGGGGGAACATAGTAGTGAAAAGCCTGAACAATAACTACAAAGAAACTGTGTTCAATATTGCTACAAAATCATGCACATAATATTTATACAATATCAACAACACATAACAAATCAATAACAAGTATCAAAAGTCCAAAAGGCTCAGTTATAAACAATGTCCTTGAAATATGGCAGAAAATCCTCCTCAAGGTATTTTGCTGGTAATATTTTAAATAGGTATAATCTGATATATAGAAGCCCCCTGAGATATACAACATGATTTCCGGATGTCCTGGCACGTTTCAGAGCGTAGCCCTTCATCAGGCAGTCTTATTCCACTTTTTTTTAATCCCATATATTACTTTCTACATACCCCCCCCCCTCTACTTGACCCCCGCCGGTGTAGTAAATTCAAAAAATCATTTTAAAAGGTACCCCTAATTAATAAGAACCAAGTTCATATCTTCCCCCCACTTATACTTAATCATTATCAACGATTGTCCAATGTCCTTTTATTTTCCATTCTTTTTCTACGTATCTTCTGAACTTCTTCCACTCCAACTTAAATACATCTAAATCATAGTCTCTTAAAGTTCTTGTTAACTTATCCATTTCACTCCATGTCATAACTTTAATAATCCAATCCCATTTCTCTGGTATTTTTTCTTGCTTCCACAACTGCGCATACAATGTCCTTGCAGCTGAGAGCAAGTACCAGATTAAAGTTCTGTCTTCTTTTGGAAATTTTTCCATTTGTAATCCTAACAAAAAAGTCTCTGCAACTTTGTTAAATTCATATCCCAAGATCTTAAAAATCTCTTGCTGAATCATCTGCAAAAACATTTTATCTCTTTCACAAGTCCACCACATATGGTAGAAAGAACCTTCATGCTTTTTACAATTCCAACATCTGTCTGGCATCTTGTTATTTATCTTTGTTTTATTCATGATCCTTCCCACCATTTCCTTTATCATAAATCTTATAACAACATCTCTTGGTAAGTTGTTTTTCTTGGCATAAAGTGAGTTCACTCTATACATATAATACATATTTTTAGTCTCTTCAGGATCTTTCTCTAAAAAGTCTGCAATTATTTTTATTATATTCTTCTAGATCACCATCTTCCTTTTTGGGTACTTCTCTCAGACGTATCTGAGTCTCCATCAGTTTGCAGTCATGGATTGTCACTTTTTCTTGCATTTTCAACAAGGTGGAATCATATACTTTCATTCTGCCTTCTACCTCCTGCACTTTCTTAGATGTTTCCTCAGTTTCCTTTCTGAGATCCTCCATACCTTTTTTAATCTCTTCAATAATTTCTTTTTTTGATTCAGTTATTATCTCTCTCATACCTCTCATCATTCCGGCCTTCATTGCTTCTAATTGGTCCTGCATTTTTTCTAACGAAGTAGCCCTTGTACGGGGTTGTTTGTGTTCTGACATTTAAAAAACAGCGAAAATTTAGACCTCACCAACTATCAGAATCAAAAAATAGGACTTGCCTTTTATAATAAGCCTAATTTCGCTGTCCTCCTAACTCCCAAAATCAAGATATTTATTTTTAAAGTTTTTAAATGTCTCAAAATGGCGGTTGCGACTTTTTGCTGCTCCTTACAATTCTTTTCTCTTTTAAAAACTTCTAAAGTCCACACACATAATATGTCCAATAATACTTATCTTCTTGTTCTCTTCTGAGTTAATTCCAACAACTTTTAATGTCCTGAACACTTTAAAAACCTTATTTTAATTTTGACCTCCAAGCAATGGCTGCCACTATTTCTCAATGGTGTTATATTCCTAGAGTAGGTTTTCCATCCACTACTTCCTGGTTTACTTGCCACAAAGTCTCATTCACACTAGTAAGGAGATCTCACGATACTTGACGTACTTCCTGTTTTGCTTGAATATGCTGCAGGTCTGTGACAATGGTGCTCTTTTTTCAAAACCGCAAGTAGACCAAACAATAAATTCCTTTCCACTTTTTAGCACTGTCCTTTATATTTACAGAGTCCAAATTTCACCTCTTTTTCCCTTCTTCTTTCAAGCTTTCTAGATTTTCATTTCCCACCTTTTAAATTTACTCCATTAAATTGTAAATAGTCCCGGAGTGAAAGATAGTAATCTGTACCTTCTCTTCCAATTATCCAAGTTCCCACCGGTCTTGCGTAGCTTTAGATGTTTAGCAATGTCCAAGAAGGTTAGGATTCTGTCGAGCTTATGTCAAATAAATGACTCTGAAAACTTCTGCAGATGATGAAAATCCAACTCTTCCCGGAGACCTCTCAAAGGAGCAACCCCCCCCCCCCCCAGGACTCCCTTTTAGCCAAGGTAAATCTCCTCAAAGTTTCCTGTGCATATCTTGGACTAATCTCTGACTGAGAAAAGTAGGCAGTAGGCATTAATTTGCCTTTCACTACCCCGAACAGAAGTTCCAGCCTGCTCCCGTTATGAGAAGCAGCTCAGCTCGACATTTTCCTCCCCCAGAAGTCCCCAGGCAGTCTTATTCCACTTAAGGGTAATTCTATTGGTCTAATTATTCACCCTCATACAAGAAAATTTTCCTTTTTGGGGTCCCAATTAATACATCCTTACAGCATGCAGTTTCACAAAATTCAAGCTAGGCAAGCTAAATTTAAAAGTAGTTTTATATTTAAAAAGTATGTAAATCTTCAAGTAATTACGGTATATTTGTATAAAAAGTATGGTAGCCTATCTACATCACAGTACCTAAGAAAACAACAGCACTTTTGCAGATAGTGTTTTCTCTCTTGTCTCCCCACCCCAGCCCCATCCCTGAATTAATGTGAGAAGAGACTAGTTGTCTTGCTGTTTGAGAGCTCTTACTAAAGACATTTCCCCCCCCACCCCAACCAATATATCCATGCATACCATGAAGGATAATAGTTAAGTCGTACACCACTACAAGGCTGTAAATACAAATGAATACATAAAAGCCTGTATCCTCTCTTGAATGAAACTGAAGTTCAGCAAGCAAAATGGATGGTCTTTACATCTGCAGCCTAAGATCCTGTTCCTTTACCACTGGGCTCAGCTCAATTTTTGCAAATAATGGAAGATTATATTGAGTCACTGTCAAATATGCCCTCTGCTATTTGCAGTAAAAAAAAAATTGTTAATATTTGCTAAAGATGAATGAATTGCAAGCCAGCCTTCTTTCTCTTTCTTTTCTTTGTGTATGGAAAGTTAAATAAGAAACATTAGCAATTAAAAAAAATGCTGTTCTGCATTTTTGCAAAGCAGAAGTCAATGTGATTGAGTGATAATAGATAGGATAAATAAACTACATGCACTTGAAAATGCTGAGGAAGATAACAACCTATTGATCTACAACATTTAATAAAGAAAAGTTGCAGACAAAGGCTGGTTATGTGCTTGATATAAGTAGGCCATCATTATGGAATTTAAGTAGCTAGGGTAATGATAAACCATTTGGGGAAGGTTAATATCACAGTCAGAAATAATGCAAGACAATATACATTACAGTTTAAACATATCCTTTCAATTCCATAACCACGCTCCCTTTTCAATTTTCTGCTTTTGTCCCTGATTCACAATATTAGATATGTTTCTTTTCCTTCTCATTTCTCAGCATCTGCTACCCCTGCACTAATGATATTATGCTCTGATATTGCTATCCCAGTACAACCATGTATAAACTACAGGACTCATTAAAGGTTTGTTAGCAGATGCAACAATTAATTATCCAGAGGGGTCAGAGGATATACTCTGTCCAAAGAAAAGGCAGTTAGCTTTGAAGCTGAAAACACTGCTCAAAAATGCAGTTCGAATAACAAATCTAATATGGTTTAGAGCTATTTGTAGAGTCCAAGAAAGTTTAATTCAAAGTTTATTTTACAATCCCTTTTTCACCCCCATTGAATGCTCATTACAGATCCCAAATGATAAAGTTAAATTGATTCTGCACTAAAATTCTATGAAGCTTTACAAAGTTAATGTAATGATCTCATATTGTTAAGATTTTGGATACTATTAGCACAGTAGCATAATTAAAATGGAACGTGAACATTTCCTAGCATGTCTGTGTTTTTTTCTCACTTGTAAGAAAAGTGCACTAATGTTTATTCTATGATTGTAGAAGAAGTATTGCACTCACCCTAACCCACAAGACCAGAGTGGGAAATTAAAGTGAAAGCTAATGTTCCATCATGGCTGAAAGAACTGCAAACCACCACATCTCTGGCTCTATCTTGCAGTCTCTCTAAGCTCACTAGGTAGCCTATGGCAAGATAGTGGCCCACTGTCTTATTTTCAAGACACCATTAGAAGCTATTGCAATGCTGTTCCTTATGCTGCTGAGGTAATGTCTTCACAATAACAACTAAGGTGCTATCTTGGATAATATTTGGTCCATGCATAGTGAGTCATACCTTAGGATCTGGTGTTCTGTGTAGGGTATGAGTCATTTGGTCTGAGTGCCCACTGTTGTCCGAGAGGCATCCTCTTGTATGTGGGGTCCCTCAGGGAGTAGTCCTCTCCCCGATGTTGTTTAACACCTACATGTGTCCCCTTGCCCAGATTGTCTGGAGATACGGGCTGGGTTGTCACCAGTATGCAGATGACATCCAGCTCTATCTATTATTGGGAGGCCAGTCCAGCGGCGCCCTGGAAGATCTGGACCTGGCATTGCAAGCTGTAGTGAAATGGCTCAGGCAGAGTCAATTGAAATTGAACCCAGCGAAGACAGAGGTCCTGTACCTGACTCACAGTGGCCTGGGTAGGGAAATCCCCTTGCCAGCCTTTGATGGGATGCTATTAGCGCCAGCGTCGGGGGTCAAGAGCTTGGGGGTGCTCCTGGAGCCTTCGCTGACAATGGAGGTTCAGCTAGCAGCCACTGCCAAATCCGCATTCTACCATCTTACATAGGCGTAAAGTACGTGGGGGCTGGGGGGCTCCAACCCCCCCCCCCAGAATTTTCCCACTCATGGCTAAGCCCCCGCTGGACAATCAACACAGGACCTGGGGCTTTAAAGGCATGAATGGATTTTTCTCTCTGAGCTTCAAAGTCAGTGAATGACTTTATGAATTACTTAATGACTTTAAAACCCAAGGTCAGCTCCTTAGAAATGCTAATTGAGCTTCTGCTTCTCTTGCCTTGAAAGTCTCATGAGGTGGAAAAGACGCTGAACCAATCAGCCTTGGATAGGGCAGCAATTGTCAAGATACAGCAGCAATTGTCAATAGTGACACTCCTTCCCCCTCCACTTTTAATGTACCAACAGTCAGACTGCAGGCTCTCTTTGGTGGACAGTGTTCCCTCTAAGCTGAGTTAGCATGAGCTAGCTCACAGATTTTTAGCCTCCAGCTCACACATTTTTGTCTTAGCGCAGTAAAAATGGCCCTAGAGCACAATAATTTATGCAGTAGCTTACAACTTTAATGCCAGTAGCTCATAACTTTAATGCCAGTAGCTCACAAAGTAGAGTCTTTGCTCACAAGACTCTGTAGCTTAGAGGGAACATTGTTGGTGGATTCAAAATACTCACTTGGTTCCAATATACATTTGGGGGGGAAAGTAAGGTTGAGTGTGGCCATGAAGATCAGAGGCCTTTAAGAACAAAATTTGAGGCCAGTGGCACCTTTAAGAACTAACCAAGTTTTATTCTGGGCATCAGCTTTTGTATGCATGTACACTTTTTCATTTAGATTGCACACACACTTACGTTATCTGACATGAGCCTTTTTTTGCTTAATTGGATGACTACCTCTTTGTGTGTCCTGTGGGGACTGGGCGTTGTGCTCAGCTGTTGTCTGGCTTTATCGAGCTGGCTGTAGAACTTGGGGTTCCATTGGCTCAGGAGAAAATGGAGGGTCTGGCCCAAAAACTTATCTTTTTGGGGATTGAACTGGATACCCTGGCACAATTGTCCAGAATACCTTTTCAAAAAATAGCAGATTTAAGGAATAGGATTCATTACTTTCTTCTTCAACAAAGGGTCACATTGCTTGAGCTCCAACAGCTGGTCGGGCATCTTAACTTTGCTTGCAAAGTGGTTGCTCTGGGATGAGCTTTTCTTCATAGGCTATGTGAAGGTATGGCAGGTCTACGCTTGCCTCAACATAGAACACGGGTTACCAGCAGCATGAGGGAAGATTTGAGAATTTGGCAAGAATTTTTGGAGTCCTTTAATGGGATCTTCTTTTGGAGAGATGACATGAGGCTTGAAGCTGAGCTGCAGGTCATGTCTGATGCTGCTGGGTCTTTAGGTTTTGGGGTTTATTTCCGCGGACATTGGTGCATGGATATTTGGCCAGACTCATGGGTTCAGGCAGGTGTGAACCGAGATCTTATGTTTCTCGAGTTCTTTCCTATTCTTGTTGCAGTTGAGTGTGGGAGAATCATATGGCCAATCACACAATTCATTTTTGATGTGATAACATGGCGATGGTTCACGTCATTAATTCCCTTTCATCCAAATCTCAGCGGGTTATGAGACTGGTGAGGGACTTCACTCTGCGTTGTCTGTGGCTTTACATATTGTTTTTAACCAAGCATGTTCCTGGGGTGAATAACGGGGTGGCTGACGCTCTCTCTCGTAAACAGATGGAGAGGTTTCATCAGCTGGCCCCAGATGCCGATTGAGAGCCGGCACCAATGCCCCAGGAGCTATGGCTGATTGGAGAGCTGAGGCCTGCAGAGCAATAGGCCTAGCCATTGCGCCTAGCACCAGGAAGTCCTACTGTGCTATGCGGCAGTTTGAGGACTTTAGGGCTGAGGTAGGGTATCGCATTGTTTGGCCCCTCCAGGTGCTCCACTACTGTGTTTCTCTAAGAGGTAAGTGACTGGCCATGCGATCATTACCGTCCGTCGTTCTAAGATGGACCAGCATCAAAAAGGTACTGTGTTGGAGCTGGGCACCTACTCGGAGCTTCAGTTGTGCCCAGTTTCCACTTTGGCAGCTTATTTGGCAGTTCGGGGGCCCAAGGAGGGGGTTTTGTTTTGTCACATTAATGGTAGCCCACTGACAAAACATCAGTTTTGGGCTGTAATGTCCTGGGCTTTAGATAAGCTCGGGTTGTCCGGGGTGGTTTGGTACCCACTCTACAGCTGCTGCCCTGGGATATCCTTCCTCCTCCATTCAGAGCCTGGGCCATTGGCACTAATCAGCCTACAAATCTTATGTTTGACCTTTGCTCAGTTCCTAGCTTCATTTGTTTGGTTGAAATGTTACCGGTTCTTTGACTGTTTTTTCTTTTTTAAAAAAAATACTTTATTATAAATCAAACAATAATGACAAACAAAAACCAAGAGCATGACAAAAAAAGAAAAAGAAAGAAAACAATATACACATAAACACCATAACCACCCACCACCCATCCACCACATATATAAGGAGTTTTGAGGGCGTTACAAAATACCAGTTCTAATGTCTCAACACAAATCCAATACTTTTTGCCCATATATACACTGGTTCCCAAGTTTTTATACATTCCTGCCAGTTGCCGTCTCTCAATCTTATGGTCAAAATATCCATTTTGGCCGATTCTAATAATTTAAATAAAAATTCTTCCTTATCCGGAATTTGGGGGAGTTTCCAATATTTCACAAATAGTATCCTGGCGGTAGTGATCATATATATTAATAACTTTTTTTCCCATCGGGTTAGATTTTCTCTACATATACTCAATAGATAAAGTTCAGGGGAATGTTTAATCCTTTTCTTTAAAACCTTTTGGATCCATATATTTATTTGTGCCCAAAATTTCTTAGCAAGTTCACACTTCCACCAAATATGATAGAGTAACCCTTTAGCTTTTTTACATTTCCAACACTTGTTATTGTAATTTGGGTTCATTTTGGCTAATCTTTCAGGGGTAAGGTACCATCTATACATCATTTTATACAGATTTTCTTTAAAAACTGTTGATTTAGTCAATTTAATATTATATTTCCATATTTTTTCCCATTCCTCTAAATCAATGGAGTAGCCAAAGTCCTATAACCATCTTATCCAACTTTCTTTAACAGCTTCGCTTTGCATCTCGATCTCTAATAGCCAATTATAAATTTTGGAAATGAGTTTTTTGGGCTCATGAATCATAATGTCAAATTCATTTACTTCCGGATCTTTGGGAAAGCCCAAACCTTTATCAGATTGGTACATCGACTTGACTTGGCATCTCACCCACCAATCCAAGATTGTGTTTCCTTCCAAGTTTAGATTATTATCAGCATCTAGCAATATAGCATAGTTTTGAGGGGTTTCCCAATTGTATAAGTTTGGGTGCGTAGCTGCTTCCACTGGTGATACCCACAAAGGAGTATATGTATAGATTTTTCTTTTCGTCTCGCTCCAAATCTTATAAATTGCCTTTCGTATTTCATGGCTTTGAAAGTTACTGTTTCTTTGAGGAGTCTGGTACCAGATATATGCATGCCAGCCCTTAGACAATCCTGCACCTTCCAGTACTAATAATCTTTTGTTTTCCAATAAAAGCCAATCTCTAGCCCAAGCTAAACAAGATGCTTTATAATATAAGTACCAATCCGGTAGGGCCATACCCCCTCTTGATTTACTCTCTTGAAGGACTTTTAATTTAATCCTTGGTTTCTTGTTTTGCCAAATGAAGGCCATGACTATTTTGTTAAATTTTTGAAAGAAGATCTTAGGTAACTCAACTGGGATCATCTGAAATAGGAATAGAATTCTGGGAAGAATGTTCATCTTGATTGTAGCAATTCTCCCTAAAAGAGAGATTTGCAAATCTCTCCATTTCTCCAAATCAGCTTTGATTTCCTTGAAGATCTTCTCATAGTTATTTCGGTAAAGAGATTTCAAGTCGTTTGTTAAATGGACCCCTAAGTATCTAATAGTCTTTTCGTATTTAAATCCAGATTTAGCCTCCAGTTGTTTGATCTGTTCTTTACTCATGTTCTTGGTTAAAAATTTAGTTTTTTGCGTGTTAACTTTAAATCCAGAGACTTCTCCAAATTGTTGTAATTTTGCTTTCAATTTATCAATAGAAGAGATGGGATCTTCTAGGGTAAACAATAAATCGTCTGCAAACGCCTGAATTTTGAATTCTTCATTTTTTATCTTCAAGCCTCTAATTTCAGTGTCATCTCTTATCTTCTTAATCAAAAATTCTATTGTTGTTACGAAGAGGAGAGGAGATAAGGGGCATCCTTGTCTGGTCCCCTGTTCTATTTCCACAAATTCTGTATTGTTGCCATTTATGTTAATTTTTGCGCTTTGCTTGGTGTATATAGCCTCTATAAGCTTCTTAAAATTCTTGCCACAGCCTATTGCTTCCAATGCTTTCCCGATAAAGTTCCAATCCACGTTGTCAAACGCTTTCTCAGCATCTAGCGAGACACCTGCGAATTGCTTATCAGGATGGTCTTTATAATACTCTAAGATGCTCAAAAAATATCTTAAATTTTGCCGCATCATTCTTCCCGGTATGAATCCAGTTTGATCTTCCTGTACTATATTTCTTATGACTTTCTTGAATCTATTGGTCAGAATCGATGCAAAGATTTTATAATCTACATTCAGGAGAGAGATTGGTCTGTAACTTTTGATATCTGTTGGATCCGTTCCTTCTTTATGAATTAAAGATATCAATGCCTCCCTCCAAGATGTTGGAATTATAGCCATTTCCTGTATTTTCTCTAGCAACTTTTTGTAAGGAATTAAAAGCAGGTCTTCAAAGGACTTGTATACTTCCACCGGCAGGCCATCTAAACCAGGGGTTTTATTAGATTTCTGCCGTTTGATTGCTTCAGTTATTTCCTGTATTGTAATAGGACCCTCTAATGAATCCTGCTGCTCTTTTGTTAATTGCTTCATATTCACGCCTTTTATATATTCTTCTTGCTGTTGTTCTACGACTTCCTGTTTTTTGTAAAGGTTTCGATAAAAGTTTTTGACGATTTGCCCCATTTGATCTTCTTGGGTAGTCTCTTCACCTTCTTTATTTTTAAGTGACCTTATAATTCTTTTCTCTCTCTCCTTTTTAAGTTTGTAAGCCAGCCATCTACTTGTTTTGTTGGCATTTTCGAAGTAATTTTGTTTGGCCCATTTCAATTTCCTTTCTACTTCTTCTGCTAACCATAAATTAATTCCATGTTGCGTAGCTTGTATTTTAAGTTTTATATCTTTAGTGTTATTAATTTTTTGTTGCTTCTCGTGTTCCTTTAACTCTTTCACCAAGTTGTTGTATGACTTCATGCGTTCTCTGTTTCTTTTTGCTGTATAACTAATAGTAATGCCCCTGAAAAAGGCTTTGAAAGTGTCCCAGATGTTCTGGACACTTGTATCTTCTTCTAAATTTCGTTGGAAAAATTCTTTTCTTTCCTTTCTAGCTCTTTCCAAGAATGCTGTCTCTTTTAAAATTTGGAGGTTCAAAGTCCAGTGACTATTCCTTGGAGGGTATTCCAAAGTCACTTGCACTGGGTTGTGGTCCGCAAACGTTTTCGGGAGAATGTTAGCTTGGTTAATTAACGGGATTAGATTTACCGACGTTCAGCACATGTCAATCCTAGACCAACAGTTGTGAACATGAAAATAGTGTGTAAAGTCTTCTGCTCGCAAATTTTTGACTCTCCAAATATCGATCAAATTCAGTTCTTCTACCATCTTATAAAAAGTCTTGGGTAGAGCACTACGTGATGGGTTTTTCTTCTGTTTTTCAAATTTCTTATCTTTTTTGACATCAAATACTGCATTGTAGTCTCCTATAACACAACAGCTTTCTGCCTGGAGTTCCACTAGTTTCTCATATAGGTGTTTATAAAAAATTTCTTGTTTATCATTTGGGGCATATATATTTACAACAAGGATCTTCCTTTTATTGATTATGGTTTCTATTATTAAGATCCTTCCCAGTTTATCTCTATATATCAATTTGGAATCTATATTTTGGTTGACATATATGGCTACTCCCCTTCTCTTCCCATCATCACATGAATGGTACAGCTGTCCCAGTTTCTTGTTCTGTAGAAATTTAGTATCATTTTTCTTTATATGCATTTCTTGGAGACAAATTATTTGAGCTCTGGTCTTTTGAAGTTGTAAGAAGATCTTTCTTCTTTTCTTAGGTTCATTTAAACCATTTACATTCACCGATATGATCTGTAGTCCAGTTTTATTACTCATTCTAGTATCGTTTTGGTGTTTGTTATAGTTCTTTGGTCTCTTTTGGTATATTGTCTTGTTTTAACTCCTTCTCTTCTAAATTTCTGGGTGTCTTCTTCGTCTTTTCCGCGCAAGTCTGCTTCTTCATCTCGATCTTCTCCTGCATCTGATCCCTGGTTACTTAGAGCTACAAAATTGTCCCAGAAGTCCTCCATTTTTGCTAGTGTTGTAATGTTGAATCTTTTAGATTGGTAGGTAAAAAAGATTCCCTCCAGAACCAGCCATTTAAATTGTATTGAGTGCTTTAGTAACCAGTTTGTTAACTTCTTATATCCAACTCTCCTTTGACGGATCGGCCAAAGAACATCTTTCAACACTTTAATACTGGTACCTTTCCAGTTCAATCCATCATCTCTTGCCTTCTTTTGAATCTTTTCGCAGATCACGATGCGGGAGAACCTAACGAGAACCTCTCTTGGGAGATTGTGTCTTTTAGAGTAGGAGGAAGATATTCTTTTAACCCAATCTATCTCACTCCTTCCTCCCTCCAGTAGGTCCTCCTCTTCTGTGTTTAGTATCTCCAAAATTTTATTCTCTAAATTCTCTCCCCTCTCCTCCGAGACATTTTGAAACCGTAATACATATGCCGCTTTTTCCATTTCCAACCTTGCTACTCTGTCTTCCAGATCAGCCAAATCAGTTTTGTTTTCCCGTGCCGTCGCTATCGTGGTTTTACTTTGATCTTCCAGGCTTTCAACTTTTGCCGCTAAACTGTGTATTTGCTAAAAGTTGCTTTTGAAAGTCCTCCACTTTATCATTAGTTTTTTAAATTTCTCCCATGAGTTCGGTTTTCATCTCTGCCAAGGCCTCCTGGTTTTGCTTAAAGCCTGCCACCATTATCGCCTGTAATTTCTCTAAAGCATCCTGGTTGTCTACTGGTGGCATAGGTTTTAGACTTCCTGGAGAGGTGCCCTGGCCTATTTTCTTGAATTTAGTCTCCATCTGTCTCTCTTTTCTCTCTTTGTCTCCCATACTTTTAATGACTCTTAGTACCACTTCAATATAAATTGGGTCTACCTAGTCTCCTTAAATTATCTCGACTTAAGTTACTATCCACAATCCAAGCCAATTACTTAACAATATTGAAAAATCACATTAATGCCAGGCCCTACACCTCAATTTAAACAAAAATTTTAAACAACAGTTCTTGGTATTTTATCCCTCCAGAGAGACTTGCTCTCTGTACTTGTATTCCGTAGGATCCTTAGAAATCAATAAATCAGTAAGTCAATATCTCATTACGTCAACAATTCATTCTCTAGCATTAATATTACACTAGAATTCATTAGGTTGAATGCAATCAATACAATCAATACAAACAGTTAATTTTAAACTCAGTCTCACTTATTTCCACTTTCCTTTCCTTCCTTCTTCCTTCTTCTACCTTCTGCCTTCTTTCTTCCCTCTTATTTAATAATTTACAGTCTGTCCTGGAGTCAGGCTTTTCTATGTATAGTCTCTGTGTCTTGAAGTTTCCCCCCTTTCTTCAAGGAAGAGACAGCCGCAGAGTCCGCTGCTAAGAACCGTCTCTCCCTCTCTTTACTTGAGTTTATTCATCTATCTTCCAGGGTTTCTTAAATTTATAATCCAGGGAAGAGGCAACCCTACTTAGCCTGCCAATCTGCAATCACCCAATCTTCCAATCCTTTCTTACCCAACTGGTTAGAAACATAGTCTCAGCTTGTTCTCTGTCAGTCTTGCTTGCACCGCCATTTCATTTCCTTCTTCGTTCCCAGCCTTAACCCCTCTTTCCTCCCTCTTTCTCTTCTTTTCACTCTTCCCTCTCTCTACATTCCATTTCCCTTGCACCTCCCATCTCTTTCTATTAATCTATCAGTTCAACTTTCCAATAGCTTTCCCACAACTTTCCAGATAATCCTTACTCACTCTCTGTCTCTGTTCTTTGCTTGTAGAAATCAGTCACCGCCATTCCACCATTCTGCACAGCTCCAAGCCGCACGCCAACCAACTTCACCCCAACTTCTCCGCTCGACACGTCTGCTACCTCTGTTGTTGTCTTCTGGCTGCCGTCCGCACGGCTCGTCACGACCTCACCTTCCCCGCCGCCTCGCCTGCTGGTCTCACCTTGGCTCTCCGTCACGGCCGCCGCCAGCTCCCACGGGCCTGTAACGCCTCAGGCTCAAGTAACTACTTGGGCCGCTCTCCCGCCACTGTCCAGCCGCCGCCACCACCAAACAATCTTGTCCGCGCGGCTCACTTCTTGTGCGGCCTCTTCACTACTCCGTCGCTGCCACACCGCTGAACCGGTCGTTCCCTGTCTATCTCCCATGATTCCAGACTCCAGACGGGAGTTCCACTACACCGGTAATCCGCTTCTCTTCTTTTAGTTCAGCATTTCTTTGCCTTATAATTTTCAGTTTTGGGCAAGTTCGTCTGAGAGTTCGTCTGAGAGTTTTGTTGCCCCGCCAACTCCTGCTCCGGTGGCCTGGTTAGAGCGCCGAAGCGTTGGAGAGCTCCAGGCGAGGGAAAGGTTGGGGTAGAAGGGAAGCCTCCGCCTCCCCACTAAGCCCCTTACCAGCTCCCCCAAGCTTCGAGGCGTCGCTCAGACGCTTCTTAAGAGGCCCCCACAAAGAGGGACCTCTCTGGAGCCCACAAAATCACAGTGCACGCCGGAGCTCGGCAAATGCTCTGTGCCTCACCACGCCATTTTCCGGAAGGCGACTTTTTTTTCTTTTTAGATGCTGTTGTTCCTGGCCAGAGGAGCCGAGTTCTCGTCTGTGGACACAGCTATGTGTTTTGGGCCACTCATCAGGCTTGGAGGACTTCAGTCAGCTCTCAGCTGGGACTCAGCCAATATGTTTCTATCGAGTGGCAGGGGCGACAGGGTCTTCAGTGGCCTGGCCTGCTGCCTTTGTTATTCCAGGGGATTGTGGGCCCTCCTCCTCAGGTTTTAATCATTTACTTGGGAGGGAATGATCTCAGGCTGGTAAAAGGCAAGGCATTAGTATTGCAGGCCCGTGAGGATTTTTGGCACATTCGAGAGAGATGGCCTGGGACCACCATAATTTGGTCAGCCATGATTCCCTGCCTTGTGTGGCATAGTGCTTGGGACTCTGAAAGTATAGATAGGGCCCGTTATAAAGCTAACAAAGAAATTAGGAAGACATTGGAAGGGGGGTTGGGCCACTATCTGCCCCATCCGGATATTTCTACAAAATTTCCTGACCTCTACAGGGGGGGTGGGGTGCATCTCTCTGAAAAGGGTAACATGCTTTTCTTGAGAGATCTCCAGTAAGGGCTGTGGGTAGCCTTGGGCATCCCGGTGGGTGCTAAGCCCTAAGTAGAGACTTGGCCTTAGTAGTGGCAGGTTTTACTGGGTTTATGGTACTATGCGGCTAGGGAAGGACCATGAAGCATCCCCCTTTTAGGGAGTTAGGGGTCTGGCAGAAGCAACCTTGGGGTTTGATGACCCAGGGTGGGAAAATGTAGACCGTCCTGGAGGCTTGACTAGAGGGTGCCTTCCATTGAGACGTGCGTCTGGTGGTTGGGCCCTCTGGGGCGTGCATCCTTGCTGGGCCGGCCTGGTGATAGCTGTGTCACATGGCTCCGACTGGGGGCTGGGTCTCTCACCCGTGAATGGCAGGGGAGTGGTCTGTTGAGACCCGTGGCCCTGATCAGGCCGCAGTTCTAGGTGCCCTTGCCATTTTTATCATTATGCTTAATAAAGTGGCCCCTAGTTATACCAACATCTTGTGTCCGACTCTTCATTCCAACTTGGGGGGGAGGCAAATCATAGATCTTATTTATTGTTTTGCTGCTGTTGGTTTTATGATGTGAGCCATCCTGAGCCCATTTTGTGGGTAGGGCAGGATATGTTGAATACATGAAATGAATTGAAAGTTTGATTTCTGAGTATGTGAGAACTGAATGATTTAGGTGTAAAGCCCCGGTATCAGCAGCTGCTGTAACTGTAGCATATACTGAACCCAACATATAGTCCGCGAAAGCCAGTTTGGTGCCATAGTTAAGTGCGCGGACTTTTATCTGGGAGAACCAGGTTTGATTTCCCACTGCTCCACTTGCAGCTGCTGGAATGGCCTTGGGTCAATCATCACTTTTGTAGGAGTTGTCCTTGAAAGGGCAACTGCTGTAAGAGCTCTCTTAGCCCAACCTACCTCACAGGGTGTCTGTACTGTGGGGGGGGGGGAAGGTAAAGGAGATTATACTTCAGGGTCATCAGAAAACAGCAGGGGGAAGGGAAATGTTCCCCCAAAGCTTTTCTGTATTGCCTTTTACTGTCAAATTTGTGATCATTAGTTTGCCCTATGCACATGATATGTATATTTGCAGGTCTTAAAGTGACTATTCTAAAAGTGAATTTCAAAAACAGGACACAGCAAAAGACCTCTGAGATACCACTATAACCACTGGCCAACTCCCACCTTTTTCTGGGTTTGGCCTGGTCCATGGGCATTGTTGGGGAAGGGTGCTCCCTAAATTTATGGGGAGGGAGCTTCTCCATAAATTCATAGGTAGTGATAATGGAGGCTCCTCCCTGTGATGTCACTGGCTCCTCCCTGTGATGGCACTGGATCAATTGTCTCTGGCTGGGCCCCAGTCCTCCCTCCCCTGGGAAATTGAAAAGTCTACGTCCCTGCCATCTTAGGTGGATAAGGCAGTTCGTTCCATACCTGGAGTGCGATGACTTGGCAACAGTGATCCATGCAACGGTCACCTCGAGAATAGACTACTGTAATGCCCTCTACATGGGGCTGCCCTTGACTCAACTTCGGAGGCTGCAACTGGTGCAAAATACAGCAGCCAGGTTGTTAATGGAGCTACCTGTATGGGAGCACATTCAACCTGTGCTGAAAGTGTTACACTGGTTGTCTGTGGTGTTCCAGATTCGCTTCACGGTGCTGGTTATAACCTTTAAAAGTCCTATATGGCCTGGGACCTGTCTACCTTTGGGACCGCCTTTCCCCATATGTACCCCAGAGAGCATTATGTTCAGGGTCTCAAAATCTCCTTAAGATCCCTGGACCAATAGAAGCTCCATTGACCAGCACTAGAGCCAGAGCGTTCTCGGTAATAGCCCGCACTTTGTGGAATGCCCTCCTCAAAAACATCAGGGCCCTGCAGGACCTGCCACAGTTCCGCAGGGCCTGTAAGACTGAACTATTCAAACTCGCCTTTAATGGTTAGGGGGAGCTTGCCATCTTGGATTTTTAATATGTATGGAAATGTTTTTATCTATTTAATTTTAATATGTTTGTAAATTGCTAATATTTTTAAACTGTTGTTAGCTGCCCTGAGCCTGTTGGGGGAGGGCGGGATATAAATCTGATAATAAATAAATACAGTAAATAAATAAAGCTGCAGTACTGCAGTCCTAGGCTCTGCTCACAACGTGAGTTCGATCCTGGCAGAAGCTGGGTTCAGGTAGCCAGCTCCAGGTTGACTCAGCCTTCCATCCTTCCGAGGTCGGTAAAATGAGTACCCAGCTTGCTGGGGGAAAAGTGAAGATGAACGGGGAAGGCAATGGCAAACCACCCCATAAAAATTTTGCTGTGAAAACATTGTGATGCGACGTCACCCCAAAGTCGGAAATGACTGGTGCTTGAACAGGGGACTACCTTTACTTTTTTTGTGTGTGTGTGTGTGTTATTTGGTAGTACAGTAAAATGTTATCTACATCTGGACCTCCAGAATGAAATAGTGAGTCCTTCAGCAAGTCATTGCACCCAGTTTGTGAATCACTTTGTGGATCAAAGAACTGGTAATTTTTCCAACACTCTAGTGTTTGTTCCAGCTCCACATGGAATACATAACTGTTGAATGTCCCTGGTGTTTCCACTAGCCATGTTCACATGGATACTTTTCAATTAATGTAATATGAGAATGAGATTTGAAGATGTCTACCACTCCCATGTCCTTCATGGCTTGTAAAATCTGTCAAAGGAAGTCTAGTTCAGTGGATGTGCAAAATAATAAAATAATTATAAATAACTATCTTATGGAACTCTGTCTATAAAATAGTCTGCATCCAAAAAGCAATTCTTGGATAAAATTGATTTAAATATTTTGTGTGGGAGAGGGTGAGTGTTAGAAAGCTAGTGGCTAAACAAAACTGGGAATTTTTGATCAAACTGATTGTCTGGACCCCTTTGAAGGTGCATTTTGACCTAGTGATGGGATGGAAACTTCTCTGGTGCATTATCTGTGATGACCTACCAACAGTGAGTGTGCCATCATTTTACCACAGCTTTCAATTTGCAAAACAGTTCAATTAGGTGAATTCATTCTTGAATTGGGCAAAAGCATCTATCAACTGCACAAAACAAGTAGCTTTTTGTTCAGGCTTGAAGTGAATTGGCACAGTACTATGTGTGGTGTAGTAGTTAAGAGTGTTGGACTAGTACGCAGGAGACCCAGGTTCAAATCCCTGTTTGTATTATGGAAGCTTGCTGGGTGGTCTTGGGACAGCCTGTTTTTCAGCCTAATCTACCTCACAGTGTTGTTGTGAAGGAGAGGAGAATGACATAGGTCACACAGGGAGAAAGGGAGGGCAGTAAATAAATAAAATAAATGAAGTAAATAAATAAAATTATGAACTGCACCAGAGAACGTTCAGGTGACCACTTCACATGTAGTCGCAGGAATCTGAGCAACATATATTTGCCTGGTGAGTGATGTCACTGCTGCAAAGTTCCTGTAATGTCTAGAAGCAATACAACTTATCTGGACATTATCTCGCTTGTCAATTTCCCCCAAAATGCTGTCTTTTGCAGCATCTGTGATCTGCATGAAAATATAAAGGCATTTCAATACAGAGAGAAAATAGTCTGTGTTTTGTTGTATGTAAAAGTTAAAAAAACCCAATTCCTGTCACTCTTTAGATAGGCCTGGCCTCCTAAACAGTGTCAAAGATTGTCAAACTCAATATTGAGAGGTTCTACCAGGAAGAATTCCAGGGATAATTCACACAATAAACTGGCAGGCAATAGATAAAGAGAAGAGCAATAAACATACAATCATTACTTTCAATAAATGAAAATGCTACACTGATGGCAGCTTTATGGCCTGAGTAATAATTATGTTTACTGTCATAATTTTTATTGCACTTTTGATGTTTAAAATAAACATAAAACTAGTGATAAAACTTCCTTTGGCCTTCAAAATCCTTCTTGCAAATATTCTGAAGTTAACATAGCCTGTGTAGAGGGGAAAATGACAAAGCAAAAATGGTTGATGACAGAGCTTGAAATCTTTGTATAGGTGATAGTATCATAAATGTAAAATGTATCATAATAATTTCTAAGATCATCTGAGATATCCCAAGGAATAGAGCATGGTACAAACTATGAGTCTGCAAATGCATTTTTATTCTTTTACAAGAAGGAGGAATGACAATGTTATGGGTCCAGAAGCTTCACTTTTATCCCTGGGGAAAAATACAATAAAATTAGTCATAGAACAATAGAGTTCTACACATTTAAAACACGCTAATCACTAAACTATTGTTATGAACAGAAAATGTCAGGCTAGACTAATGTTGTATTTTGTCCATGTACCTAATTTAGGTGAGAATTCTAAGCATACCTCCTCTGAAGAACATTGAAATCCCTGGTGCTTACTTTTGTGCAAACATCATTAAAATATAAGATACTAGAGCAGGTGACTGAAATGGAGATATTGTATATGGCAGGGCTTCTAACACAGTTCTATACAAAGGCAGTAGAGAATGATGGTGCTTAATAGTACATAACTGATTGCAATTCTGTATCTCAGCAATAATAATCATTAGGTCAGTATGAGACTGGCCAGGTGTATTGTTCTACAGGACATTTGACCTTCACTGTTCAACATCTTTATTAATTATTTAGATGAAATGTGGTCAGAATCCGAATCACATTTGCATATAATACAAAAAGTGTGAAGAATTGATTCAAAGTCAAAATTAAAGATGCCCTTGTCAGACTGGAGAATTAAGCTGTTAGTCATAGAAGAAAATAGATACTGGAGAGAAAGAAAAAATCACTGATAGAACCATACTATCAATGTTTTTCTCCCTTAAATGGAATTTGATCCAAGAATGTTTCTGTTTTGGATAACAGTCCAAAGTCACTCCAGTTTCCTTTTCGGCAGGCTGCACTTCATTGAGTCCAAGTATCAAAAGAGGACTATTTTCTTGTTCAATTTTTTTGTGCATTTCTCTGTTTTGCAGCATTGTACCTGAGAATTCTTTGATCCTTCATATAAAGGACATACCATGTGTATTCTGGGGTACAATTACATTGAGGGACCACATTTTGGGGACACCATAATAAGTAGAAGTCCAGAGAATCAATGAACCTTATGTGGATCGCTCAAAGTCTTCAGAAGAAAGCCGGACTTCTACTTAATGGATAAACAAGAATGATACTGGAGAAATATGGGCATTTATGTGTTATAAAATGTGCACCATTTTAGTTTGGCAATTACCTTACATTTTTAAACCTAGATGTATGGGTGCAAAGGTGTTTTTTTTCCCTGTGAGAACATTTTTTTTCTTAAGAAAAGCAATATAACAAAAGTTAAAAAAAATTATAGACAAGAATAATATATTCTCCTTATTGCTAAAATTCTTTAAAAGTAGAATTTATTAACCACTATTATGTTCCATGCTGAAATAATTGCAAGCAGCACATCTTCAAGATGAAACCCTTTTGAAAACAATGTGTGAAAATTAATTTTCACCAAACTTGCACTTTCAATTCCAAGCCCTCTGGCAGGTTTCACTGTATTAAATCTGTTTCTTTGCTCAGCTCAGACCTTATTGTCTCCCCACCTTCACAGTTATTTTTGTATGACATCCTAAAAAAGGAAAGAAAAAAGAGGAATGAAGCACTATAGCTAGTGCTTCTATAGAACCTAATCTCTGTATAAAATTCTGATTCCTAATCATGTCATTGTATTACATTATTGAAGTATTTTTAGCACACACACTTTCATAGTGTCCAACTGGGATTTATTTTTTTATTTATTTATAGTCCATCTTTCTGCCTGAGACTCAAGGCAGATTACACAGTATAAATCAATGTGACATCAAATAAGCAATGCGATTGGAGTGGAATTACAGAAATCTGAAACAAAAACTATCATTAAAGAACATATGGTTAGTGAATTAACAATTGCCTCTAGCATACCAGTCACAACAATGCCTAACATTCAGTGCTCCCATTATTCAGACTCTCATAACAACCAGAGGTGACCAGTCAAACTGCTGTTATTCAGGGCAAAACTATATACAACAGCAGCCCCAGGGATGCAACTGCCATATTAAAGATGGTTAAAAAATGATACAAGAGCTCACAAAATGATGGGACCAAGTGTTCTTGTGTCACTTTTCCACACACACATGCCATTTCAATATCTGCAAGGGGGTTATTTGTTTCAAACTTGAAAAGGTGCAGATGGGATGCTGGTCAGACCCAGGGACACTACTGTATCTAGTTGGACCCCCAGATTCCCAACTTTAAAAGACCACAGTAGTGTTTGCTATCTTCAGTTTTAAGAATATGTTACAATTCTGACATGTATACCACTTGGTTAGTAACATGTCCTTTCCGATAAGCAAGTTTTCCATTACCCTGTTGCTCTTAATGGTTTTTGGATTAATTGTCCTGTTTTTAGATATGTACAGAATAATTTCTGGCTACTTATTTGACTGATATTTTTTTACAGCCATTGATAAATGACATTGAGTTCAGTGAGAAGCCATGAGCTCAACCTATACATTTAACCTCATTTTTTACATGGAAGCTCTCATGTGTTGCATGTCTACAATTTTAATTCTTAGGGATATACATCATTTCAGGTTCTTTTAATGTGAGCTTTTTCATTTTGCCTATTTTCATTGCTGATATTCCAGTTTCCTTTATTTCTTTTATAGCATTATATGGTAACACTAATGAAAGCCATATGCTTCATGACTGAACGAACATCATAATGCAAATACTTATGTGTATATGTGTAATGATGATGACTCCCAGCAATTTGCCCTACTTTATGTGTATTCTCCTCACTTTGCAAACATCTTCTTTCATGGAGGAAACTCCCTAAAGGTGCTTACTTAATTCTGGCAGCATCTTTGTGCCCAGAATCAAACATTCAGGTAACAAAGGCTGAAATTCTTTGCCTGTGAAGTGAAAAATTGCCACCTTTCCTCCTCCAAAAAACTAATAACTTACTATTGATTATTTCTCCCTTGAGCAGGAAATGCCAATTACCCATCAAACATGCAGCTCTATTCTCAAGGTGAGAGGTGGGAGCTTTGAATGCTTTTTAATATCCCAGAACAAAGCTGGAGGGGCAAAAGGACTGGGAGGGATCACTTTTGCATGGGGTGTCCACTCAGGAATTATGTGTGCAGAAGCTCTGACTCAAATAGGCTTTTAGAAGGTTATCTGAATTAACCTAAGTCAGGCGAGGGATAAATATTAGCTAGCTTTGATTAGCTAGGATTCTTTTTGCTTCTTGCTCCATCAGTATTCTGTTTCAGCTTGTGTGTATTAGAATTTAGAAGGGTGTGAACAAATTTCTCTGTCTGAAGACCTAGACAGAATGTGGTAAAAAGAGGTATTCCCCCCCACACACACACACACACTTTGTTCTCCCTGCTGCTTTGGGGCACCTCTTCTCTCCATCTCTCCTCTCCATCTTTCCATTGTTACCATATGCATCCACATCTAGTCAGCATGCATGGCTTATGATGCAGGAACGAATTACAAGCATAGGAACCACTTTCACACAAATATCTTTGTTGGTGGATTAGAGCAATAACCTTGAAATTGTATTAGCAGTCTTTGTAGAATGTCACAAGTGACCAAGGGGGGAAAAAAGCTTTGACTTCTCAAGGCACACTGTTCTGCTATCTCCACTTTTCAAAGGCTTCTTGATTCTGCCACCATGTCAGTCTTCCAAAATAAACATCTGCATTTCAATATCTCAAGAAACCCAACAATCTGATACAGAATACCAAGTGGAATTTAGGGCTAAAGTGTCAAGTCGACGGATTCAAGAATGAATCAAAGTTGATACTAAGACTACATTTATTGATAACCGGTACTTGCTAAGAATGAAACCAATACATTGATACATGGGTTTTAAGATACACTTCAAAAACATTCCTACGGAGGGGTGGGGGGGCTTCAGGAGGAAACATTCACACATAACTACTAGATACTTTCTCATGCAATAGCTGGCTGCCTGTCCTTGCATTATGATGCAAGGCTTCCTCCCACCTCAGGCCCTGAAAAGGTGCCGATTATTTCTTTCACACAGTTGCAAATCAAAATAAGAAAAGGGGGAAGGGAAGTAACTAAGGGTGGAACATTAGCAGCAGTGGATCCATTATGATTTTAACCAGGCCTGATACTTAGGCCAAGATCCCCCAGTCTTTGTCATAATCAGTCGATCTTGACATACAGCATATAATCTAAACATAAGAACATAAATCTCACTGATAGGTGCAGTTTAGTCTAGGTATTGATGTTGAGCTTCCTGTGCCAGAAACAAACATATTTGTTATATAGTTTGGTGAATGAAGCTTTACCTGGTGAAATCAAAAAGTGTTTGCATAGTGGAGTACCTGGATGCTGAACAGGCATTAGCGAACAGTTAGGTAAACTCATTGTTCTGAGTTGCTATGGCTTTAAACAGATTTTATGGCTGATTTGCATTATACCCATAAGAGATAATCAAAGCAGAGAGTTCATTATATTTGTTCCAGAAAGATTCTCTGGAATGTTAAATGTAATCAATTGATTGTCTTTCTTCCTCTTTCTAACTATATGCTGATTACAAGTTGAGCAGAAATGTATCTTCAGAATGGAAAAGTTAGTCAAACTCAATTTGTGATTTTATCACTAAAACAAAATAAGGGACAATGTTGGCTTTACTTAAGTTTCATTCTCCTCCTCTGCACTATTGTTTCAATCAAAGTAGCTGTTCTATGTCCTTGAGGGGAAAAATAAGTAGCTATATTCCTCCTACCAAGGAAAAGACTGGGTTATAAAGGTAATAACCTCCCCGCTTCGGCCGGGGAAGGGCGGGATATAAGAATAAATTTATTATTATTATTATTATTATTATTAATACCTTGGATTGGGGAAATGATGCTGGTGAACAGACAAAAGAGTGTTTCTGATGCACATATGTCTGAGCAGACATGCAGTAAAGTGCAATCAGGTCCTTGGAGCATTGGTGGCATCTAAGCAGGCAAAACTTGGATGAAGTCCCTGCCCAGGAGCAATTACCTATTAAAAAAAAAACTAGGGGTGTTCATTCAGATCTACCCAATCTGAAAATATGCCATAAAAATACCTTATTAGTATTTTTTTAGGTATATTTCATCATCCCTAAAGTATCTGGGATTTTTTTTCATGAATGCTCCCCCCCCCCAAAAAAAAAAAAAACCAAGCCAGATATATTTGGGAATTACTAGCAAACTTCAAAGGTTGGAGGAGATAACTCCTGCCATTCAGCAGTTTTTTTTAAAAAAAAATTCTTCTGCAAGCCCTTTAAATAGGGGGCATTTAAAAGGAGTGCAGAAGACAGCTCACAAAAGAGCAGCAGGGGAGCACAGTCTCCATCAGCTCAAGCTTTTTTGTGCAGTCCAGTTTAAAGGGACTACCCAAGAAAGCCTGCAAAGCAGCTGATCCTGTGGGAAAACTCTCTCTGCAGCTCAGCTCAAACTCTTTTGGGCAGTCTGATTTAAAGGGACTGTTCAAGTGAGCCTACAAAGCAGCTGACTCCACAGGGAGAATTTTCCTGCCTCTCAGCTCAGGGTCTTTTGGGCAGTTCCTTTAAATGAGACTGCCCCAAATTGCCCCAGCTGAGCTGCCTGGCAGCTGTTTTTTTGCAGCTTTGCTTGTTTGCTTTTTTTACACCTCTCTTTGGCCTACTGGAAGTAAAAAAAAAAAAAAAAATGGGACTTCAAAAAATCCTGGATCTGGACATTGTACTGGTATTGGGACCCATTTTTTTTTTCAGGAATCCCAAATATATGTATATATTGCTTCAATAGACTCAAACAGACCCCTAAAAAAGACTACTCTACCATTATTATGTCACATCTCTTTTTATGAATTGGCTGTCACTTTGAAATAGTGTTGTGCTGCCCCCATCCCAAAATCATACAGTACAACATATTGACTTTTTGCACATGCACATTTTCATACAGCTACTCCTCCCTCCATCCTTGCTGCCCCACTGCTCCATTTGGCAGGCAATTGTTTACACAGTCAGTTCAATCAGTTTCAAATAATATAAACCATTGTGTGTTGTTGTTCTTGTTTAAATCATATTGTTGTTTAAATCATAAGTGGTTGTTAGTGATGTTAATAGCTGCCAATTTGCTCAAATTGGCAGCATTTTTGTGCATGCAGATTTTCAATTCTAACTTGTTCAACAGGTGCTGGAGGCATTTGGTGCTGAACTGAACAAATTAGGAATGCTTGAACATTTGCCAGTTGGACCCACTTCCTGTTCACCAGTTGTGATCAGGCAGCTAATAAAACAGACTGTTTGGCTGTTCACAACTTGTTCATCTGTAGCTGCAAAGACAGGCTACTTATCATAATCAGAATCTGACTATCAGCTGATGAGGGGCCAGCTAGGAGTTACCTTCTGATCTCTTGCTGAATAAATTTTTAAGGGGGAGCAAATCAAGAGCCAATTCCCAGCTGATTCACTGGAAGTTGGGGTTTTTTGCTATCACATTTTGCAAAGTTTGTTACATCCCAGTCTTACTGAAATGTAGCAAATTGTGGGAAAGGGTGATCAGACTAGCTCTTTTATCTTCTCTTCTCCACACCTGCTCTTTCCCCTCTATCTTTTGCAAATCAGATATTAAAACCATTCCTTCTGTCCTTACCCAACCTGGAAGGGAGGAGAGAGAAAGGAGCTCTTTCTCCTTTGTAATGCAGAGATCAAAAGTGTTGCTTTTGTCCCTGCTCAGCTTGGATAAGAGGTAAGATCTTCCTTTTGTAACTTCACTGTGTAGTTGTTTTGCTGAGGGGCTGGGGTTGATAGCAACTTCACTCCTAGACAATTTCCCTTAAACTGAGTTGCCTTCTGATCAAAAGGCAGCTGTTTGAATTACTCAATACAATGAGTGTATCAAACTAGGTAAATTTGTCTGCCAAGCAGGTTTACTGAGAAAAATTCAAGGCAACCCTAACTTGGAGCACAGGGAAGCAAGCACAGTTGCACTTGAAGCAAGGGGTCTCTGCATAGCAATCACAATAAACTGAAATCACTTCCTATTTATGTTCTGTCCAATTTAGATCTAAAACTTTATTATTAGTTCTGATTGAATGCTGCTTTCTAAGAATTCAGGCAATGTTTCCTTCACTCTGGATAACTTAATTAGAGAAAGATTTATAAAATATGTTCAGGCTTTTTATATATAAATCCACACAATGACTCACTCACACAGAGGACTGATAAACATGATAGATATATCCCCTCACAGACCTTTTCCTCTCCAATCAGGTACATTTCAGACTGGAGAGAAATACCCAGACCTAACACCCCTGAGGGCTATTCACACCAGCACCTCAATCCCTTGTGTTAAGTCCCACACAACTTGGATCCCTGTATGACTTCTGGGATTTTCACACAGCCACAAGAACTTTCAGCCTCTCTCCTAGTGTGTTTGTGTTCTATGTTAGAACCAGGAGTCCGACCTTTGTCACTGACAGAACTTCTCAGCAGAGCCTTAAAGTTTTCCTCTGCCTTGAGACACACTGTGCCACAGCCTTGAAAATTTTCCCAGAAAGAGCTTTGGATTTGACCCTTCTCACAAATAACTCTCTTCCAGACAGAAGCTATAAATAACCAGTTCTGTCTCAGAAACTGAGCTGAACAGCCTGTTCAATCTCCTCTCAGTTCCATTCTCCAGTCAACAAAACCCTGAGGAGATTTTCTTCCTCTGCCAGCCTCCTTCCACTAGATACATTCATTTCCATGGAAGTGGGCTCAGCCAATCAGAGTGAGTTTTTCACCACTCACTCAGGCAAACTGCTTTCAGCCTATCACAGAGACCTTGGATAAATATAAATTGAAAAGGTAAACATTCCTCATAGCAAAAATATGCAAGAGCAAGAAGATAAAATAGAGAATTATAAGATAAAGATTTCTAATATGATCTCTAAAATCTTAAATTAAATATAATCTAGTAGATCATGTAGGAAAGCCCATCATTTCTTTTTATGGTTGGTACAAGGCACATTTTAGTGATGTTTTAGGGAGATCACTGTTGTCAGGTATTTTGTGATGAAGCAGGTTATTTCTGGATCAGACTCTTCCAGTAATGGAGATATCATTCAAGGTTTCACAGGAAGTTGATATCTGAGCAAAACAGAATAATTCAGAAGGACCTGAAGACTGTCCACTAATAAAAAAATATGGAACACTTCAGGAATTTGTGAGTCATCCTTGTGAAGGGGCCATGCAAATCTCTGTATCATTCCAATTTTAGTATATGTGCTGCCGAACCATATAGGTACATAGGTAGCAATGATGACAGAATCTTAGGGGATGTTGAACATTCCTTATGGATCCGTGCCATGGACGGAGGAAAACATATATAGTATGTTTAAATTATCAACATTTAAACATACTATATATAGATAACTATTGCACATGGACATATTTTTAGATATTTGGAAACCTATTATAGATGCCTATCTGTAAACCTGGTACCATTGTTGTTATACTTTATTATTTTTCATTTTTTTTGCTTCTGGGTTTGATATAATAAAAGTTTAAAACATTTCATATGTAATTTGTTATTGTGTAGATATTCAAAGCTGAATTTGTAAAACAAACAAACAAACCCATCCTCTTATCTGATTCTGAATGGGCATGTCTCCATTTCAGCAAAGGTTTAGAATCTCAAGAATGTTTGCATCTATACATAAATGTGGATAGTTTTGGAAGAATGTTGTAAATATTCAAAAATTCTTACACATTAATTGGTCTTCTTTAGGGTTCCCAGTCTCCCATAGGGGGTGAGATTTTCCCCAGTTTTGGGGCCCCCAACCCACCAACACGGAACTGGCTGGTCGGAGGTATCCCCACCCCTAAAACAGCTCCATCAGTGCCTGGGTCTGCTGGGGATGCTCAAGAATTTGGGTAAAACCTCTATGGCACCATAGAGTTTTTTACCCAAATGCTAGAGTGCCCCCCTTGTGGCATGGCAGGCATGATGATGTCACTTCTGGATGATGTCAAGCCATGCGTGCTTTGTTTGAGAGAAAACCATCTCCCACTGGCAGTAAAACCTGGCAATCCTATTCTTCTTGGAGACAGATGTTCAGACAGATTTGGTGTCACAGGGGCAGTCTTTCAATACTAGGTTTCAGAGAATATGAGATCACAGCAAGAGTATGAAACAACTACCGAAAATCTTTAATGTCATTGTTTGTGTTTTGATACAAAATGCTATCAAGTCACAGCTGACTTCTGGCAATCTCAAAGGGTTTTCAAGGCAAGGGATGCTCAGAGGTGGTTTGCTATTGCCTGCCTCTTTGTGGTGAACCTGGATTTTCTTGGTAGTCTCTCATCCAAATAAGCGTTTCAGATCTGCTTAGTTTCAAGATGTAATGAGACAAAGCTAACTTGGGCTGTCCAGGTCAGGGCATTTTAATACATTGTTGTTAAGTTGCACAGTCAAGTCCGACTCTTTGCGACCCCATGGACAAAGTCACACCAGACTGTCCTGTCTTCCACCATCCTCCGAAGTCTGCTCAAATTCGTGTTAGTTACATCAGTAACTAATCAGTATATACCAACCTCTAAATAACTGATGTACACAAAAAAATAATATTCATTTATTGATAATGTTACTGTGTATTAATTAGAGAATGCTTTACAGAGTTCTGTACAAGGCATCAGATAGAACAAATAGAATCAGTTTGCATTTCTTTATAGTTATTACCACATGGTAAAGTTTCCAAAGAATATGTTTCTGCTTTGGCCCTGGCGGATACTTTACTGCTGTCTCTCATGAACACTGGTTCTTCCTAATGTTTCTTAAATGACTACTACCACAGCACAGGAAATCACTTACACACTATGGGAGCATGATGGCTTTTAAAGTGGTTTTTTTTAGGTATCATGGCAGTTCCCAGCAGAGCAACATATGACAGAAGGGAAAATACCAAAGTGATGACACTTGTTATTTACCTCTAAAGTTATTTGATTGACAGATGACTGTGGAAAGCATTAAACCGGCTTCCTTTTAGGTTTCACAAGGGTTCCTGTTCTGAAAAATTTTATTGATAGACCCTGAAAAATAGTCCAGGAGTAACCACAGAGCTAGTGTCAGTTTTTGCTATATTTATTTCCTACCTATGCATGGCACTTCTTTGAGTGACAGGCTACATGCCAAGTGTCATATTTCTCTCACTTATTGTGGCTTTTTCTATTTTTCTCTTCTCTTTCACCCCCCCCCCCCCCAATGTACAATGAAAATACAGAGAACCATGGGAAAATAGTACTGTGTTTTTACAGCATCATACTTTTGTGTGCTTCTATAATTTGTGATATGAACCCCATGGCACAGAGAGTCCCATAGCAGAGGCTAGATGGCCATCTGACAGCAATGCTGATTCTGTGCATTAGGCAGATCATGAGAAGGAGAGCAGAAAGGGATGCATCAGTGCTTAGCTCTTGTGGCCCCTTCTTACACACCCAGGGAAATGCTGATTGACACTTTGGGGTCAATCAGAATTTTTTCTCCAGGCCAGATTGGCAAGGGATCCTGGAGGTTTTTGCCATCTTCTGGGCGTGGAGCAGGGGTCACTGGGAATTTATGTGTGTGTGTGGGGGGGAGATATTTGTACATCTATGTCCAGAGTGTAAAACTGTGTCCAGAGGTTCAGCAAACCATTGCCAATGTAGTTCCAAGTTCATCAGGACTGATATTCATAGCGTAATCCAGGAACTAAATATCTACCACCACAACCAACATGAACTTCCTTCCTGTAACACTTCATAAACTACAGAAAAGTTCTTGCAGCAGAGCCATGGTCTACTCAGGGTAAAATGAAAAAGAAGAGAATTATGTAAGCTGATTTGGGACCCCACTGGGGAGAAAGGCAGGGTATTAATTAATTAATTACATTTAGAATCTGGAATATATGCTTAAAAATGTTGGATAATGATCAAAATAACCAGCATTTCCATAATTACTGGTGGAGCAGACTGGAAAGCCTGTCACCACTAAGTATTTTTTTGGTACAAAAGGGAAAGGGCAAACTTTTTGTCCCCCATGCTGGGAAAAAAATGTTGGTTGCCTTGGCAGAGGGCTGGCCCAGGGTACCAAGCAAAATTGTTTGGTACACTGCTGTTTTCACATGTGCCAGGGTCTGCCTATGCATCAGCTATATAAAAGTATATATTTTATTTATTTATTTATTTTATGATTTATATCCCGCCCTTCCCAACAAGTGGCTCAGGGCGGCTCACAGAAATCGGGCATAAATAACATTTAAGCATAAAACATTAGAATAATAATACATTTAAGTTTTAAAACATTAAACCATTTAAAATATTAGACCATTTAAAACATTTAAAACATTAGGGACAGCAGACATTCAGTGTAACTATACTCAGTTTCTTGTTTCTTGTACCAGCTAGTCATAGGCCAGCCGGAAGTCTATACTTAATAGACTTGCTTTGTGGCAACTTCCAAAATATTTGTGGAATAATAGTTTTTGTTCTTCAGTTGCACAATTGAGTCCGACTCTTTGCGACCCCATGGACAAAGTCACGCCAGGCCCTCCTGTCTTCTACCATCCTTCCAAGTCTGCTCAAATTCATGTTAATTACATCATTAACATCACCAGCCATCTCATCTTTTGCCGTCCCCTTCTTCTTTTGCCTTCTGTCTTTCCCAGCATCAGGATCTTTTCCAGTGAGTGCTCCCTTCTCATTTGGTGGCCAAAGTATTTGAACTTCAGCATCTGACCTTCCAGGGAACAGTCTGGGTTGATTTCTCTTAGGACTGACTGATTGGATCTTCTTGCAGTCTAAGGGACTCTCAAGATTCTCCCCCAGCACCACAGCCCAAAGCATCTATTCTTCTGTGCTTGGCCTTCCTTATGGTCCAACTCTCATACATTACTACTGGTAATACCATCACTTTGACTATACAGACTTTTGTTGGCAGGGTGATGTCTCTACTTTTTATTATACTGCCTAGGTTTGCCATAGCTGTCCTCCCAAGGAGCGGACGTCTTTTAATTTCATGGCTACAGTTACCATCTGCAGTGATCTTGGATCTCAGAACTGTGAAGTCCATCACTACTTTTATGTCTTCCCCTTCTATTTGCCAGGGTGTGATGGGGCCGGATGCCATGATCTTAGTTTTTTTGATGTTGAGTTTCAAGCTACTTTTGTGCTCTCCTCTTTTACCCTCAACAAGAGGTTCTTTAGGTCCTCCTAAATAGTAACAGTAACTAATTTGAAGGAAAGTGGTTATTTGGCTATTAGCAAGATATAGGATTGAATGTTATGGTAAATCTCAACTCACAGAAGGGATTTTGATTAGTGGAACAGGACTTCCTTTCCTCCCACTACAACCCAAATCATTCCCCAAAATGCTTCTCCTGAGTGACAGCATGAGGAGGAAACTGGAGGTTTGTAATAGGAAGTGCAATCAGTGCAAATCAGTCCATCTTTCCATAAGCAGAATTTTTCTGTGGAATCCAAACCACTGTCAAAAGTGTGAACTCCAAGTGTTATTGTATGAGGGAAGCAGCAGGAGAGGAGCCTTAGATCCTACATTCCCATATGCTTAGTGAGTCCCAAAATACCAGTACAGCTGAGCAGTAGCAAAGGCCACCATGAAACTCATAGCTATTCTGAATTCATTGTGTGCCCCCAGCTTATCATAACACTATGTAAATATAATTCTAGTTTATCCCAACCTCTTTTTAAGTGTCCCCCAGGTCTTTCAGTTATATGAGGTTGTCTGGCTTCATATTAAGATAGTATTGATAACTGTATTCTCTCTTCATGTCCCAAAGAGGCCCAGGCATAGTACCAAATCTGTGCTTCCCATGCAAGATTTCATAGTGATTAAGGTCTGCACATTTCCACTCCACAAAGCCATTGGATGAAATCCTACTTTTTAGTAGGCTCATTCATCGAATTGCTGAGGTAATATTGCAGTCATAAACAACTCTGAGGGAGGAAAAAAAAACCTTGCTTCCTTTCTATTATAGCATATTAAATATCAGTGGATTTTGCTCTCCCTGTGCACGTGTGTGTGTTGCAGTAGCTCTTTTAATTAGTTTAAATCATAAGTGGGCTCCAAACAGTGCTCAAACTCCATAGTGATTGCCTTTACTGAATGGCTGGCAAGACAAAGGAAGAGTAGACTCCTCCAAGCTAATCACTTCTTTTGTCTATAGCAAACCTCCTGCCCTGCCCTTTATAGGACAGCAGAATTCTACTCATTGTTTTTATAAGGGATGGCAGAAATTTCTAAAATGTGATTCCCCTCCAAAACAGCTGCTTATAATTTGGTAACCATTTAAGTGAACTTCTCCTTCCATTAGTCAATGGGTTACAAATAAAGTTTTAACACAACCTCTAGCCATTTCCAATAAAAAAACATGATATGAATTGTCATTGTACTGAAGTTATTTTTTTTTTCAAATAATCCATTATTGTAAATTCAGTTGTCAAATCTTTAGTCCGTGAAGAACTAAAAAAAAAGTGTCTACAGCATTACTTTCCAGAATGCCAAATTTGAGCAACGTTTTATAACTGAGGTTATTTGAATAACAGCAACTTGTGCTATAGCTGAGTTGTCAAAAACCTTTTGGTGAGTTTGTAAAATAAGAATATTGACTCTCAAATGTGAAATCAGAAAATTGCATTTCAGATCTGATGAGGTATAAAAATGATTTGGATATTTTAAATTCAATGAACTTTCTCCATTGAAGAAGAGGAAGGAAGGAAGCAAGGAAGGAAGGAAGGAGACAAAGAGATTGGATTTATACTCAGCCCTTCACTTGGAGACTCAGAGTGGCTTACAATCTCCTTTCCCTTTCCCTCCCCACAACAGACATCCCATGAGGCAGGCAGAGCTTAGAGAGCTCTCAGATGACTGCTCTCGAGAGAACAGCTCTGAAAGAACTGTGAGTAACCCAAGGTTACCCAGCTGGCTTCATGTGGAGGAGTGGGGAATCAAATCCAGTTCTCCTAAATTAGAGTCCACACTCTTAACCACTACACCAAACTGACTCTCTTTCCTGCTCACATTTCTTTAGCAGTAATTAGATTACCAGTAAGAAACAATCATTAGACATTTGGGATGGCTGGGAAAAGTCAAGCATACGAGCATTGTAAAAATAGAAATTTTCAAACACATCAAAAGTTCAATAAACAAATTAAAAAGGAATCTAGAAAACCGAAGCTTCTCTGAAATTTCCAGACCATTCTATTAATTATTATCCCTATTATCCTTCAGTGTCGTAGGAGTGCATTTTTTAAAAAGTAAATCCTGGGGAAAGTTGACTAGAACTCAGAAGCTTCTAGTTCAGGGTGACTTTTTCCTAAGGGATGATGCAGTAACTACTCTGGTTAAAATACTGATTAAAACATAGGTGGGAAGGTGCTAGAATTTTATAGTAGGGTGGTAAATAATATCCACGTGTAGAGATTGTTGGGCTAAGGGAAGCAAGGATCCTTGGAGGGGGAAGTGAGGTATAGCTCTCTATATGCTTGTGTTTGAAACAACCATACTAAGATGGGGAAGCTGGAGTCCTTGGTGCTAAATGACAATTTTGATAAGGTAGGCATTTTAGAAATTTGGTGGAATAGAGAAAATCTATGAGATACAGTTATCAGATATAAACTCAACAGACTGGACAGGGAGGGTCATGCTCTATATCAAACAAGCTAGAAAATCTTCCTGTGGATTTTTTTTTCAATTTTCAAACAAGTTTATTTCAAAATACAGATATACACACAGGATCATATACAGAATTATGTGTAAATGTATAAACAGATAAGATCAAACCCACCCAGTCACAAAAAACCCTATAGAAACCCAGATTACAAAGTAATCAAGTAACACAAACTAATGCCAAACCAGCATAAATTGCTCTTTTGAACCAAAATTTCCATGTGAAAAATAACCCAGAAAAGAGGACATTTTACTAAAATAATAGACCTCTGCTTTAAAGACCTCCTCCCATCCAAATTATAAATGATTTTATCTAAAATAAAGTATTCCCAACATTTATTTAAACTTCTATGGAAAGCCATGACTTTAATTTCCAATGCAAGGCTATAACCAATTTAGCATTAAGCAGCAGAGAAATCAACTCCTCCTTTAAAATAGGAATCTCAAAATCATCCCAAACATTTAAGAGACAAATTTTACCAGATAAAAGAATTCTGACTTTTGTAATATAATCTCCATAATAACCTGTGTCCAAAATAAAGAAATTATTAGGAATGTCCACCACATATGGAAATATGTACCCTTTTCCAAACAATCTTTCCAACATACAGAACTATTAACATTAGAAGCTGAATGTGCTAACTTCGCAGGAGTAATGTACCACCTAGCCATGACTTTGTAAGCCTGAGCTCTAATATTAAGTGACTGTGCAGTGAGTAGTGAGGAAGACCAAAGTTCCCTCCATTACCCACTAGTAAAAGGAATGCCTACATCCCTTTCCCAGGCCCTTTGAAATGGCAAAGATCTAGGAGGCCTGAGGGAGCAAATTAACATACATAACTTAGAGATAAGCCCTCTTATAGGCAGAATATCATGAAAACGTATATTTTCAAAGTAGGTATGTGTTGTCCTAATAGGGAATTTGCATAACCAACTTTTTAATTGCAGATACTCAAACCAAGGCGGTGTCATAGGATTGCCAAATCCAATTCAAGAAATATCTGGGGACTTTGGGGGTGGAGTCAGGAGACATTGGGGATGGAGCCAGGAACAAGGGTGTGACAAGCATAATTGAACTCCAAGGGAGTTCTGGCCATCACATTTAAAGGGACAGCACACCTTTTTAAATGTCTTCCTTCCTTAGGAAATAATGAAGGATAGGGGCACGTTCTTTTGGGGCACATAGAATTGGACCCTCTGGTCCAATCATTTTGAAACTTGGGGGGTACTTTGGGGAGAGGCACTAGATACTATACTGAAAATTCAGTGCCTCTACCTCAAAAAACAGCTCCCCTAGAGTCCCCAAAACCTCCAGATCAATTCCCCTATGAGAATCGATCTCTACCTAGGAAATAATGAAGTGCTCAGCAGATGTTTCCCTCCCCCTGCCCCGCCATTTCTGGTGACTCTGAAGTGAGGGAGTGGCCTCTCTACTCATGAGTTGCAGCCAACTTCTTCCAAGTAACACAGACACACCATCCCAAGAGGAAGCCTTTCAATCAGAGACTGAAGCTTCCGGAGGTGGAAAAGCACATGGTCCTTTGGGGGAGGGTCCTTTGGGAAAGCTGAAGAACTCCCGCTGGGACCTGGGGATTGGCAAGCCTATGGCGTCACCAAACAGTCAGATTCCAAAAGTATCTTATCTTTCAGAACACCCTTGTCGCAGACATCAAGTAAACCTCATAAGATTACAAGCTCTCCAACAAGGAAATGCCTTCCGATTATATCCTGGGAGAAACCACTGCTGACCCAAGAACACAGTGAGAGGGGAAATGTCAGGAGATAGATACTTTTGGTAATGAAATCAAACAGAAAATGTAGCTCGCAGAAATGGGTGGTCAATCTTTCTTTAAAAAGAATCTTTATGTGCCCACACAGCCTCCTGAAAAGAGATCCAAAGAACCAAGTTTTCCAACAACTTCCACTCCGCCTTATAGCTACTTCTGTATTGTTTAATATTAGTTAACATTATTGCGTCATAACATCTGTCCAGAATCAGGATAGCCAGGCCTCCCTCCACAATTGGCAGTGAGATTGTGGAAAAACTGACTCTATTTATAACTCCAAATGAAATTACAAAGATCACATTTCCAATCCCTCAGCCAACCAGATGCAAGAATGATTGGAAGTGATCTCATTATAAAAAGAAAATTTGGTAAGACCAGAGTCTTAATAACTTTCGCTTGTTGAAGCAAAGTTAAGTATAGCATACTCCAATGTTGCAGCTGCGCTTGAATATTCTGCTGCATGGCCACATAGTTTAGGAGCATTAAATGGTTTAGATCTAAAGGAATCTGCACCCCTAAACATCTCCCATTTCCACCCATTTGAAGTTAAAGTTCTTCTTTACAAAATCTGCCATTTCCAGTGAGAAGTTTAAACGATGAATGATAGTCTGATTTGAGCTAATTTTTAAACCTGCCACTAGTCAAAACATTTCCAGGAGAGTGTCTAGTGTAGGCAATATTGTTTGCAATTCTAACAAAAACAGGACCATATCATCAGCAAACAAACTGACAATAACCCGTGATCCATTAAGACTAATTCTGGTAATATTGGGGTCCTCCCAAATTGTAGATTTTATTTTATTTTTATTTTATTGCATTTATATCCAACCTCCCCTACCGGGCTCAGTGTGGCTAACAACAGTTAACTATTTGATAACAGATTTAAATTATTACAATAAAATATTACAATAAAACATTAAAATATTAAAACATTAAAAGCAATTTTAAATACAGTTTCAGTTTCAGATGGTGTTCTGACTGGTTCAAAATAATTTATGTTAATGCTGTGGGATGTTAGGAGCACCTCCACTTAGTTATTAAAAGCCTGCCTAAACAGGTATGTCTTACAGGCCCTGCAGAATTGTGGCAAATCCTGCAGGGCCCTGGTCTCTTCAGGGAGGGCATTCCAGAGGGCAGGCACAGCCATGGAGAAGGCTCTTACCCGCACAGTAATCAGATGGGCATCATTTAGCCCAGGGATCTTTAACAGATTTAACAAACTTGATCGTAGTGCTCTCTGGGGCTCGTGTGGGGAAAGGCAGTCCTGGAAGTAGACAGGTCCCAAGCCATATAGGGCTTTAAAGGTCATGACCAGCAATTTGAACTGAGCTCAGAACACCACAGGCAATCAGTGCAGCATCTCCAGTGCAGGTTGGATATGCACCCGTAAAGGGAGCCATAATACCAACCTGGCTGCAGCATAGATGCTAAAGGTTCAACTGCTAAAGCGAAAAGCAGAGGCAAAAGTGGGCACTTCTGGCATGTCCCCCTCGATTGAGCCAGAGGTAGAGAGTTAAGACCATTGACCCTTAGAAACACCTGCGGCTGAGAATATAATGCCTTAACTACAGTCAGAAACTTAGATCCAAAGCCCATGCAACTCAATAGTCTATGTAGATACCTCGGTTCTACCGTGTCAAATGCCTTCTCCACATCCAGAGCCAGAAAACAAGAATTCTGAACACCATTCCCTTTGCAAAAGTGTAATACATCAATCAGTTTCCTGATGTTATCCATCATATCTTGGACAGGTATAAATCCTTTCTGATCAAACCTGATGTAGTACACAATAACAGTATTTAATCCTTGAGTAAGAATATAAGTAAACATCTGATAGTCCGTATTCATAAGTGAGATAGGCCTATATGCTTTTGAGTTTCTCAAGTCCCTATCTTTCTTTGGGACCAAAATAGTCTTAGCCCTCATCCAAGACTCTGGAATTGAACTGGTATCCAATGCACAATTAAAAACTGCCAGCAAATGTGGAATCAGCAAAGAAAAGGAAGGTCTTATAAAAAGCAGACAGAAAGCCATCAGTTCCTGGAGTCTTATTGCTTTTCAAATTAGCAATTGCCATCTCCAATTCTGATTTATCAATTGGCCAATCAATGGACACTCCATAGACCTTTGAGAGCGACCTTAAGGATCTGATGGAGCGTAAGAACTCATCAATAGAATCTAACAACAGGTTTGTAGAGTCATAGAGTAAAGAGTAATAATCCCTAAATATATCTACGATAGAAGCAGATGAAGTTTGTAGATTTCCATGACAACCTCTAACACCAGTGACAACAGAATTCAACCCCCCCTTTTTTTTTACCTTCCAAGCCAGTAACCTAGAAGATTGGAGATGCTGGTACCAGTAAGCTTGCTTCAAATACAGCAAGTTGCACTTAATTTTACCAACATCCAAAGCCACCAGCTTACTCCTTTCCACAAGCAGTTATCTGTAACTAAGAGTCATTTATATATGGGTTCATACTGTCACCCTCCTGATCAAAACCATAAGAGTGATCTTGAGATGGAGAAGGAAATAAGAAAGGCAGCCAAAGTAGAAAATATTGTAACAATAGGTGACCATCTATCCTCACATTGACCTGAAAATTGTGTTCTCATGTTGTGCCACAGAATTTCTGGACATCATAAATATCTCTGCATGGTTAACAAACAAAGTAATGGAAGCTGTAAAATGTAAGAAGGACTCCTTTAAGCAGTGGAAAAACAGTCCAAGTGAGATTAATAAAAGGGAACACAGGCTGTGGCAAATCAAATGCAAGACTGTGATCAGACAGGCAAAAAGGGACTATGAGGAGCATATTGCAAAAAACATAAAGACCAACAATAAAAATTTCTTCAAATATATTAGAAGCAGCAAATATATTAGAAGCAGCCAGGGAGGCAGTGGGGCCCTTGGATGACCATGGGGTAAAAGGATTACTGAAGGAGGATAGGGAAATGGCTGAGAAGCTGAATGCATTTTTTGCCTCTGTCTTCACTGTGGAAGATGAGAACTTTTTGCCCGCTCCAGAACCACTAATTTTGGAAGGGGTGTTGAAAGACCTGAGTCAGATTGAGGTGACAAAAGAGGAGGTCCTACAACTGATAGATGAATTAAAAACAAATAAGTCAGTGGGTCCAGATGGCATACATCCAAAAGTTCTGAAAGGACTCAAAGTTGAACTTGTGGATCTTCTAACAAAAATCTGTAATCTTTCATTGAAATCTGCCTCCATTCCTGAGGACTGGAAGGTAGCAAATGTCACCTCCGTCTTTAAAAAGGGTTCCAGAGGAGATCCGGGAAATTACAGGCCAGTCAGTCTGACTTCAATACCGGGAAAGTTGGTAGAAACCATTATCAAGGACAGAATGAGTAGGCACATTGATGAACACGGGTTATTGAGGAAGACTCAGCATGGGTTCTGTATGGGAAGATCTTGCCTCACTAACCTGTTACATTTCTTTGAGGGGGTGAACAAACATGTGGACAAAGGAGACCCGATAGATATTGTTTACCTTGACTTCCAGAAAGGTTTTGATAAAGTTCCTCATCAAAGGCTCCTTAGAAAGCTTGAGAGTCATGGAGTAAAAGGACAGGTCCTCTTGTGGATCAAAAACTGGCTGAGTAATAGGATGCAGAGAGTGAGTATAAATGGGCAGTCTTCGCAGTGGAGGACGGTAAGCAGTGGGGTGCCGCAGGGCTCGGTACTGGGTCCCATGCTCTTTAACTTGTTCATAAATGATTTAGAGTTCGGAGTGAGCAGTGAAGTGGCCAAGTTTGTGAATGACACTAAATTGTTCAGGGTTGTGAGAATCAGAGAGGATTGTGAGGAACTCGAAAGGGATCTGTTGAGGCTGGGTGAGTGGACGTCAACGTGGCAGATGCGGTTCAATGTGGCCAAGTGCAAAGTAATGAACATTGGGTCAAGAATCCCAGCTACAAATACAAGTTGATGGGGTGTGAACTGGCAGAGACTGACCAAGAGAGAGATCTTGGGGTCGTGGTAGATAACTCAAAATGTCAAGACAGTGGGGACTTCCTGTTTGGCTGGAAGACAGTCTGCAGCTCCCTAACAGAGGGGGATTTTATTGTCACTGTTCAGGGTATTAAAGACCCCTGACAAGGTCTATGCTCATTAACCCTAGGCAAGGGTTAACCCAAGACGACTTATCTTCCTTTAATGCTGTTGATATCGAACTGGAGCAGTCAGGGAGCTGACTCCTTCATTTCTTGATGTCCGGCAATGGAATGTCAACCATCGTCTGCAGTGACTCTAAAGTGACTTCGGTCACTTAAGGCTGTCGGAATCCAAGCACGCTAGAAGGACTGATTTTAATTGCAAGAAAATAGCAGCCGGGGGAGTTGAGAACATCTAAAAGGTAGACTCATCATTCTTATCTTCACTCTGAGAGACTTTGAATATAGTTTAAACACTGAGTGGATTAATAACAGACGAAGGCAAAGCATAATTGAATGAAAAAAAACTTTTACCTTGTTAAGCTGAGCTCTGTGGCTTTGGATGTGAACAACAGCAAAAAAAAAAAAAAACCTTTCAAGATAAGAGTGAAAGTTGGCAATGGGAGGCTGGTGACGCAGAAGAAAGAAAAGAGAGTTGCCGTGTATATATGCCCATAAACTGCAGAACCTAGAATGAACTGAGCTGAGTGGGGGCACAGCAGGAAAAGAATTCAGCTTGGGAAAACTGAACGCCGTAAAAACAATTGCCTTCAAAGATATTTTGGAGAAAGGACATATTGTTGTGAATTTTTGTGGTTGCGGTTTCTTCATGCAGCTCAAAAAACTGCGAGACTAGACACGAGATCAGTCTAAGCTGTGACAGGAAGTGAAACTAAAAGGGGCTGGACAATAAATCAGAGCCTATAAGGACAACAAGAGCTGTGACATCCGACCTTTGAACTAGGAAGGAATTGAGTCCAAGACTCAGATCAAGAAAGACGAAGAGAGACCTCTCTAGGCTGGAACTGTACCATAGAGAAATAACGATTGCCATTTTAAAAGGGAGAAAAACTGTCAAAATTGTTAAAATTCAATATCTTTGCTCAGGAAGAAGGGAGAAAAACGAAACTAGTCTCATCTGAAAGAACTGGCTCTAAGCTATTGGATTGGATGCTAAATTTTATGTGGGGATTTTTTTAAGGTTTGGTGATTTTTTATATGTCAGTAGAAAGAACAACACGTGCAAGAGCCCAATCATTTGACAAGATGCAGGCTCAATTTGACGCTCTGGAGGCAAAAATGTTAAAAGCTATGGACAAATTGCATTTGGCAATAAAAAAAGATATTAAAAAAGAAGTTGGAGACCTTAAGAAGGAGATAGAGAATTTTAAGGAAGAGACTCAAAATAAAGTGAAAGAGGTAGAGATGAAAGTGGATACACAGGCCTCTGCCTTGCTAAAAATTCAAGAAAAGGTCATAATACACGACTGTAAGTTGCTGGAGTCACAAGTGCGTCTAAGAGGGGTACCTGAAAAAGAAGACACAGACTTAAAAGGCTATATGGTGGATATCATCACTGAGTACATAGAAGAAGACCCTGACAGATTTAAGAGTATGTTGGAGGGTGCCTACAGAGTCAACTCAGTTTATGCGAAAAATAAAGGTCTGCCAAGAGACATCGTCATAAGACTAAGATCAAAAGAAGTGGCAGAGAAAATTTTGAGGAAAGGGTACCAAAAAGCCTGGGCAATAGAAGGGAGCAGAGTTAAAATAATGAAAGAGCTACCAAGAGAAGTGATCAGCGATAGGAAAAAGTACAAGAAGCTAACCGATCAGTTGCGTGCAGAGGGCACAAGATATAGATGGATAATACCAGAGGGTCTTGGATTTGAACAAAATGGCAAAAGGATTACAATAAGAAGCGAACAAGAGATGCATAGCTTTTTTGAAGAAAATAAAGAACCAACATCATAATGGAGTACAAATTACTATCTTGGAATATAAATGGACTAAATTCACCACAGAAAAGAAGGAGAACATTTCATTGGATTAAAAAGCAAAAATGTAATATAATTTGTTTACAGGAAGTTCATATACAACGCAAGGACAGTAAATTTTTGTGGAATAGAAATTTGGGGTTGGAATTTTTTTCACTAGCAGAGCAAAAGAAAAGAGGGGTGGTTTTTTACATTAAAGAACAACTTGACCCAAAATTAATCTTTAAAGACAAAGAAGGAAGATACATTGCTGTTGAGGTGACGATAGAGGCGAAAAAAACGTTACTACTAGGACTCTATGCACCTAATGGAGCGAAAGACAAATTCTTTAAAGACATAAATAGACAAATGGACGAAGAGACTTATGACCAGGTATTGATGATGGGCGATTTTAATGGGACAATACAAAATAACCTTGACAGATCAAGTCCAAAGAAGAATGATAAAGAAGGGAAGCTGCCCAATTCTTTCTTTGAGTTGATTAAACAGGAAAATCTAGAAGACATTTGGAGAAAGTTCAACCCTGAGGTAAGAGACTATACATTTTTCTCAGCAAGGCATAATTCTTTTTCCAGAATTGACATGTTGTGGGGTTCCCAAGGCTTGGGCCTCATAACAAAAAAAATTGAGATTCTTCCAAAGGTTTGGGCGGACCATAATCCAATATGCTGGTCAACAAAATTGCAAAGAAAATCAAGAAGATGGAGAATTAATGAGGATTTACTACAAAATAAAGACACTGTATCATTCTTAGAAAAGGAGACTGCAGCATTCTTCCAAATAAATGAAACGGATGATATGGAATATCCAACAGTATGGGACACTTATAAAGCAGTAATGAGGGGTATATTAATTACATTGAATAATAAAGACAAAAGAGCAAGAGAAGAAAGGCTGTCAGCACTGCAAAATGAAATAGATAAAAAAGAAAAGGACTTAAAAAAAAGACCAGGGAAGAAAAAATTAATAAAAGAAATTACGATATTACAATCCCAAGTTAAACATTTGCTGAATAAAGAATTAGAATGGAATTTAAAAAATTTGAAACAGAAATCGTTTGAAAGTGCAAACAAACCTGGTAAATACCTGGCCTGGCAATTAAAAAAAAGGAAAGAAAATAAGACTATAAATAAAATCATGGCAAATGGGAAAACAGTAGTGGATCAAGAAGGAATTAAAAGAGAATTCTTTAAATACTATGCAAATTTATTCAAGGGTGTGAATGTAAGTAAAGAAAAAGTGGAAGAGTATCTACGAAACATTCAGGTGGCACCTTTGACGGAACATATGAAAAAGATATTAAATGACCCAATAGAGAAAATTGAAATAGAAGCAGCAATAAAAGCAATGCAAGAGGGTAAAGCTCCAGGGCCTGATGGATTCACGTCAAAATTTTACAAATCTCTCAAGGATGAATTAACACCCAAACTGTTGAAGTTGTTAAACACGATAAGAGAAGAAGGGAAAATCCCAAAGACCTGGAGGGAAGCTGTAATCTCTCTGATTCCTAAGGAAGATAAAGATAGCACAAACGTAAAAAATTATAGACCAATCTCATTGTTGAATAATGACTATAAGATCTATACAAGAATTTTAGCAGAGCGACTGAAACAATACCTGACCAACTTTATAAACAAAGACCAAGCGGGATTTCTTCCTAAAAGACAAATAAGGGACAATGTAAGAGCTGTTATTAATGTTGTGGAATACTATGAAAAGCACCCGGAAAAAGAAGTGGCCTTATTTTTTGTTGACGCAGAGAAAGCCTTCGACAACTTAAATTGGGACTTTATGTTTGCGGTAATGGAAAAAATTAATTTAGGGGAACAATTTATAAAAATGACAAGAGCAATATATACAGATCAGCATGCAAAATTGTGTATAAATGCAGACCTTACCAAAGAATTGAAAGTGAGTAAAGGAACAAGGCAAGGATGCCCGCTATCACCATTGTTGTTTATAATGACTCTTGAAATTTTGTTACAACAAATTCAAAAAGATGAAAAAATAGAAGGTCTAAAAATTAGAAGATTCTCTTATAAATATAAAGCTTTTGCAGATGATATAGTGTTCATAATGGAGAATCCGGTTCAAGTGTCACCACTGCTGTTAGCTAAGATAAAAGAATACGGAGAACTAGCAGGATTATACATAAATAAGGAGAAATCGAAATTCCTCTGTAAAAACATGCAACCAAATAAAACAAACGAACTACAAAAGGTGACAGGTTGTGAAGTCACAACCAAAGTTAGGTACCTTGGAATAGAGATAACAATGAAGAACATTGATTTATACAAAAACAATTATGAAAAACTGTGGTGTAAGATGGACAAAGATTTGATGAAATGGAATAAACTCAACTTGTCCTTACTGGGCAGGATAGCTGCAATCAAAATGAATATTTTGCCAAGGATAATGTATTTGTTTCAAACCATCCCGATTGTAAAAGAAGCAAAACAATTCAACAAATGGCAAAGGAAAATCTCTGATTTCATTTGGGCCGGAAAGAAACCAAGGATAAAGATGAAGATCTTAACGGATGCCAAAGAGAGAGGAGGTTTTCAACTTCCCGATCTAAGACTATACCACGATGCAGTTTGTTTGACATGGATAAAAGATTGGATAATGCTGTTAGATAAAAAACCTTTGTGGTTAGAAGCTCACGGAAATAGATTCGGCTGGCATGCATACATGTACTATGGGAAGAATAAAATGGATGGTTTTTTCTCTCACCACTATGTCAGGAATACATTACTAAATACTTGGATAAAATACAAGAAATACGGGGACGAGAGAAAACCATTATGGATAGTGCCAGCAGAAGTAATAAAAATAACAGCTGATTCTGAAGAAAAAAGAGAAATGTCATATAACCAACTGCTTAAGATTCAAGGAGACAAAATTGAATTAAAAACCTCAGAAGAGCTAAATAACAATTATGATTGGTTTCAAATGCAACAAATTAAAAGTTTGATGGAAAATGACATAAAATCAGAGGGGATTAGACGAGAACAAACAGAACTGGAAAGAGTCCTGTTAGGTGACAATGAAAAATTGATATCAAAAGTATATAAGTTATTATTGAAATGGTCTACAGAAGAAGAAGTAGTAAAGTCTCAAATGGTCAAATGGGCAATTAATGTGAATAGAGAAATACAAATGGAAACATGGGAGCACCTCTGGAAGAACTCAATGAAGATATCAACTTGTCAAAGCATTAAGGAGAACTGTTTTAAAATGATGTATAGGTGGTATATGACTCCGAAAAAATTGGCTAAGATAAGTAAGAAAATGTCGGATAGATGTTGGAAATGTAAAAAACATGAAGGTTCTTTCTTCCATATGTGGTGGACATGTGAAAGAGCGAAAGAATTCTGGAAGATGATACAACAAGAAATCACCAAAATTTTGGGCTATGATTTTAAGAAAATTGCAGAGACGTTTTTACTTGGATTACAATTAGAAAAATACCCAAAAGAAGACAGGACTTTAATTTGGTACCTGTTATCAGCTGCTAGGACTTTGTACGCGCAGCTTTGGAAGCAAGAAAAAATACCAGAGAAATGGGAATGGACCATGAAAGTTTTATCGTGGTGTGAAATGGACAAATTAACCAGAACACTAAGAGACTATGATTTAGAGATATTCAAAAGGGAGTGGAGAAAATTTAAAGGATATATGGAGAAAACTTGGAAAGTAAAGAAATATTGGACATTTTTTTAGTTGTAAGAATATATATACGGAACTTTGAGCAATCAGAAGTGCCTTTAGTATGGATTTGAACTTATAACCTCGGGGAAGTCAACATTGGAGGGAGGGGGGATGGAAATGTCATATGGGTTAATGTGAAAAAAAAGAAAAAATTAAGAAATAGATAAGCTTTGTAACCATATGCTACCAATAAATTGTTTAAAACCAAAAATGTCAAGACAGTGTGCGTTTGCAATAAAAAAGGCCAACGCCATGCTGGGAATTATTAGGAAGGGAATTGAAAACCATCAGCCAGTATCATAATGCCCCTGTATAAATCGATGGTGTGGTCTCATTTGGAGTACTGTGTGCAATTCTGGTTGCCGCACCTCAAAAAGGATATTATAGCATTGGAGAAAGTCCAGAAAAAAGCAACTAGAATGATTAAAAGGCTGGAACACTTTCCCTATGAAGAAAGGTTGAAACGCTTGGGGCTCTTTAGCTTGGAGAAACGTCGACTGCGGGGTGACATGATAGAGGTTTACAAGATAATGCATGGGATGGAGAAAGTAGAGAAAGAAGTACTTTTCTCCCTTTCTCACAATACAAGAACTCGTGGGCATGCGATGAAATTGCTGAGCAGACAGGTTAAAACAGATAAAAGGAAGTACTTCTTCACCCAAAGGGTGATTAACATGTGGAATTCACTACCACAGGAGGTGGTGGCGGCCACAAGCATAGCCACCTTCAAGAGGGGGTTAGATAAAAATATGGAGCAGAGGTCCATCAGTGGCTATTAGCCACAGTATGTATGTGTGTGTGTGTGTGTGTGTATGTGTATGTGTGTATATATACATATATATATAATTTTTTTTTGGCCACTGTGTGACACAGAGTGTTGGACTGGATGGGCCATTGGCCTGACCTAAAATGGCTTCTCTTATGTTCTTATCTCTATAAATTGGTCACATTGCTTACTGGAGGACTTGTGATGCTGGACTTGATACTGAGCAGGTACAAGACATAGGCCCCTTGCAGACAGCCTTTGTAATCTGTTTTGGTAGCCAGTTGCTAACAGATTTTTTTGTGTGTGTCATTTCAAATACAACTGTTTTAGCAACCATGTGCTAATGGATTTTATTTACTTTTTTGTACAAAGCCACTTGTGTCTGGTTACCAAGTGTGGTTGAGCCATTCTTGAAGTAAATTGCTTTTTTCCATTTCCCCCTCTACTTTGTGCTTCTGAATTGCTGTAGTGTGCTGTTTAAAATGTGCTGTTTTAAATGATTTGCAGTTCGGAGTGAGCAGTGAAGTGGCCAAGTTTGCAGATGACACTAAATTGTTCAGGGTGGTGAGAACCAGAGAGGATTGCCAGGCACTCCAAAGGGATCTGTTGAGGCTGGGTGAGTGGGTGTCAACGTGGCAGATGAGGTTCAATGTGGCCAAGTGCAAAGTAATGCACATTGGGGCCAAGAATCCTAGCTACAAATACAAGTTGATGGGGTGTGAACTGGCAGAGACTGACCAAGAGAGAGATCTTGTGGTTGTGGTAGATAACTCACTGAAAATGTCAAGACACTGCGCGATTGCAATAAAAAAGGCCAACGCCATGCTGGGAATTATTAGGAAGGGAATTTAAAACAAATCAGCCGGTATCATAATGCCCCTGTATAAATCGATGGTGCGGTCTCATTTGGAATACTGTGTACAATTCTGGTCACTGCACCTCAAAAAGGATATTATAGCTTTGGAAAAAGTGCAGAAAAGGGCAACTAGAAGGATTAAAGGGTTGGAACACTTTCCCTATCAAGAAAGGTTGAAACGCTTGGGGCTCTTTAGCTTGGAGAAACGTCGACTGCGGGGTGACATGATAGAGGTTTACAAGATTATGCATGGGATGGAGAAAGTAGAGAAAGAAGTACTTTTCTCCCTTTCTCACTATACAAGAACTCATGGGCATTCTATGAAATTGCTGAGCAGTTGGGTTAAAATGGATAAAAGGAAGTACTTCTTCACCCAAAGGTGATTAACATGTGGAATTCACTGCCACAGAAGGTGGTGGCAGCTACAAGCATAGCCAGCTTCAAGTGCGGGTTAGATAAAAATATGGAGCAGAGGTCCATCAGTGGCTATTAGCCACAGTGTGTGTGTGTGTATATGTGTATATATATATATATATATATTTTGGCCACTGTGTGACACAGACTGTTGGACTGGATGGGCCATTGGCCTGATCCAACATGGCTTCTCTTATGTTCTTATGTCTGCAGTGGGTCCAATAGCACTGTGCTTCCTCCCCACCACCCTTTTTTTGCCACATCTTCTTCAAACTTTTTTTTGGATATTCTAAGTTGAGTGCTATAGCGGTAGACCAATATAGCACTTTAGTGCTATAGCAGCACCACTGAGATGCCTTGGCTCAACTTAGAATGTTAAAAAAAATGTCTGAGGAAGATTGCATGGTAGAAAAGGGCAGGGGGGAAACACAGAATTGTATGAAATTATGTTCAACTTAGAACGTTCAGAAAGAAGTTTGAGGAAGATTGTATGGCAAAAAATTGGGGGGGGGGAGCACAGTCCCATTTGAAATGGCCAGATTGCTTCAGAGACATTCATTAATGGAATGCAATTTGCTGTATGAAACCTCTATCCCCGTATAGCTTTACTCAGAACTGGGCCAACAACAGATAATATCTGGTTTATAATGGTGATGTGAGTAGGGCTGTAGGCATTGTTGTACTGATGCTATCGATTTCAGATTTATGTCAGTGGAAATTTGCCGGTAATGTCCAAAACAATTACATTTGATTCCAAAAGAAGATACTTTACAAAACTGATGGGACTTGTCAGCAGGAAGCCAAAAAGGAGAATCAACACAGTCAAATCCCTCCAGGATGTCACACATTAAAACCACATCAATTAAATTAATTAAAACCACATTAATTGAGACCCAGACAGAATGCATACCTCAGGGTTAGGAAAGGTACCAGTAAGTCTAAAGGGATGGCAGCGTAGTTAATGACCCAAATCAAGGAAGCTATAAAAGGTGAAAAGTATTCCTTTAAACATTTGCAAGTTTACCCAAATGAGGTGATCAGAAGGGAGAAATTCTGGCAAAACAAATGTAAGTTGACAACAAGGTAAGCAAAAAGATAATTTGGGGCACAGTTTGTTAAAAAGATTAAGACTAAAAATAAGTATTGCAATATATATCTTAGGAGCAAGAATGCGTTCAACAAGGTAGTCAGGCCACTGGAAGATGAAGGAGAAAGATTTCTTAATGAGAATGACAGAGAAACTGAATCTTTGTATCTGTTTTCTCTGAGGAAAATGTGAGGCATGTACCCATGCTGGAGTTGTTGTCTTCAGGAAGGATGTCTGAAGAAACAAGTTAAATTGAGATGATGAGTGATAAAATTCTAAAACTATTGGGCAAATGAAAAATGAATACATCTCTGGTATGAACCTGAGGGTTCTTAAGAAACTCAAATATGAAATAGTTGATTTTCTATCCAGTATAGGTTATTTGTTGCTAAAATTCACTCTGTACAGAAGGACTAGAAAGAAGAAAAGGTTATGCTGACTTTTAGAAAGGGTCCAGAGGGGATCCAGGAAATTCCAGGTCAATTAGCCTAACATCTGTTTCAGGTAAATTAAAAGAAACTGTTATTCAAGGCAGAAACCGTGTAGCAACTTTTGGAGTGCTTTGAGCATGTTAACAAGCATTTGGATAAGGGTAG